>NC_057419.1:17949729-18267907 GCF_019320065.1 Cervus canadensis
AAAAAAAAAAAAAACTCTGTTATTTTCCATTTCCCTTTTCCTATTTTTTTTTTCTGCAAGAGTTGCTTACAAGAAGCTACAGTTGAAGTGCTAGTGAATAAATGGTTTCAGGGAAGGATGAAGAAAGCTGAGGCACAGATGACGTACAGAAGTAAACAATCATCCAGAAGAATGGAGCATAGATTGTGTTTCTGGTTCACTTCACTGCCTTGCATGTCCTTGGAAGAAGCAACAGGAAAGTGCCTCCTGATGGTTTATAGTCTTCATTTGCTACTAATTTTAACACAGAACCTATAGTCCATCTGTACTCAACAGAGTAGACCTAGCATATGAGGATCATTCAAATTCCAAAAAAAAATATGATCAGCCACAGAAAGTAGGTTTACAGTTTTTTACCTGGAGAAAACGTGTTTGTTCTGCAACTGTGCAAAGCAATGAAGTGATGGCCCAGAGACGTCTCTTTTTTCAGGATACGCCTCACTGCCATTCTGTCAAACCTTCCTAAGGCTTCTCCAAGTCACACCTGGGTGATTTCATCATGATGTTAACCTTCCTCTTCAAAGCTGGGAGGAAAGGATCAAGAGCAAGACCAAATATAGGTCCAATTCTGTGGATAGAGTTCTCAGTTTTTGAGTTTATTGAGCTCCCTGCAGAAATGAACAGTTTGCCAAACTTTGACAGCCAACAGCACTGACTGCTGTCCCACTGAGCAGCTTTCAGCAGAAACGGAGCAGTGGGAGGGAAGGGGAGAAAGAAAGAAGTGGCTATTTGGAAGGGTGTTATTATAGGATGGAGCCTCTAGGCTGTCAAAACTGGCTATGATAAAGAGAGACCTCCACAAGCATGTTGTGTAGACCTCTAAAAATATATCCATTCTGTGCCTAGTTTACATAAAACGAGGTTACACATTATTATTTATGTTTTTTAAAATTATTCCATATTATATATTTTATATATTTTGAGAAGGAAATGGCTACCCACTCCAATATTCTTGCCTGGAGAATCCCATGGACAGAGGGACTGGTGGGCTACAGTCCATGGGGTTGCAAAGAGTTGGACACGACTGAACAACTAACATACACATATTACATATTATAATCTTCTTCAACATTATAACAGCAGCAAGCAACTTGCTGCTTAAGTGAAACCCTTGGAAATGATGACATAGAATAGTATGCAAGTCAAAGATTATCACAAGAGAAAATATACCAGAACCAAACTGTTGTTGTGTGCTGATTATATTAGAGCAGAATTTCTCAAAATGGGATCAGAATGACCAGAAACTTCCAGGAGATAATGAGGGTCATAGCAGGGCACAGCTTACTAAGTAAATCTTTCCAGCACTTGGGTCAGCACCTTCAATATGGTTTGCCCTCCTGGACTTCTTAGCAATTTCTCTTGCTTTTTCGATGATCCAACTGATTTTGGCAATTTGATCTCTGGTTCCTCTGCCTTTTCTAAACCCAGCTTGAATATCTGGAAGTTCATGGTTCACATACTGTTGAAGCCTCGGTTGGAGAATTTTGAGCATTACTTTGCTAGCATGTGAGATAAGTGCAATTGTGCGGTAGTTTGAGCGTTCGTTGGCATTGCCTTTCTTTGGCATTGGAATGAAAAGTGACCTTTTCCAGTCCTGTGGCCACTGCTGAGTTTTCCAAATTTGCTGGCATATTGAGTGCGGCACTTTCACAGCATCAGCTTTTAGGATTTGAAATAGCTCAACTAGAATTCCATCACCTCCACTAGCTTTGTTCATAGTGATGCTTCCTAAGGCCCACTTGACTTTGCATTCCAGGATGTCTGGCTCTAGGTGAGTGATCACACCATCATGGTTATCTGGGTCATGAAAATCTTTTTTGTATAGTTCTTCTGTGTATTGTTGCCACCTCTTCTTAAAATCTTCTGCTTCTGTTAGGTCCATACCATTTCTGTCCTTTATTGTGCCCATCTTTGCATGAAATGTTCCCTTGTTATCTCTAATTTTCTTGAAGAGATCTCTAGTCTTTTCCATTCTATTGTTTTCCTCTATTTCTTTGCACTGATCACTGTGGAAGGCTTTCTTATCTCTCCTTTCTATTCTTTGGAACTCTGCATTCAAATGGGTATATCTTTCCTTTTCTCCTTTACGTTTAGCTTCTCTTTTCTCAGCTATTTGTAAGGCCTCCTCAGACAACCATTTTGCCTTTTTGCATTTCTTTTTCTTGGGGATGGTCTTGATCCCTGCCTCCTGTACAATGTCATGAACCTCCTGTCCATAGTTCTTTAGGCACTCTGTCTATTAGATCTAATCCCTTGAATCTATTTGTCACTTCCACTGTATAATCATAAGGGATTTGATTTAGGTCATACCTGAATGGTCGAGTGGTTTTCCCTACTTTCTTCAATTTAAGTCTGAATTTGGCAATAAGGAGTTCTTGATCTGAGCCACAGTCAGCTCACCTGGCTAAATAGCACAGACAAGTGTCTCTGAGCTGCTCTCTAGTTGCACTAAAAAGCAGGATCAGTGTACCAAATGAGAGTGCTTTTATATTCTATAACATATCTGGATATTCATGTATTCTTCCAGAAGCAGTGCATTCCAGGGTATTATTAAAGAAAAAACCTGCCATCTAACTGTCCTTTAATTACTCTAGCCTAACATCACCTCTTCTATAGTATCTTGTGGCCTGTACATTCCTTGACCAGGTAGCAGATATCACATTATACTGGAATCATTTGTCTGTATCATAGTTTCCCAGCCTCAGCACTATTGACATTTGAGGCTAGATAATTCATGCTTTGTTGTGAGGTGCTGCCCCGTGTGTTGTAGGGTGTTTAACGGTGTTCTAGCCTTTACCCACTACATGCCAAAAGCACACTCTGCTCTACTGTGACAACCAAAAACGTCTCCAGACATTATGTAATGTCCCCTGGAGGGTGGGGGGCAAAATCACTCTTGGTTGAAAGCCACTGGTCCACATATTCTAGACCTCTTACACCAATCCCACAATGACTTCAAGGGCAGGGCTCTGTCTTTTGTACCCTTATTTTTTCCCAATACTTGGTACATTATGATGCTCAATAAATCTTAATTGAAGAAAACTACAGTAACTTGCATCAAAAGTAATTAGCCTCCAACTAATAAAAATAAATGAAAAAAAAATGTTTGGAAGCCTTGATTACCTATATATCTATATCTGGTTGGGTTTAGTCAGGAAAACAGAGACACTATACATACTACTAGGATAAGGGGTTTACTGTAGAAATTACAATTTATATAAATATGACAGTAACTGGGGAAAGGAAGGTCCAGAAGGCTACAGTCAGAAGACAGAACTTTAAACTGAACTTCTCGTGAGGTAAGCAGGTATTCACAGGAAAATCTGAGAAGCTACCATATTTCGCCTCCAAAGCGGGATTATAAATTGGAGCCCATAGAAAGGTGTGGAATGCCACTCTATCCAACAAATCAGCCTCATCTGACCCCCAACCACTCTCCAAAATAATGGCCTCTCCTTCCCTTGTATACCTTCCAGATCTCCCAAATTCCTCTCACTGGCAAACCCTTACCTGGAACCAATCAAAGAGGGAATTCTGGGAAATGTAGTTTTTTCCAGCTGTAGGCAGGCACTTCTCCAGGAGTGGAAGTGCCAGGTAAACAACAGATAATCTCACACAGTAACCACTTTTTGACACCAAGTGTGTATGTTACATATACAGATCAAAGCATGACAACAGTCTGAAGAATCTGGCAGTCACAGTCATCCACATTAGAAAGCAAGTGAGTGTTTGATATGATGGGTTGTTGTTTCTATTGTTATTGCTGTGAGTTTGGCAGTGGACTCACCCTCTGATCACCTGTCCCCTCCAGTCTGCGCTGTGTAGACACTCTCAACACTCACTTTGCTTACAGCCTGAACAGATGGCAAACTATGTTAATAATTGAACAGCTCATACTCCAGATGGAAGACGTTCACCTTCATGCTTCTTAGACTTTAGTGTGTCTTCTGAGCATTCTGACCAGACCAGAATTGACAGAGACTACTAGAAAAGAATTTCCATATGCAAGGCATTGCTTCCCTCTCGAGGCACTGAAACATCACAACCATGTTATTGATTTCTAAACTACTTTCTAAGACTGCAGCTGACATTAAGTGAAAATATTTCTGCTTTATAGATTTTGAGTCAAAAGTCAATTATTTTTAAATAATTACTTTCAGTCTATTAAAAAAAATAGAGTGCTGGAGGTGAGGTGTGGTCCAAAGTAGAGTGAAGTATATAGCTCACTTTAGAAAATTAGATTCAAAATATGCATTAAATGGACCTATATCTTCAGGATAGCCCATAAAGTCTAACATTTACACCTGGCCCTTTAAGGAAAATGTTTGCTGACACCTGGACTAGAGGGAGAGCAGCAAGAGCTGAGCCCTGAGAAGTAAATGGGACATTACAAAGAGTTGTATTTTACTGAAGTGAGAGCCACTTGGAGGTTTGAGCTCATGAAGATCTGACCTGACTCACATTTTAACAGTATCCCTTTAGTTGCTGGATTAAGAATAGACATTCTTGTTGGGAGGGAGGGTCTAGAAGCCAGGGGATCAGATAGAAGATGATCACCGTGATTCTGGTGGAAATGATTCTGATGAATGAACCACTGTAAGGTGGCTCAGACCAACATGGAGTAGAGGAGCTAGTAAGAGGTGCCTAGACTCTGGTCTGGAGATAGAGCTGGTTAGACTTCCCGGTATTAGATATGTTACATGTCCCCCCCTACCCCGCCCCACCACCGCCAGGTGCAGGGGAGGCTAGATACAGTCGTGCACATGTATGACCAACTAAAGCAGGGCTTCTTGAGTAGGCACAATGTTGCCCCCCAAGGGACATTTGGCAATGTCAAGAGACATTTTTCATTGTCACAACTGCAGCGGAAGTGTGTTACTTGCTTCTAGCAGATAGAGACCAGGATGCTGCTAAATATCCTAAAATATACAACACAGTTCTCTACCACAAAAATAATTACCTGGCCTCAAATGTCAACAATGCTATAGGTAAGGAACCTTGACCTCAAGAAAGACCCACTAATGGAAGAAGAAAGATGGGTTTTCATGAATAACTAGGAGTCTTAGCCCAGCTCAACTCCCAGTCCCCTAACTCCTGCAAGGCATCTGCAGGCTGTGGCAACAGCAATTTTGGAATCCCAGCTCATATCAAAGCTGAATCCTGTTTGTCCTCTCTTGCCAACATATCTTTCCCCAGTTATTGGAAGTGAGCTTTGTCCCAAATAAGAAACTCTGTTGCCTTTTTTTCTGTGTGTGTATATATATACACACACACACACAGAAGCTTGTAAAAATAACATGTGTGATTGAGACTATGAAAGGGATTTTGTGTAATGACAGGCAAATGGTGCAGAGCACTACAGTGCAGGTATTAATTTGTTTAAAGAGATTTGTGAAGAAAAATGTTCTATTAATTAAAATATCAAGACTTAAAACTTAAAGATGTTTGGTGATGACTGTAGATCTACAAGAATTTTACTCTCTTCATCAAACCCAAATGGATTGCATATGAATTCAAATACCCTTAATATTATGTAAATATTCCTGAGTCTTTGCTATGTGTAATAACTGATAAGGTCTCATTTATTTGGTAAAATACTTGCATGTATATAAAACATACTGGCTTTTCATTTACCTAGCTTTATTATTTTGATTTGTGAGTAGATGTATAAATGAAAAACTATTTCTTTGTACTCTGGCTTGTCTATTCCATTTATTTTCTTCGCAAAGAAGTACACATTTTTTGCTAAGATTGTTAATAAGATGGATCTAATTTTATATATTTTCACAGTATCTGGTCTACTCACTAACTTAACACTGGAACAAAAAAAAATGGACAGTGTTTCAAGTATAGATCATAAATACCTCAGCTCTTGAGTGGCACTGTGGAGTTGAGGTTTGCCCTAATTTTCTATAAATTCAATATGCAAAAACAGACCATGCAATAAGTAAGCTAGAAAAGCATTTTTCATATCATGAAAGACTTTTCCAACATTCATCTAAGAAGCATTTATCTTATATATGTGCTTAGTCGTTCAGTCGTGTCCGACTCTCTGTGACCGCATGGACTATTGCCCACCAGGGCTTTGTCCTTGGGGATTCTCCAGGTAAGAATACTGGAGTGGGTTGCCATGCCCTCCTCCAGGGGATCTACTCAACTCAGGATTGAACCCAGGTCTCTCACATTGCAGGCAGATTCTTTACCAACTGAGCCACCAGGGAAGCCCAAGAATACTGGAGTGAATAGCTTATCCCTTCTCCAAGGGATTTTCCGGACCCAGGAATCGAACCAGGGTCTCCTGCATTGCAGGGAGATTCTTTACCAGCTGAGCTACCAACAGTATTCAACACAGGCAACTTTAGCCCAGTACTGTTCTAGGTACTGAGGCAATCAAGGTATGCAAAACTGGGTCCTTACACTTGAAGGTCACATAAAAGAGGCTGACATATAAGCAGCTAATTTTAACGTATGGTGCAACAGGTTCCATTATGGGGTGAGCTTCAGTGCTACCGACCCATGGCCCAGGCACAGGGGTCAAGAAAAGGCATCCTGAATGAGATGAGTAGAGTCTGGAAGAACATGCAGGAGCTCACCAGGTAGAGGGAGGTGAGGACTATTCTATGCAAAAAAATAAAGCCAAAGACCATGAAACACCATGAGATAATCAAGTATAAGACAAGACATGGTGGGTCCTCGAAAGTCACAAAGGAGCTAGGGAGTGGTCATTAAGGAGATGAGAAACTGTTGAAAAGTATTAAGCCAGGAATGGAAGCAATGTGCATTCCTTCAATTTCACTAGAGCAGAAAGTAGGGCTGGCTTCAAAATCTGTGGGACCTGGTACAAAATGAAAACGTGGGGTGCTTGTTCAAAAACCATTACGAGCTTCAAGATGGCTACAGCAAAGCATTAAACCAAGTATAGGACCCTTCAAAGCACTGGGGTGTGTGTGACTGCACATATGCCTGCCCACAAGGCCAACTCTACCAGAAGGCATCAGGGCAGGGGGTGGAAGAAGACATTAAGACCTTTGTTTGCATACTGTCCAGTCTGTAGTTGAGAAGAAAAGTCTTAAGCATATCAACCACCTAGAGATTAGTCTCGAGGCAATATACTAGATAGCATTATAGTCCCATATTCAAACTCAGAAAATGGCCAAATGGCTAATCTCTTCATTTTAAAGGGGAAATAGGAGACCAAAAATGTTGAGATACTGAGGGAATTCAATCCAAGCCTTTTAGATTCTATCCCAGTGTCTCCTCCTCCTCTACAATGTCAAGGCTAGTGAGTCTGCAGTGAAAGGGATAGGATGGAAGTTCTTTGGGCAAGACTGATCCAGAGGCTGCAGAAAGGATGGCAAGTGACCAAGAAATGGAAATCAGCTAGGAGACAATTGCTGTCCCCTCCCTTCCCCCAGGGAGCACATCCTTTCTGAGACCTTTGTCAGAATCAAGAGGATCTTTCCAAGCACAATTTTAGAATAACTCATGGGCCTAGCATTGTGCCAGGGAAGAAGCGTACAGAAATGACTCAGGCACACTCTCAAGAGCTTATCCTTTGGTGAAAGAAGACAGTAGTGGGAATCAGCTATCACAATCCAGAGACTCTGTCTACCTATTCTTTAATATGATTGGGAAGCAAAAATTTTAAATAATAATAAAAGAGAAAATTGGAAACAAATTCTAAACATCAATAGGTAGCTAGAGTTTTCTTTCAGATTCAGGGGATTATAGATGATTTGCACATTGCCTTGTATATCTCTAAGTAATATTACCATCCATACCTTCACCAATTCTAAAGGCTTCAGGCTCACCTGAGCCCCAGTAAGCCTTTGTACATATCTCAAGAATCTCTCTCATATCATTCTCTTCAGTTCTCATGACCCCCCGAAACCTAAGGTCTTATTCATTTTTTCCTTCTCTTGGTTCTTAATATAAGGCTTTAAACCAGTACCATAGCTTGCAAGGTCCCATATGATCCAGTCCTTGGTCATTTCTGAAACTTTGTCTCACCCCACTTTCTTTCTGCATTCCACGGGCCATCCTACCATCTCTCAACTGCAGGAAACTTTCCGATCTCAGACATCTCCCAACTCTGCTGTCCCTTCTTTAATGCTTCTCATTTTTTTTTTCAAACTTCTAATGAAATATCACTTTCCCAGGGAAAAGCTTCTCTTATCTGCCAGATCAGACCAGGACCACTATTAATAAGCTCTCATAGCACCCTATAATTTTCCTTCAGAGCCCTATCATAGTTAGTAATTCTGTATTCATGTGATTCTTTCATAAATGTTTGTCTTCACCTCAAGGCTGGAAACTACCTGAAGGCAAGAGTCTCATCTGTTTTGCTCATCACTGGATTCCTGGCAAATGGTACAGTGCCTGGCATGTCCTCGGGACGTTTCTGACCATTCAATCTAAAACATCCATTTCTCTGCCTTTCATCTCTCTTAGGTGTCTTACCTTGATTGTTTTATTTCAATGCATTCATCATTATCTGTGTGTGTGTGTGTGTACACAAATATGTGGAAGTGTCTTAACTGTGTATCTGTATATATATGTATAAATATGTGTTTGTGTATACATGATTTCTCTACTTGTTACTTGTTTTCTCTAATAGCATGTAAACTCCAAAAATGAAGAGACTTCATCTCCTTGTTCACTGCCGTATCCTCACCACATACCTGGCACACGATAGGTGCTCAAGGAATTATTTGTTGGAAATATGAATACATAAATGGCAAGTGCTCAAGAAATGAACACCAGAAGTTCATTCTCCTTCAAAAATCAATATTAATAGGAGGAATGCAGAGTAGCATGGAAACATATCCACTACCATATATAAAATAGGTAGCCAGTGGACATTTGCTGTGTGACTCAGGAAATTCAAACCTAGACGGATGGGATGGGATGAGATGGGAGGTGGGAAGGAGGTTCAAGAGGGAGGTTACAGAAACCAATCCAATATTGTAAAGCAATTATCTTCAAATTAAAACTAATTTAAAAAGAAAAATCAATAATACTGACATCCTGCATTGAAAAAGAGATGATCCACTGATATGGCTTTCTTTTGGGAAACAATGCTATTCACTGTCTACCCCCAAATGACACTGCAACAGTTTTAATTCATTTCGCCACATCATTAAGCAACAAGGAATTATATTTGGCTTACTTTATTTTAGATCAGTTGTTCCACAAAGTTCGATTGGATTCTTCATCTATAATCTTGAATGGAAGTCATTTGGGGCTTGATAGAGACAAATTCATAAAAACCAGAGACTTCCAGAGTGTTCAGAATGTTTGTTCAGAGTGTTCAGAGAGTTTGGCGATCTGACAAATCAGATTTGAATTTCAGCTTCCACATTTGTTAGCAACATAACTTCAGGAAGCCACATAACTTCTCTCAGGCTCAATTTCCTCTGAAACCTTGTGACTTGTAGGTACAGTTTGATGATAGGATTGACTGTGGTTTTAAGTGCATGGTTTATAATTATAATCAATATATGGTATCTATTATTCGCATCTACTCCCAAGTCCCCGTGATACAGAGAAGAAAACTGAGGTCATAAGAACTGGGAATTTCTCAAAGCCATCCCTCTTCTCTAAGTCTAGGAGATAGAAATCAGCAGGTCTACAATTAAGTACCACCCAGAACTGGGCTTCCCTGATGGCTCAGCAGGTAAAGAATCCACCAGCAATGCAGGAGACACAGGAGATGTGGGTTCAGTCCCAGATCTGGGACGATCCCCTGGAGAAGGAAATGGCAACCCACTCCAGTAGGCTTGCCTGGAGAATCCCATGGACTGAGGAGTCTGGAGCATTACAGTTCAAAGGGTCGCAAAGAGTTTGACATGACTGAGCAACAAAGCAGGCACGCAAGGCTTCATTTGCTCAGGTGACTTTCTGGGGGAAAATCTGCTTGTGTTTGGACTCACACTGTTTCCTAAGTAGGGCTGAAGACTCCCTTATGTCCTTGCATTGACTGAAGCTCATGCAACTTTCACTTCCAACTGGGCCATATCCTGGCCCAGAAGACTGAAGATTCAATCAAAGAATCTGGGTGAGAAATGGAATGGAGTTTTTCCCCACCTCAGTTTATAGGAGTACTTTTACTTCCCTCCTTTTTAGGACATAAAAGACAAATTAGAAATGCTGGTCCCACTGAAATCTTTCACTGCATAAGTCCCATAATCTTTAATTATATTGAAATAAGTTGCTTATAACAAACAATTTAGTACCATGCAATTCTGCTGAGCTTTAGGTTCAATTTCACATCTAGACAAGAGTTATTTCAAACACAGGAATGGGTAAATCTTATAATAAGTAAAACCAATGGCTAAGATGAGTAAAATAAGGTGATAAGGCTCCAATGAATTGCATAGTGCCATGGCAGTGCTTTCTATGTAGACAGGATTTAAGGAGATTTTATCAAAGTGGGATACAGAAATTGCACGTACTGAAACTGACTGGATGATTCATTTTCTATGAAATTGAATCGGTGAATAACAAAACAGAGTGAGCTAGAAGTATTCACTGCTCAAAGATACTGAAGATGGCAGGTCAGCAGCAATAATTAAGTAATTAGTTTTCTGGCTACTTAGAAGAAATGGAGAATATATGCCTGAAATTCTTTCCTCACTGAGAGGATCACACCAACTCTCCCAGTGAATACATTCAACTAAGCTGTGCCTTCAGATTGTTCTTTATTTCAGCTTTAGTTTATCCATGACTCAAGCTCATCTCCGTTTTGCCTTCATATAGGAATCTTGCCATATTACCATAGCATTTTATTCTGAATCTGCTATAAAGGCATACCATAGCATTTTATTCTGAACCTGCTATAAACGCAATTAGTCATTCATTATAACACAAAAATTCAAAGTGGTTGCAATTATGTTTTCTGAATTAAGCCCTTTGATGTGGGTAATTTAAGGTTCTATATTTAAAATGCACTCAATGAGTCACAATGGTAAATAAGAATACCCTTAAACTAGCATTCATATCTCTTGCACATGAAAAATTAACTGGATAATTTCTACCTATGACAGATTTATTTTGTGGTGGATAATTTTAAAGAATTGATTTAATTAGTTGTAACTATGCTCAGAAGTATAATTTGAAATACCATTGAATGGAAAGGGAAAGTATTTTCAAGCAGAGAGAAAACTCTCTTAAAATTTCCTTTGTTCATTAGTCAGTGAAAGTTTATTAAGCACCTACAGTTTTCACGGCAATGTACGACATGATAATACCCTAATCTGGCATTATTCTATTCTAGTCCTGCTAGTTAACTGAATGAGCTAACCTCTCCAGCTGTCCATTCACAGTATGCCAATAGACAACAGGAATGAAATGAATGAGTCAGTCTGAAAAAAAAATGGATGTATTTAGGTTTCCTTTGGTTTCATGTGCTAAAAACCAGTTACCAGCTAACTACTCTTTTTTATTTCTTCAGGGACCCAGGAATTTTACAAGAATCTTATCTCACTCAGGCAGTGAACTACACACTTAATCATGACTTTCTAAGTGTTGATACAGAACAGCAATTTGTAAGATTCTACAGATATGGAAAGGAAAAACAGCACAGTAATCTTAGGCAGATAAGGGGAAATATATTTTGAGGGCTGATTTTCACTTTAAAAAGTTATCTTAGACTTAATAACATAGACTAGGTTCAGCATTTTAGAGCTGGACATTAGAGCTGATCTAGGCCACTGGTTTCTAACCACTTGTATTGAAGACACTGGATTAAAATATATATATATGGATTCTCAGTTCTCATTCCCAGAGATTGTGATTCACTTGACCTGGAAGAGGCTGGGAGGGGAAGCAGGTATAAACATAACTTGTAAAATTTCCCTAGCAGCCAAAGCTGAGACACACAGACCTAGCCAAGCCTCAATATTTTGGCATGAGGTCTCCAAGCCTTGAAAGAATAAATATCCTGCCTAAGAAAAACATAGCTTATAACCCTTGGAGCCATGCTTAGAATCCAAACAGTCAAATTCCTAGTCTAGATCTATTTACTAAACCAATTGACACCATTTCTATTTCTCTCACACACTGGTTCAGATCTAATTACCTAATTATCTAATTAGTAGGTAGGAACAATAAGACTGCTTATAACTCATAACTAACACATTCCCTCCTTCTAGAGACCTGTGTGTTTCTTTACTTGCTAACTAATAAGTCTTTCAATGACACTGTAATGATTAATATATCTGTTTATTCCACATTTTAAAATACTATTTGAAACTTTTACACCTATAAAATATATCATTCCCATTTTAAGACAAAGAAAGCAGATTTACTATTTGAATCTGAGTCCAGCTGAAGTGTCTATTGTAGAGCTTAGAGAGCTGAGCACATAGCAGTACTCGAATATCCGACTGGGTTTTCTTAGCCACATTCCTTATATGAAAATGTCTTTAGTTTGGCCACTTCCACTTGGTTCTAAAAGCTCCATGCAAGTAGGGCTCTTGTCCAACTTCATCAACTGTCTCCCAGCATCTAGCAAAATGCTTGCCATAAACTCAACACTCAACAACTAACTGTTGAATGAAAAATCTTACTTATATTTGTTAAGAAATGAGACAGAATATCCTGAACCAACTTGTGAAAGACAGTCTCAAATACATAAAAGTATTGGGAAGATAGTTTTATAAAGGAGTAGTTTTACAGTTATTTTATAAGAAGAGCTTTGGCCTGATTTTCCTCACCTAAATTTGTCCTTGTTGTACCATTTGGGTTACAGTTGGGCTTGCTCTCACTAATATTATGTTAACAGCCCTTCATTCAAATGATACAAATGAACTTACTTATAAAACAGAAATAGACTCACAGATTTCAAAAACAAATTTCAGTTACCAAAGGAGAAATGCGGAGGGGCAGGGATAAATTAGGAGCTTGGGATTAACATATACACACCACTATGTATAAAATAGATAACCAACAAGGACCTACTGTGTAGTATAGGACCTACTGTATAGTACTACTCAATATTCTGTAATAACCTATGTAGGTAAAAAGTCTGAAAAAGAATGGATATACATATATGTATAACTGAGTCACTTTGCTCTACACCTAAAACTAATACAACATTGTAAATCAACTAAACTCCAATAAATTATTTTAAGAAGTCCTTCATTCAGTATACCTTTTATATGCTTGAAGGCACAACTGACATGCAATAAACAGTGATGAAATAAAATACCAAATTTTACTGTCTTTTGGAAAAATGTAACCAAATTAATTAACATAATATTATTCTCTGGAAAGATAAAGAGTGCGATATCTTTGGTGAGTCAAAAGGGTGGCACAGTATTGTAGAAAGCACTAATCTAGTTGCAGAAGATGGTTCAGTTGATGACTATTTAGAATTAAATTTTTATTAAGCAGATCATTTCAATCCTACCTTTTCAACCTATCCACACACCAAAATTCCATACTTTTGTCTCTGTAAAGGGTATTTTCTCTTTACCCAGAGGTTATAACTTTGCAGTCTTTTATCTGATTCATGTAGAAATGAGGTACTGACATGAGCTAAAATGACATATGTTTAAATATGGTAGAGATGAATAGCCAAAGAAGCAATGTAAAAAATTGACAGAAAAAAAATTGACAGAAAATTAGCTATGGTAGAAATATTGGACACCAAACAATGAATATTTAATCTCTGCTATCTAACTGAGATGAAATGGAGGGTTGGAGGGGGGAAAGGTATACATTTAACGAGTTAATCTTAAATCTAACACTAATATTAAAGCCAAGGTTAATGGAAAGAACTGGGCTGTGAATGGGCCACAACAGCTCAGGAACATGACGAGGATTCAGTAAATGCTTTGTTGAATGAATGAATGGATAAATGAATGATTGAGTGAATGAGTGAATGAATGAGTTGTCCTCTTTAGAAATTTAGAGTACAGTACTGGGATTTGAAGACTTGGCTTTAAAAACAAATCTATCCAAAGCTGTGGATTAATAAACTAGATTTCAGGAAAGTCAGTGCTGAATATAATGTAGGTGTTTTTATTTTTCATTTAATTAAAATGACCACAGAGTCATTATTCTTACCCTTAATTTCTGAGCCTGCAATGTTAATGAACTATATCTGTTTCATGAATAATTGAGTTGAACTTGAAAGACAACTCCCCATTCCAAAAGCCTCCCACACTACCAGTTAACTGTGATTTATCCTTTTACTTCTGAAGAATTTTAAGCATCTTCCATCTGATTTGACTGACAACCAATCTGTACTTCCTCTGTCTTTATTCTCCCAGGAAGAAGATGTTACTCGTGAAAGTCGCTTTAATTTCAGTGGTTATGGAATGGGTCACTGCCTTCAAGTGAAAGATGGAACAGCTGTCAAGGCCACACCTGCCAACCAGCTCCCACAGCCCCCCAAAGATGCAGATGCCATCAAGAAGAAGTTTGTGGACCGGGCAAAAAGGATTGACACGATTTCTCGAGCTGCCTTCCCATTGGCCTTCCTCATTTTCAACATCTTTTACTGGATCACATACAAGATCATTCGGCATGAAGATGTCCATAAGAAATAGATGTGCTCTTCAGATCCTGGGACCTTCTTGCCTAACTGCTGTGCTTGTAAATACACAGTGAAATTGTCTTTATATCACTTTGACAGAGGAGAAGACTGGGGGAGGGGGGAGGGAGGATCATGGGGGTGGGTTTCCTGGCACCTACATGAATAAAGATAAGTTATCCGGGCAATGAAGGAAAATGTTTGCACAAAATTAAGGTTTTGCAGAATCATGTGAGCATAATTACATTCATAGTCTTTAGCATTGCTCTTTCAGATGATGCATTAATTAGACATGATATGCAAGGTCCAGTACTTGAGGGCTATTTGTTTTTTGGTTTGGTTTGGACTTATTCTGGTACTGAAAAGATAGTTTGAACACACGTGTGTGTGCGCGTGCACACACACACACACACACACACAGAAAATGCTTACCATCTGACCATAGTGACTAGATTATAGTGAGTTGAGGACCAAACTTTTTCAGGAAAATGCTGCCTTGTTTTTAAAACAGCCTCCTGAGCTATGTTCTTTACAATGTCTGTAATTAGTGTTTCACCTGAGAAATCCTTTTGTGGTCATAAATAATTTCTACTTATTGAGAAAACAACAACAACAATACATACCAATCACAAAGAACAGGTTTCTACTTTATTGTCTGTGTAAGTGTGCATTTTAATATTCTTTTTCTTTCTGAGATGCAATTTGGGGATTTGAATTGTATATTGTGAAGTTGATTTGATCATATGCCCTCTTGAAAATAAATGCCCATTTTCTTTTAGATCCAAGTTAGCACACAACATTTTTTTCCGCTTTGCCTATATTTATGTGCAGTTAAGTGCTCAAGTGTGACTTAGCCATTGCAGCCTCTCAGCCACAGTATTTATGAAGATGATGTGTCCTAAACGATGTAGCTCATATTAGCTTGAACTTCCCATTTCTGCTTTCATTGTAGGTGTAACTATTAATCTTAATGTCAACTGACCCATGATTTCTACTGTCAATCCAAGTGAATATTGTTTGAAATATCTTTAACTAATTTAAAGAATTTTAAAGTTGTACTGTGATTTTCATAACCTGTTTCCTTTTTGGTACCAGAGCTATGTGGTTTGAATCCTGGCTACATGTTTTAAGTAAGAAAAAAAAAAAAAAGACGTATTTTTGCTTACTCAGATAAAAGACAACCTGTAAAAAATATAACGAAAAATTAAATTTTACATGTGCTGTAAAAGGGGTTATTAAAAATATTTGTTCAATTTCAATAAAGCTAAGTGTGCCACAGAAGCTAAGTCTTTCCACTTTTGCATTACAATGTAAATAATTTAGATGAGAATGGTAACTTAGACTTTTGTTTCTGGTCTTCCTCATAAACTTGAAGTACTTACATAGCTATTACACTTTTGTTGTAACATAAAAATGTAGCTCATAGTATCTCCATGAAGAAAGAAAAAATACATCATTCTCATTGTAGAAACAAGGAAATGGAGACAAGGAAGTATTAGTAGTCACTGTAAGCAGAAGCTAATACTGGATATGAGATACAGAACACTTTCAAGAGCACTTAGGAATCATAAAATACCAAACTGAAAAGAAATTTAAAATATCAACCTGTTCACCTATCCATCCTGCTTTTGTTAGGAATAGAGTTCCATGACGAAAAATAATTCCGATAGCCCCAGTGAAATAGAGGTAACTCATCTTGGCCCTTGTAGATTTTTCTTAACTAAAGGTATCCATCATAAAATTTTCAGGAAGATGTGGATTT
Source organism: Cervus canadensis (assembly GCF_019320065.1). NCBI lineage: Eukaryota > Metazoa > Chordata > Mammalia > Artiodactyla > Cervidae > Cervus > Cervus canadensis. Next base: position 17,966,070 of record NC_057419.1, read on the forward strand.
CTAAGCTGATGTTTATGGCCTTTTAAACCTATTCAAATATTGAATCATTTCCATAGAAAGGAATATTGCAGAATGGCTAAAAGCATGAATTTTAGAGACAAAGACTAGCTCAGCCACCTATCAACAGGGTTACCTTGGATAAGTTACCTGATTTTTCTGAGTAGCTCCTATTTCAGAGACTTTTAAGAGGATAAACTGAGAAAAATGCAAGTAAAGCCATTAACTTGGGGTCTAGCAGAGAGTAAATTCTCAATAACTAACAGATAATAATAAAATTAGTATTATTATTATGAATTGTACTACACTAGGTAAGAAGCTATACAATTCCTAGCCTCAGCTAGATTAATGCCATGCTTTTTGCCTCTTTCCCAAAACACTATTTCTGTCTTATTGCTCACTCCTTCCCAAACAAATAAGGCAAAGTCTTTGATTGGTCTCAAATCTCTTGCTCCCACGGTAAAGTAGTAAAATTGAGGCTAAAATGCCTCCCAAAGATGGGCCTGACCACATAAGTGTACTAGGAAGAGCCCTGAGGCTACATATGGTGGGATGGGGAGGCACCTTGGAGGAAAACCCAAAGCTAAACAATCATGTCTAATTAAAGTGTATACTGACTGTATAATTTTCAGAGGGAGGGTGTAGTCCCCACATTAGAAAAAATGTTTAAATATTCACATCTAAATGTATCTGCCAGCCACACAAGTAGATAAAGACATCCTAGATGGCAAGAAGTGTTCTTGACTTTTCTCTAATTATAGTCCACATTCAGTGGGAAGAACTTTTTTAAAAATTGAAGTATAGTTGATTTATAATGTTGTGTTAATCCCTGAAGTAGAACAAAGTGACTCGGTTATATATACATATATATATATTCATTTTCATATTCTTTTTCATTATGGTTTATTACAAGATATTGAATACAGCTCCCTGTGTTATACATTAGAACCTTGTTGCTTATCCACCCTATATAAAACAGTTTGCATCTACCAAGCTCAAACTCCCAGTTCTTCTCTCTCCCTTCTCCCCTCCCCCTTGGCAACCACAAATCTGTTACGTATATCTGTGAGTCTGTTTTTGTTTGGTCTATAGGTTCATTTGTGCTGTATTTTAGATTACACACATAAGTTACATCATATGGAATTTGTCTTTCATTAGAAATCACTCTTGAGTTTGGGTTATATAAATAAAATCTCAAGGGAAAGATTTTAAGCACCACATATTCTGACAAAATACATAATTCCCTTATAATGGAAGAATTGAGGATATTTTTTCTTTCACAATAGTACTTGAAAGAAAATAGTTCAAAAGTAAAATCATGGCTCTGAGGAAAAGAATTTACCACCAGTTTTCACTAGATTGGAAGCTTCTGGAAGAAAATGGTTATGTTTCTAAGGGTTTTCTGCACTGCTTGCCAAAGCTGAAATGCTCGATGAGTATTATTACTATCACTAAGGGAAAACTTGGTGAAGGAGGCTATGCTGTGCCTGTTGGACAAAGTTTACCTAAGTTTTTTCCAATTAAGCAATGAAAAGTAACCAACTACTGCTACCACTTTTCAGATAATGGATTACTCGGGGATTTGACTTTTAAACATTTTTCAATTCCTACCACTTGGTTTTAAGAACAGATTGAGATGATTCAAGGCTTAAGACTCTTTGTGGCACTCTCAAACACCTTGGTCCAAAATAGATTCTACAAACCAGACTGGCTGTTGATTTTTAAAAATCCTTCCAAACAGTATTAGCACTAAGCTCCTCATCTATGGACAGAGAAGCCTGGCAGGGTACAGTCCATGGTGTCGCAGAGTTGGACATAACTGAGCATACACACACATGCTGCATCCATGCCACTGGAAAAAAACTGTCAAATTCTGAAAGCAAATTTTCCAATAAAGATTAAATGAATATCATTTTGCATTTTGCTTACTCCTTTAATATCAAATAAGTAGGTTCTAACTAAACCACAGCATAAAATTCCATATCATATGATTCACCACTTTGGAAAAGGAAAAAAAAAACCTCTTTGGAATATTTTTTAGGACTTTTGCATCTCCTAGTTTAAGCCTGAAGCCAATTTGTTGAATGAATATAAGCCATATATCTGCCAAATGCTCTTTTTAAATTACTTTTAACTTCTGCTTTAAACTGTTTCTTATTTTCACCAGTTTGGGTTTGGCTTTTTTCTCTTTTTTGCAGTACAGATTGAATGATTCAAGTAATGTACGCTCTTCACAGATTACAAAGTAGAAAATAGCACCACAACTTCATATTCATATAGTGCTTTCAACATATAAACATGATTTTATGTCTACAACAGCATTCAATTCTAATAATAATCCAAGGTAGCCAGATCACAAAGAATTGATAAATAAACAGAAGCTCCATGAATCATATACCTCACTCAAGTCATCTAACATATTAGAGGTTGAACATCTGCCATATTTGTTTCCTAACTCCTCAGACTATTTCCTTTTACTATATCCATGGACTTCTCTTGTGGCTCAACTGGTAAAGAATCCGCCTGCAATGCGGGAGACCTGGGTTCGATCCCTGGGTTGGGAAAATCCCCTGGAGACCACACTGTCTAAGAAAATAAAAGCCTGGAAAGTAAAAAGTCATTGTACCACTGACCCACACTCATGGATAACAAAATAAATTAGTAAAGGACAGCATACAACATTTCTATTGAAAATGCCTAAGAGAGCTAGTACAAATGGTGCATATAGTATTAAGAACATGTTCACTGAGAGTATATGTCTTGTGTTACTGAATGATCCAAAACACACTGGAGTTGAAAAAAAGACAAATGGAATTTAGTTTAGAAGGTATTTATTCCCATTTTTGAAGGAGTGAAAATGACCTTCACACTGTCACACATGTCCTCACTGAAGAAAAGATGCAATATTACTACTTTGGTGAAAATGCATCTCAAAAATAATAAGCAATTCAGCTTCCTCCAAGGTGAGGGTAGTGTGTATTAGATGTTTTTAGACCATGAGCCAGAATTTAGAAAGTTCATTATTAATTTGGCATAAATGATTCATAAATAGGTGAATGTGTCTTCAAAGAGGAGAGCAAAGCTCTGGGTTGCTCTTTGTGAAGTGCGTGCTTCACCAGCCTTTTCCCAGTAAGATTGGTCGTGGAGTAGACAGCTCGGTCAGTCCTCACACACACTGAAGTCTCATCAGAAGTTCCTGGTCCTCAAAAATAATAGAATCAAGAGATAGGAGACTCTTCATATGCAAGGATTAGGACTAACCAAGGCTGTATCACCTTCCATGGATAATCATTTCTTAAGCTAGCCCTACTTTCTGAGGAGAAGGCTTTAGGAGCAGGGTAGTGAAAAAGGCAGAAGAGATAAAAGGAAGACAGTAGCAAGAAAGCTCCTTTCAAGGCATAAATCAGATCATGCCACTCTATATTTAACCTCCAATGGCGTCCCATCTTACTTAGAGAATAAGTCAGAACCTTCACTGTGGCCACATGAGCTGACCTCCCCCCCAACCCTTTTCCACCCCTTCCCTCCAGGCATAGTGCCCAGTGCTTAAACATGCCAACCAGACTTCTACATCAGAGGCTTTGCTGGTGCTATTTCTTCTGCCTGGCACTCTTCCCTAGACCAGGAGTGGTCAAACTTTTTAAGACCAGTTAGTAAAATGGTTAGGCTTTGTAGGCCATATACTGTCTCTGCTAAAATTACTCAACCTGCTCTTATGGTGCGAAAACAAAGAGAATATGTAAACAAATGGAGGCTTCAAGAGTACATGAACCATGAACTTCCAGATGTTCAAGCTGGATTTAGAAAAGGCAGAGGAACCAGAGATCAAATTGCCAACATCCGTTGGATCATTGAAAAAGCAAGAGAGTTCCAGAAAAACATCTACTTCTGCTTTATTGACTAGGCCAAAGCCTTTGACTGTGTGGATCACAACAAACTGTGGAAAATTCATAAAGAGATGGGAATACCAGATCACCTGACCTGCCTCCTGAGAAATCTGCATGCAGGTTAAGAAGCAACAGTTAGAACTGGGCATGGAACAACAGACTGGTTCCAAATTGGGAAAGGAGTACGTCAAGGCTATATATTGTCACCCTGCTTATTTAACTTATATGCAGAGTACATCATGAGAAATGCTGGGCTGTATGAATCACAAGCTGGAATAAAGATTGACGGGAGAAATATCAATGACCTCAGACATGCAGATGACACCACACTTATGGCAGAAAGTGAAGAAGAACTAAAGAGCCTGTTGATGAAAGTGAAAGAGGAGAGTGAAAAAGTTGGCTTAAAACTCAACATTCAGAAAACAAAGATCATAGCATCTGATCCCATCACTTCATGGCAAATAGATGGGGAAACAATAGAAACCATGACAGGCTTTATTTTGGGGGGCTCCAAAATCACTGCAGATGGTGACTGCAGCCATGAAATTAAAAGACACTTGTTCCTTGGAAGAAAAGTTATGACCAACCTAGACAGCATATTAAAAAGCAGAGACATTACTTTACCAACAAAGGTCCATCTAGTCAAAGTTATGGTTTTCCTAGTATCCGTGTATGGATGTAGGAGTTGGACTATAAAGAAATCTGAGTGCCAAAGAATTGATGCTTTTCAACTGTGGTGTTGGAGAAGACTCTTGAGAGTCCCTTGGACTGCAAGGAGATCCAAGCAGTCAATCCTGAGGGAAATCAATCCTGAATTTTCATTGGAAGGACTGATGCTGAAGCTGAAGCTCCAATACTTTGGCCACCTGATGTTAAGAACTGACTCATTTGAAAAGACCCTGATGCTAGGAGGGATTGGGGGCAGGAGGAGAAGGGGATGACAGAGGATGAGATGGTTGTATGGCATCACCGACTCAATGGACATGAGTTTGAGTAAACTCTGGGAGTTGGTGATGGACAGGGAAGCCTGGCATGCTGCAGTCTATGGGGTCACAAAGAGTCGGATGTGACTGAGCAACTGAACTGAACTGGACAGGACCAAGACACATAGCATTAGTGACATGCCTCATACCACACAGCATATAGGTATAACTTTGGGCTCAAAGCAAAATCCCCTGAATGCTATCTTGGTTCCTTTCTAAATACTCCCACCAGCTTTATCCATGTATCCCAAGTAGAAACAGAAATGGAATTTTTCTCCTTCAAATGATTCTACCTCTATGTAATCATTTGCCCATTCTTTTTGAAGGCAGGTGGCATGGTTATAAATGCATAGTTTGTGGAGTGAGAACTGAGTTCAAATTCTCCCTTTGTCTCATTTTTGTCAGGATGAATTTGGGCAAAGCTTTAATGTCTCTAAGTCACAGTACTGAAGATATTATAAAATATATATAACATAATAATATCTACTTATACAATTGTAGGTAAGAGCTAAATTGATTGGTACCTGAATAAACAGTAAACCTAATTTCCCTCTATGTCTACTTTTAATGAATGTTTATTTCACTTAGGACATCATTCAGAATCTATCACCTGTGAATGAAATCTATTCTTGTGTGGTCTACTGTAACTCATACAATTTTAAATTATCATCTAAACATCAAAAAGCCAGACTAAAAGTGAAAAGACCCTTTCTATAGATAGTCTGAAAAAACATCCTTGGTAAAAGGGGGAAATAGAATTCATATTGTTTCACTTTGACCTATTACAGAGAGGAGAATATTTTCCTGATTGAAGTGTTGAAAATGTTTTAGTTGGCATACCAGGTTCAGTGGGAGGAAGTTATTATGACTTTTGCTGTGTTTAACTAACATTTGTGCAGCACCAGGACAGTTTACAAATTGCTTTCACAAAAAATTCTGCCAGATCATCCTGTGATCACAGGCATGGTAGCCTTGGGCAAGTTTCTCTCATAGCCTCAGTTTATTCTCCCGTAAACTAGAGAAGAATGTTTTCCCATCAGAGATCCTAGCCTGATCTGTGCATGACAACCATCATCATCACTGCAATTATCATTCTAGGGAGAAAGAAACTGAAACGACACTATAGTTTTAGCATGTGACACTAGGCAATGTCTGCAGAATGATGATGATGATATTTGCCTCACCTGCCCACCTTTCAAGGATGCTGTGAGACTAAAATGAAACTACAGATGTCAAAAGTATCTGAAAACTTACAGGGATGTGAAAAATAGGGCACAGGGAGGTAAAATAACTTGCCAAGAGCACAAAGTTTATAAATGAAATGTCACAGCCAAGATTCAAATTCAGTCACTCTTTCTGCATAATCTGTGCTCTTAGTCATGTTATTTTGCATCTTCAATATAAAAATGATCTTGATATACATTTATATATGATTATATATACAATTATCATGATGGGTATAGTATGGTTATTTTTGGCAGATTTTATCATGTCATTTAAAATTATTTATTTCCTTATCCATTTCCCCTATAGTCACTGAGACTTTCAAGGGCACAATATTAGTTTCCCAGGGATGTTATAACAAATTATTACAAACTAGGTGGCTTAAAATAGAAATTTATTCTCTCACAATTCTGTAGGCCAGAAACATGAAATCCAGGTATGAACAGGGCCACATTTCTTCTGAAGGTTCTAGGGAAGAATCCTTCCTTGCCTCATGGCTTCTGGTAACTGGAAATCCTTGGCATTCCTTGGCTTGTAGCTGCATCACTCCAATTTCTGCCTGCATCTTCATATGGCTGTCTTCCCTCTGCATCTCTCTGTCTCTCCAAAACTCTGTCGGCTTATGAGAACACTGTACAGGGGCCACCTTAATCCAATATGAGCTCATCTTTTTTAAAAACTCAAAGTATAATCAACTTATTATGTTACTTTCGAGTGTACAGCATAGTGATTCCATATTTTTATAGGTATACTTCATTAAAAGTTACTACAAAATAACAGCTAGAATTCCCTGTGCTGTACAAAGTATCTGCGTTGCTTATCTATTTTATACATAGTAGTCTGTATCTCTTAATCCTATATCCCTATCTTACCCTTCCCCTCTTCCCTCTCCCCATTGGTAACCATTACTTTATTTTCTGTATCTGTGAGTCTGTTTCTGTTTTGCTATATACATATTCATTTATTTTTTAGATTCCACACATAAGTAATATCATATGGTATTTGATATTTCATCAAGCATAATATTCTCAGGTACACCCATGCTGCTACAAATGGCAGAATTTCATTCCTTTTTATGGGTGAGTAGTAATCTATTGTTTGTGTGTGTGTGTGTGTGTGCGTGTGTGTGTGTGTGTGTGTGTGTGTGTGTGTGTGTGTACACACATACCACATCTTCTTTATCCACTCATCTGTTGATGGACACTTAGGTTGCTTCCATATCTTGGCAACTGTAAATAATGCCACTAGGAACATTGAGGGGCATGCATCTTTTCAAAATAATGTTTTCATTTTTTTCAGATATATGGTAGTTCTGTTTTTAGTTTTTTTGAGCAACATTCATACTGCATTAAGTTACATTCAGTGTACAAGGACTCCCTTTCTCCACATCCTCACCAACATATGTTATTTTTGATGACAGCCATTCTCAAATGTATGAGGTGATATCTCATTGTGGTTTTGATGTGCACTTCTCTAATAATTAGCAATGCCGAACATCTTTTCATGTGCCTGTTAGCCATTTGTATGTATTCTTTGAAAAATGCCTATTCAGGTCTTTGGCCCTTTTTTTTTTTTTTTTTTTTTTGATTGGGTTGTTTGTTTTTTTGATGTTGAGTAGTATGAGCTGTTTATATATTTTTAATATTAACCTCCTATAGGTCATATCATTTGCAAATATTTTCTCCCATTCCATAAGTTGTCTTTTTGTTTCATCAGTGGTGTCCTCTGCTGTGAAAAAGCCTTTAAGTTTAATTAGGTCCCATTTGTTTATTTGATCTTGCTTTTACTTCTTTGGCCTTAGGAGACAGCTCCAAAAACTACTGCTACAACTTATGCCAAAGAGTATTCTGCCTATGTTCTATTCTAGGAGTTTTATCATTTCCAGTCTTATATTTAGGTCTTTAGTCCATTTTTAGTTTATTTTTGTATATGGTGTGAGAGAATGTTGGATTTTCATTCTTTTATGGGTAGCTGTCTGGTTTTCCCAGCAGCACTAATGAAGAAATTGTCTCTTCTCCAGTGTAGTAGATTACATGCCTGGGTTTATTTCTGGGTTCTCTATTCTGTTCCATTAATCTATAAGTCTATTTTTGTGACAGTACCATACTGCTTTGATTACTATAGCTTTGTAGTATAATCTGAATTCAGGACAGATAATACCTCCAGCTTTCTTCTTTTTCCTCAAGATTACTTTGGCAAGTTAGAGTCTTTTGTGATTCCATATATTTTTAAAAATTATTTGTTCTAGTTCTCTGAAAAATGTCATGGGTATTTTGACAGGGAGTTCATTACATTTGTAGATTGCTTTGGGTATATGGCCATTTTAGCAATATTAATTCTTCTAATCCAACAGTACAGGATGTCTTTCCATTTCTTTACATTATTTTCAATTTTCTTCATCAGTGTTTTATAGTTTTCAGAGTATAGGTCAGTATGATCTCATGTTAACTAATTACATCGACAACGATCCAATTTCAAAACAAGGACACAATCTGAGGTTCTGAGTGGACATGAACTTGGGGGAAACACTACTCAACCCAGTATATGCACCAACTGTGTTTAATTTTTTACCACCTTCTATGCATGTAGCAGTGTAAGGTACATATAGATTCAGCCAGATATAGCTTAGTGGTTGGGCATGCAGATGCTAGAGTGAGACTGCCTGGGATCATATCTTAGTTGTGCCTTTACTAGCTGTGAGCCTTTGGGCAAAGGTTCCAAACTCTATGTGCATTGGAGTTCTAATGTGAAAACAGTACTTATTTCATGAGTTCTAATGCGATTTAAATTTGTCAATTCATGACAAGTGTTTAGAAAAATCATTAGCCCATAACAAGTGCTTAACAAATAGTATTAGCATTATTTTTAGAGGAAAAAACACAGCATTTGCTAAATAAAATAATGAAATCAAGGAGTGTCAGAAAGCACTGAAAACAGCTTATGTTCAAGCTGTTGATATTATAAAATATTGTCACATTAGCCCTTTCTCTGTGCATGGTCTTTTTAGAGCATGAATGAACATTCAATTTAAAAAAGAAAAGGGCTATAGGAGCAAAGACAGTGAAAACAAAAGCTTGCTTTTCCTTCTCCCTCAAGGGGAAAAAAATTCAACAGAGCTATGAATAAGCAGTAATATTTCTAAGAGACCAATGCTAGGAAAATGGAATTGCTTTTCTGAAAGAAAAGAGATTAATACCTGGAGGGTCTAAAATGTAATTATGGTATTGATCTCAAGAAAGCCTTGGCTGGATCTACGTTTTTTTCCCCTTTTTTGCTCTCCAGTGTCATTAAAATGGGCTCATATTTAAGAGTCTGCAGATTGCAAATATCAGAATATCACACATCAAGACAGGCTAAAAAAAAGTCTGTTAGTGAATTCTGGGAGATATCAAAGTGACATTCAATATACTCAATGCATGGTGCTCCTATTGGTTCCCTCTTACCAGGAATTTTCGTAATGGCTTTGGTGACTGGTTTAACAAGCTGTTAATGAAGTGGCAAGACAACACCAGGCTACATATCAACCTGAAGTTACTGTGTCCTGGCTCCATCCAGTCAGTGGGTTGACTGCAGGGGTAACAGAACTCTAAACCTCAGATTAAAAATGAATTAAGGTTGACTTAATAGTCCCACTTTCCTTTCTAGTCCCACTGAGGATATGATCTTTTCTTTATTCCAGCTATATCTTCTCAGCTTCTTTGCCTTCCAAAGTATTCAGAATCCGACAACGACATTCACCTTTCTCATTTAGTTGGACAAACAAACAATCCAATGTTTTGCTGGGAGTGTATGGTCACTTCTAAATACAATAAAAGCCTTGAAACTGATGACTGGGGACTCTGGATTTTTATGCAACAGTCTTAAGTAATTATGAATATTTTAGGGGTACTTTGGGGCACTTAGTGGGCAAGTTGGAACTGTATTTGAGACCTTTTGGGGATCTGATTCTATGGTTATATTTTTACTAAATCATTCAGTGTTCACTATTAGTGTTCCACATTCTCCTTCATAGAGAAACTATGCCAGCTGCAGATAACTTAAAATGGCTGGCTTTTATTCTGGAATGGGAATGAGAAATAAGTCTAGAAAAACAAAAGCGGGGATGAAAAATATAACATTGCATGCCTGGTTAAGGACCTTGGGATTTCTCTTGTAAGTAATGGTATGCCATTATAAGGTTTTAAGCAGGGGAAGAACAAGATTGATTTTGCATTTCAGAACATAATTCCGGCTGCAGAGTATAAAGGAGATCAGACAAAGATGAAAGAGAGGTGATCTCTAAAGTTTTTAAATTAAATATTCCTGTTGTAACTTGACAAGATTCATCTACTTCTGAACATAACCTAAGCAAAGGAGGAAAACTTCTGGCCTAGACAAAGACATAAACAAAATAGATCCTAGAAATGTGGATACAATTTTTTACTAGTTAAAATTTGTCTAAATTCACCATGTTATCAGCTAAAAATTCAGCAACATTTCACTTCTGGTTACAATCAAGATTTAAATATTGTACGCAAAACAATACAGTATTATCACTCTGTGGTTATAGGATTTAGCATTGGATAGGACTGGGGTCAAGTCTCAAATGTGTCATTCTCTGTCCCTTTTTGTCTCAGGTCCTTTGATGTGTTGCTTTTTCTCTTACAGTCTCAGATTCCCTGTCTGTAATGGCAATAATGATAGCAACACCTGATTTGCAACACCATTGTGAGATTCAAGTTTGTAAAGTGTTAGAACCATAGGATTTGTAGCAAGGGTCTTGTCTCCCAAACTCAGGGGCTTTCTTTACATGTGGAGAGAACTTACTGGGGTATTTCTTCTGGCCTCTCTCAGCTCCTTCCTGGAAAAGTGACTGAATCTGATTGGGAAGTTTGAAAGTGTTTTCCTGCCCGCTCCTCTCTCCTTTCTCTTGGGGAATGGCTGATCTTCCAAAATTACATGTTGTACTCTGGTCTTGCCATATGCTTTCAACATAATGGAAATGTTTCCCATAAAGGAAACGTTTTCAACATTTCCCTTTAGGGAAAGCCCACGGTTCTTCAGCATGATGTATGACTCAACAGATAAGTCTGAATAATTCTACAGAGCAGAGTTTTAGAGCCTGCACACCCACAGATGTAAATCACATTTTCAAATATCAGCACTATTTGCAAAAAAAGTGACACAGGTATATACCACACAGAATGTATCTTTGGTTAATGTTTTCTCAGGAAAATGTCTCTTGGTTTTTAATATCAAAATTTCACCTGAATACTTTACAGGGGAATGAGGGTTGTATTAAAAAATTACATTTATGCCTTAAAAATCAATACAACCTTTTAAACAAAAGAGTGTGTGAGAAACGTTCTCAAGTTTCACTCCTAATACAATTGGCATTTAGAATAAATCAAGTTTGGATGAATCAGAAGCATGCAGAGACATTGTGATGTTCTCCAGAGTGTCAACAAAGGCTAGGATGTTATTGGCACTAAGAGGTGACTGTGACAAAGCAACTGCTTGTTAACAACCATATTAACTATTGGTGTCAAGGAATTCATGTTTTAAGCATTTTACCTCATAATATGACAGTTTGCTCTTTACATATGGGCATTTTAATGTGCTTTAGTTGGTTGGGGGCATGGGTTGATTAGTAATACATAATATTTTTTCCCACTTAAAATAATTGGGAAAGGGATCCTTTAGAATTTGTGTGCAGAACATATAATTTAACTAACAGAAAACCAGTATTAAGCAAGAGATGTCTACATTTGGCCTTCCCATCTGCCTTACCTATCTGTCTGACTTTTCAATTAGTTCACAACTCAATGGAAAAAGCAGACAGCTCTTTGCTGGTCTCCACTAATAAATTACATATGACAAAAGGGACAGGATGTCACTTCTGGAGTCAGGTTACAAAAGACTGTGATTTCTGTCTTGCTCTCTCTTCTCTTTATTATTTACTTGCTCTGAAGAAGCAAGCTCCATGTTGTGAACTGCCCTACGGGAAGGCTTATGTGGCAAGGAACTGAGGGAGGTCTCTGGTCAACACCCAGCAAGAAACTGAATCCCTTCAGACCCTATGAGGCCTATAAGAAACTGAAGGCTGCCAATAATCATATAAATGGTCTTGGGAACAAATCCTCCACTGTTTGAGCCTTGAGTTGCTTGTAGTCCTGGCTGACACTTTGATTCCAGCTTTGTAAGAGACTCTGAGCCAGGGGACCCAGTTAAGCCCCGTACATATTCCTCATCCATAGAAACTGGGCAAAAATATATGTTAGTTGTATTAAGTTGCTACATTCTAAGGACATTTATTGTGCAGCAATAGATAATACATTCAGTAAATGAATGCTGAAGCAAGATTAAATGCATGACAAATTATTCCCCAAAGAGCTCAACTGATTTGAATCCTTAGGTACTTACTGCTAGGAAATCAACCAAGACTTTCTGAATCTGCTCTGGTGTTTATAGAAAACTAAACAGGGCATGAGCCCCAAAATTGGATGGATCCCATTAGTGTAAATCAAGCCTAAATTCAGAGAATTTCTTTCTGGAAAGGAACTTTGAGGTCATCAGCCAAATGCTCTCATTTTATAGAAATGAAAACTGAGGCTCTGAGGCACTATGTGACTTGCCCATGGCCACAAAGTCCTTGGAAGTGTCAGAGTAGATCCAGGACTTCTGGTCCCTTCTCCAGGGCTCTTCTGCAGCATCCCATGGCAGTGTTTAGAGGACAGGAATATGAGAAGGGCTGCAGAAACTCTGATTATAGAAAGTAAGGCTCAAGCAGGGCTAGGAAGAGTAGGTTGGATGAGGGAAGGCATTACATACAAGGGGCGTATGACAGAAAAATAGTTATGGGAGGGCACCTCATGAGAATTAAAATCTTCATGGTTTGGCCAATTAACTTGAAGATCATGTGAAAGCTAAGGGTGGGAAGTCCTTGCAAAGAAATTGTACCTATAAGGAAGAGAAGTCAGCAGAGGAAAAAGGACAAATCTTGGTGGACAGATAAACCAAGCAAGGAATACTCGCATGAGACTTTATAGCAGGTAGCCAGAGTGAATCTGGAAGTAAGAAAAATGGGTAGGCAGTAGAGGTGGAACTGGATAAAAGGCAGTCAAAAAGCACAAACTTCAGTAATAAATAAATACTAAGAATGTGATAAACAACTTGAAAAATATAATTAACACTACTGTTACACATGAAAGTTCTTAAGGGTAAATTCTATGAGTTTTCATCACAAGAAAAAAATTTCTATTTCTTCAATTTTGTATGAGATGATGGGTGGTCACTAAACTTGTAATCATTTCATGATGTAAGTTAAATCATTACACTGTACATCTTAAACCTATACAGTGCTGTATGTCAACCTCATGTCAATAAAACTGGGAGGAAAAAAGAAAAAAAGGCCAGCAGAAAAAGTTAATGAGCACCAGAATTTGGGAAACTTGCTAGTTTCCCAGTCTTAAAGTAGAAGAAAAGAGGAAGCCTCTATCTATAGGTAGAGGGCTCAGATCTGTGCTTATAATGTGCCAAAATCCTTACCCAGATCTTTTTTTTTTCATTTATTTTTATTAGTTGGAGGCTAAAAACTTCACAACATTGCAGTGGGTTTTGTCATACATTGACATGAATCAGCCATGGAGTTACATGCATTCCCCATCCCGATCCCCCCTCCCACCTCCCTCTCCACCCGATTCCTCTGGGTCTTCCCCCTTACCCAGATCTTGTGACAAGAGTATTGTCATTGTTATGACCATATGAGCTGCCAGATATGGTTATATTGTGATCCGTCTACAATGCTGTACAACACAGCCCTGTGATAGTCTAATAAGGCTTTGTGAACTAACATGTAAAATTAACCCACAAGAAGTCAACAGTAAAGAAATTATTAGGAAACTGATTTCTTTAAATTACTAATTCTTCAGACCCAGATTAAAGAATCTTAAATGTAATAATAGCCGATCATAATGAGGTTTGGTAGATTCTGCCATAATTCTCTGACTCCTGACACAGACATAAGGGCATCAGAGAGGAGTCAAAAAGACAGCGGACTGCAGTCACTAGTCTGGTTTCTAGTTCAGCATGACTGAACCTCTCTGCACTTCATTTTCTTCAACTGCCCACTGGAGATAATAAAAGCTGCCTGTCCCATGTCACAAAGCTTCTGTGAGGGCTGAAGTTTGAAAAGCATAAAAGAGCTGTACAAATTCACGGCTATATATAAAAAAGGTTCCTCTAAGTTTTCTATTGTTGCCACAAAAAGGCCTTTTTTTTTTTCATTCTATAATGGCTTTCTTCACAAAGAACAAAGAGGTTCAAAGGCTAAATTACATGAAATTACATCACATTGTCATAGCACATGCAATAAATAATGGGGCTTAAGATGATTCACAAAGATAATCAGATCGGGGCCCTACAAGAACACAGCATTTCCTTCCTATGATTCTAGCCAGTGAGAAAAGGCAGGGAATTTAGTCTTCAGGGTTTCAGCCACGAAAAAAGCACCAGAATCCAAATGACAGAAGTAGGAGGAAATGGTGAGATGAGCCTGGAGATGGCCCATGTGTATTAGTTGAGGTAACTCTGTGTGTGTGTGTGTGAAGTCACTTTAGTTGTATCCAACTCTTTGCAACCCTATGGACTATAGTCCACCCATGGGGCTCCTCTGTCCACGGGATTCTCCAGGCAAGAATACTGGAGTGGGTTGCCATGACCCTCTCCAGGGGATCTTCCCAACCCAGGGATGGAACCCATGTCTCTTCTGTCTCCTACACTGGCAGGTGGGTTCTTTACCACTAGCGCCACCTGGGAAGCCCTAAGGTAACAATAGCTGCTGTAACAGACAAGCCCCCACATCTCAGAGGTTTAGCACAACAGAAGTTTATTGTTCTTCACTCCTGCAAAGTCCAAATGGGCATTCCTGATGCGCAGGTAGCTTTCATCTCTTTCAAGCTGTGATTTGGGACTCAGACTCCCTTGAAGGCTTCAGCATCACCATGGACATAAAGGCCCACACTGAATTGTCTATGTCTGTCCGATATGCAGAAAAAGACAGGGAGAAGGAGGAATATCAGCTTTGAACCATTTATGCCTGGAGATGACACACATCACTATCACATACATTTCTGTAGTGAGAATTTGTCATGCGGTTCCAATAGATACAAGCAAGATAAGAAACATAGATTCTGGTTTGCCAGCACCAACTCAACACTACAACAAGGGAGCTCAAATTTTGGGAAAACCAGTAGCTTCTCTGCCTCACCTGGGAACAGAGAGAACACAGATCTCTACCATTTTGCATTCTTTTCTTTTCCCAGCATTTCTAGATAATACACGCATTAAAGTTTTTATAGCTAGAAATGTTACCAATAAAATAAAGAGCATTGCTTGGAAAGACACTACCATTTATCATTAAATTGTATGAAAATAGTCTGGCATAGCTCTAAATCTGAGATCAGATGTAGGTAAGCTTATGGTAAGGTGTCATTTAAAAATAACAACAACAACAAGCTTTGAAGTCAAGTCAGGCTGGATTCTAATCTCTGCTCTAATTCAAATAATACGGGACTCTGCACAGTTTACTTAACCCTTCTAAACCTCAGCATCTTCGGAAGCAGTGTAAGCTTCATGTAGGATGGCATGGAAGGTGCTTGGGCCATAAAAGTCATGTGCAAATAAATTAGAAAGTTCCAAGTAGACACAATTTATATGCTATGAGAAGTCAGAATGATGGCTACCTTCAGAGGGAACTATTGACTAGGAATAGAGTGAGAATGGCTTGTGGGATGCAGGTAGTGTCCTCTTTTGAAATGGGGGTGGGTGCCTGGCAACAAAGTACCAGTGTCACAAAGCGTGTGCAAAGTCATTAAGCTGTACTTACAACAATAAAAAGGTTTTTTACAAATAGCATCCTTCCCTTGAGAGACTCTCACAGTATTTAAATATTGCTCCTGAGTGCCACAAGCCTTTGAAGAAGGGTGGGGTGCAAAAAGGATCAGGAGGAGAGAAATGTGAAAGCAAGCCATAAAGAGGGAGGTGAGATGGTTAGGATGCATAATAAGGATGCAGAGTACCAAGAACCATAGATATCTACCACTTTTCTAAAAAATGTCATTTTGTGTTATGTATCCCAAATCCCGGACAATAACAAAAGGGTCCAAGCCACTGTTACACAGTGACATTGGTATTCTTATTTGGGCTAAGTTTTAATGCTGCTAAAAATACAAATCTTTCCTATGGGCACTCCACCACATGTCTTCCAGATTATAATGTGTCTTTCTGTTCCATATGCCATCCTGTCATTTCTGTCATTGTGATTCTTCTCTCCTGTGTCAGTTTGGGGAGCTAGGGTTATATGTATGTGTGTTTATTGAGAGGGAGGAGAAGGTGTTGATCCTGCCTAATGCCAGTCCTTGCAATCTATATCACTTACCCCGATCACCAATGAGGCCCTCCAATATCATGATCATGTAAAAGTCATTCTCTGCTAATATCACCCCAGATAGCCTAGCTTCTACAGGGGGAACCATGCAATAACTCAAGCCCATGCCCACTATACTTCCATATACATAATGAGGCACCTATCTACAGCCATAAATACATGGTAGTTATTACATAGTAACAAAGGGTCACTGAGATTACAACACTTGAAGTCACTTATCAACACATTTGGCTTCATTTTATAAGTATTTTGTAAATGTTAGCATTAGTAGGACCCTTGAGAGATTACTTTCCCATGTAGTCGATAAAGAAAACTGAGACGAAGAGAGTTGAATAACTTGCTTTAAAACTTAAAGATAGCTGTGGCAGAAAGAAGACAAAATTCCAGATGTTCTGACCCCTCTCCCTCAGCCTCTTCACTACCTCTTAAAGAGCTTCTGTTGACCTCCACATGTCTTGGGCATAAAATGAACAAGATTCTAGCATCCTCCATTTCCCATTTCAATCATAAGCCCCTAGATCTGATGTATATATAAACACCTATCTTGGCTTTGGCCTACAACAAATGTATTGAGATAATGTTGTTAGGGGTTTCTGAAGAAAGCTACATCAGTTAATATTTTATTTCTTCAATTGTTGAGTTTTTCCTTTCTCCTTTTTAAAAATATTTTGTAACTTAAAGATACAAGAATAGTATAAAAACCTTTATATAACTTTATCTAGGCTGATCAACTTTTAACATTTGCCCAACTGCTTTATAACTCTCTCTTCCTCCCACTTTCCTCCTCCTCCTTCTAACCCTCTCTCTTCTTCCCTCCCTCCTTTCTCTCTCTCTCATACACATTATTATTATTACTTATTCTTTAAGAGAAAATATAATTATTGCTATTTTTCTCTGAGAGTAAGTTGCATAAATCATGTCACTTTACCTCTTACACTTCAGTGTTTACTTCCTAAGAGCAAAGATATTTTCTTACAGTCACAATATAATTACCAACTTTAAGAAGATTGATACTGTCACAATTTTCTATTCTATTGCCCATATTCCAATTTTTTCGATTGTCCCCATCAACGTCTTTTAGAACATTTCCCCTACCCAGTCCAAGACCTAATCCAGTATGATATGTTACATTTAATTTTCATGCATCTTTACTCTTCTCCAATCTGGAACAGTTCTTTGGTTTTTCTTTTCTTCTATGATACTGACATTTTTGAAAAATGTAGGTCTTTTTGGTAACAGAACATTCTTTGACTTAGATTGTACAAGTTAGTTTCTGCTATATAATAAACCATCCCTAAACTTAGAAGCTTAAAACAAAAATTTATTAGAAGAAAAATCTATCATTTCTCACAACTCAGCAAGACGCTAAACAATTCTTCTGGTTTGGGCCACCTTGGCTGGGGCTGGATGGCCTAGGATGCCCTCTTTCATGTGTCTGGAAGTTGGCTGAACACAGGCTGGGGTGACAAGGATGACTTAAGAAGTCATGAGGCCAGCCTGGAGTCAGTGAGGGACAGCACGCCACTAGATCATGGATAGAAGTAGAAAAATTGTAGCCATTTTCACAATGTATCATAGCAGGGGATAAAATTGTTGTTGTCATTTTTAAGGAAGAAAATTTGCTATTAATGGAAGTAATGACAAGACAAAAGCCTCCAAAACAGTGATACACAAACACCTAAATGTATGACTTGAAAGAATTTGAAATGAAGATGCAACACCAGTGAGGGAAAATGATCTATAACACAAGCTGACTGGGAAAGGGTTTGTCACCTGGATTGTTTTTATTGGTCAAAGGGGTCACATTTTAAAGGCTGTAAATGAACTGGAATGCTCACCCGCTGAAGCTTAAATGCACTCAACACAGATAACTGAATGACAGAGAGTTCTGTGTAGAGTGATAGGTCCCTATTACAAGAAAAACAACACAGAGAGAATGTTGATAAAGGGAAACTGATCCTCCCCTTCCCAGATGCTCAGTGCTGCTAGGTAGCAGGGGAGGCCCTGGAATACCACGCTGACTTTTTCTTTTTTAAATAACAAAATCTAGACTTAAGTGTGAAATTTCCAGACTTCTAAATATTGGTTTAAGTATTTGTAAGAGCACATTTTCAGGCTGAGTTAGGCCCAAAGGCCATATTTGAAAACTTGACTTTTCTAAACTAAAATTTAAAAAATCAACCTATAAGAACAGAGAGCATTTAAAAATTGAATACAAGAAATACTTATCCAATTCCCTTATAGAGATATAATACCTCTCTTAACCGGTGACTGTGTAAAACATACTTTGATTTGTGCTCAGTAACTAAAAGACGCAGCATCGTGTATATAGCAAGGCTAAGCCTTTATGTTCCATAACTATTGTTTTTAGCATAATATATCCTATATAGAACAGTTCAGTTCAGTTCAGTCCAGTCACTCAGTCATGTCCAACTCTATGCGACCCCATGAATCGCAGCACGCCAGGCCTCCCTGTCCATCACCAACTCCCGGAGTTTACTCAAACTCATTTTCATCGAGTCGGTGATGCCATCCAGCCATCTCATCCTCTGTCGTCCCCTTCTCCTCCTGCCCCCAATCCCTCCCAGCATCAGGGTCTTCTCCAATGAGTCAACTCTTTGCATGAGGTGGCCAAAGTATTGGAGCTTCAGCTTCAGCATCGGTCCTTCCAATGAACACCCAGGACTGATATCCTTTAGGATGAACCAGTTGGATGTCCTTGCAGTCCAAGGGACTCTCAAGGGTCTTCTCCAACACCACAGTTCAAAAGCATCAATTTTTCGGTGCTCAGCTTTCTTCACAGTCCAATTATCACATCCATACATGACCACTGGAAAAACCATAGCCTTGACCAGACGGACCTTTGTTGGCAAAGTAATGGCTCTGCTTTTTAATATGCTATCTAGGTTGGTCATAACTTTCCTTCCAAGGAGTAAGCGTCTTTTGATTTCATGGTTGCATTCACCATCTGCAGTGATTTTGGAGCCCCCCAAAAACAAAATCTGACACTTTTTCCACTGTTTCCCCATCTATTTCCCATGAAGTGATGGGACCAGATGCCATGATCTTAGTTTTCTGAATGTTGAGCTTTAAGCCAACTTTGTCACTCTCCTCTTTCACTTTCATCAAGAGGCTTTTTAGTTCCCCTTCACTTTCTGCCATAAGGGTGGTGTCATCTGCATATCTGAGGTTATTGATATTTCTCCCAGCAATCTTGATTCCAACTTGTGCTTCTTCCAGCCCAGCGTTTCTCATGATGTACTCTGTATATAAGTTAAATAAGCAGGGTGACAACATACAGCCTTGACGTACTCCTTTTCCTATATAGACAGTACTCTGTAATACTGGCATAGGCAGACATTCAAGACACAATGGAAAACTGACAAAGGATAAGACTATCACACAATTTCTGAAACCAAAAGCCTGAATTTCTTTCTTACATAAGTAAGGGAGAGTTTTACTAGTCAAGTAGAGTCTCCCTGAGAAAAATAAACTGCTGATTTAGGGGATGGGTTTGTCCAGGTTACATTTATCAAAGAGACAGGAGTGGTCAGCCTCAGAAATGTGAAGAATCAGCAGCTTTCCATCAGCTGACTGTCAAAGTGTGAGACTGTTGCCGATTGGCTGCTCTTCAGAGAGTAATTAGTGATGAGTAAAACTGATCCTATTCTGAGGTTTGATTGTTACCATGGCTAGAGAGTGACCTGTCATTCTCCAGTCCCCTTAGAGAGATGTAAGGGCTTTTGTGAATTAGCAGAATTGTGTAGAACAATGGAAGATACCACAAGGGTTACACTGCCACAGCTTCACATGGGCATGTATGCTACTTCACAAGGAGCTGAGTTTAGTACCACATAGGGTAGAGCTTCTCTGTGAAGTCATGGCTGCCCAAGTATAAAGTCTGGGCTACACCTCATCTCAATCTAAGAAGAGCTCTATCAATGTATATGGGGAGATCTTGCTCCTCTGAAAGGTAACGTTCCCAACATCACGAACTACAAAAACCATAAGTCCACAAAATGATGTTCTATTAACAGCATAATCTAATTACCCCAATACTAGCATAAAAGGGGAGAATAAGAGAGAGCATGAGATACTGAAGAGAAACAAAAGGAGAAAGAAATAAGAAGCAAAGGTAAAGTTAGTCTTATGTCTTATTACAACTATGTTTGAAATCAGGAAATATATTAAAATTCAGCCAGCTGGACAGCACTCATTTTTTATATACTTCTGTGAAAGAGTTCCTGAATCCCATGACTAACTTTTTAACCCTTATTGATAGCATGTCCCTAGCTTTAAATTAAATAAGATGTGGACTACCTCTTTAGAAATATGAAGCACAGGTTAAGGGGAAAAAAACCTTCCAGAACAACTCCACAGAGAAATCTGAAGAACATATGAGTTGCAGGCTTACATCAGTAGAAGCTGAAGAGGGACCGGGAACTTCTGCTGAAGCAGAGATAGCAAAAAACTCAGCACGGGGGACCAAAAGAAAAAGAGATACAAAAAAATAGCACAGCCTGCGGTCCAGGAGACACATCACAACGTTGTGACGGTGTGAAACCTCCGAGGACACCGACGCGGATCCCCATCCCCCCTCTTCCTTCTGTCCTGCCGCCTGTCAACCTGGTCGACAGGGACGTCATTCGAGCTTGATGCCAGCAGCTAAAACTGAGCACCAAAGGCCCGAAACTAGATGGATATAAACGACTCTGTGAATATGCTTACCCTCATCAAAAAAACTTTCCTGCCACGGCACAGGAGGCCAGGATCCCGTCACTATCGAAAAGGATAAAGATAGAAAAGGGGGAGCTACCACTGGAATGCTCTGAAGGAGCTGCTCCTCCTGCAGAGGGGCCACCTGCCCTTGAGGGAGCTCCTCCGCCTCTTGAGGGAGTTGTATCAACTTCTGCCCCCGACTCAGAAGCTGTGTTTGCCGCCTGGAGCAGGATGACAACCAGGGCCGTGAAGATGGAGCCAGTACGCTCACAAGAGACTTGTGAGGTCCGGTGGTGCGTGGTCCACGGGAGAAGTCTCCCAGCTAACACAGATGGCTGGGTTCGTTTACAGTTTCATGCCGGGCAGGCCTGGGTGCCTGGAAAGCGAAGGAGGGTGTCTTCACTCTTCCTGATACCTTCTGGTGATTTTCCACCCCCACACCTAGAAGACAATATGCTGTGCCCTGAGTGTGTACATAGGAATAAAGTATTAACAAAAAGCCTGCAATGAGATCATAATAGCAGGAAAAGGGTACAGCTATGATTATAATTAATGATAGAGAAATGACTACAATCAACTCCACGGTGACTTTAGACTTTAGATAGTGGGGCCACTCCACTCTCTCCATGCGTCTGGCTTCCAGGGTGCACAGCCTGCTTACAAGGTCACATGAAGAAAGAAAGCCTGTGAACTGATGGGAAACACAAGCCGAAGTGACTGTCTCTCCAAAGATGCCCAGCCCTAAGGGAGCAGAGGATAAAGGAGATGGGGACATTTAAAAATACTAAGTCACTGAATGGAATTAATTTGCTTGAAAATGCCTCAAGTAAATTTCTACATTGGACAAGACATATCTTATAGGCAACAGTTGCAATTTGGTCATGTACACCTCAACCAGATATTCAACCTTGTCATCACCAGGCATGGTACAAGCAGAAATGTGTTGTCACTGACAATATTCTTGCCCCAAAGAATCTATTCACAGGGAAGCAATCAGTCCTGATGATGCCTCTTGTCTCAGCATAATTAGGTGAGCTTACCTTCTTTTTGGTGTCAGTTACTTAGATGCACCCATCCATATGTAAACATTCACAGCCTATGCACTTAAGATGTCTATATTCTATGTATATGTGAGTTATATATAATTTTTTAAGTGTTCCAGATTGAATAATACATTATAGTGCCTCTAGTAAAAAGGCAACTAGAAAATTTTAAAATTAAAACTTTTATTTTAAAATAAAAATATTCTAGGCCGGAGCAGGAGTGAGGCTGGACCAGGGCTGAGGCAGCGGACGCCCCTCCTTCCCATCTCAGTGGATCCTGCCCAGAGTAGGGGGCGGCTGCAGGCGAGGAGGGCGGAGTACGGCTGGGCAGCTGGGCGGTGCCGGCTGAGACAAAGCTGTTTGCAGTTACAAAGCAGGGATCTCAGCAAACACCCACCACAGAAGCACTGTGGCATTTCTTCCCCCTCCCGCTTAGCAGCCCCCAAGAAGACTAACTGCCTATTACACAGAAACTAGTGGAGACTCTGAAGCCCTTTGGGGTTTTTGAAGAGAAAGAGGAACTTCAGTGCAGGATTTTAATTTTGGGAAAATTAACCTGGTGAAAGACTGGATACGAGAAATCGGCGAAAGCAAGAATCTTCCGCAATCTGTAACTGAACATGCTGATGGGGAAATGTTTACATCTGGATCTTACAGATTAGGAGTACATACAAAAAAATGCCAATATCGATGCATTGTGTGTTGCACCAAGACATGTTGACTGAAGTGACTTTTTCACCTCATTCTATGATAAGTTGAAGTTACAGGGAGAAGTAAATGATTTAAGAGCTGTTGAAGAGGCATTTGTACCAGTTATCAAACTGTTTGATGGGATAGAGATTGATATTTTGTTTGCAAGATTAGCACTGCAGACTATTCCAGGAAACTTGGACTTAAAACATGACAGTCTGCTTAAAAATTTACATGTGTATAAGAAGTCTTAATGATTGCAGGGTTTTGATTTTGTTGCAAATCAATGAAATGGTTTTATGAGATGTTTTACATCTAGTATCAAACATTGACAACTTCAGGTTAACTCTGAGGGCTATCAAACTGTGGGCCAAATGCCACAACATCTATTCCAATATATTAGGTTTCCTTGGTGGTATCTCCTGGGATATGCTCGTAGCAGGAACTTGCCAGCTTTGTCCAAATGTGATAGCATCAACTCTTGTACATAAATTTTTCTTGGTATTTTCTAAATGATGTGTGTTTAGATTACATTAAAATAAAGTTGATTATAGACACTGAAAAATAAAATAAAATAAAATAAATATGAAGCACAGGTTAGATCTCTTGTGAGATTCCCTTCTCCTGACTTTTCATGTAAAGAGAGTCATAAGGAGCCTTAGAAAATTGGGGGAATCTCCAAAAAGGACCACAGGAAGTAGGTGAGTTGAGAAGACCTTGCTGGGTGTTCAGTAACAAATGATAATGCCACATATCCAATCAGTTTTGTATCTATCTGACCCTTTCAGTGGGAATTTTGTCTCCCCTTTCCACAAAATGTATAGATTTTATTTTATATGGCTTTTAAAACTATATGACAAGAGAATGTGTTATTTCTCATAAATGCTCATTCATCCATTCATTCCACAAACTGAGCATTTACTAAGGGTATGCCGGACTGGATGAAGCACTAGCTGAAATCAAGATTGCTGGGACAAATATCAATAATCTCAGATATGCAGATGACACCACCCTTATGGCAGAAAGCGAAGAGGAACTAAAAAGCCTCTTGATGAAAGTAAAAGAAGAGAGTGAAAAAGCTGGCTTAAAACTCAACATTCAAAAAGCAATGATCATGGCATCTGGTCCCATCACTTCACGGCAAATAGATGGGGAAACAATGGAAACAGTGACAGACTATTTTCTTGGGTTCCAAAATCACTGCAGATGGTGAGTGCAGCCATGAAATTAAAATACTCTTGCTCCTTGGAAGCAAAGTTATGAGCAACCTAGACAGCATATTAAAAAGTAGAGATATTACCTTGCTGTCAAAGGTCCCATCTAGTCAAAGATATGGTTTTTCCAGTCATCATGTATGGATGTGAGAGTTGAACCATAAAGAAAGCTGAACGCCAAAGAATTGATGCTTTTGAACTGTGGTGTTGGAGAAGACTCTTGAGAGTCCCTTGGACTGCAAGAAGATCCAACCAGTCAATCCTAGAGGAGGTCAGTACTGAATGTTCATTGGAAGGACTGATGCTAAAGCTGAAGCTCCAACACTTTGGCCACCTCATGCGAAGAACTGACTCATTGGAAAAGACCCTGATGCTGGGAAAGATTGAAGGCAGGAGCAGAAGTGGGCGACAGAAGATGAGATGGGTGGATGGCATCACCAACTCAATGGACATGAGTTTGAGCAAGCTCTGGGTTGGTGATGGACATGGAGGGTTGGCGTGCTGCAGTCCATGGAGTTGCAAAGAGTCGAATACCACTGAGCAACTGAACTGAACTGACAGCCTTCAGAGCACAACAAAATTCATCCTTGTGCTCAAAGCACCATAACCTTAAAAGAAGAAAAAGACGCAGATAAATTTACACACCAAGTGAATACACAGACAGGATCAGTGCCTGAAGGAGGTGGGTATTTGAAAAAGCATCATTCCTTGAGGACACTGAGAATTCACTAAGGTGATATTTGAATTGGATCTGGAAGGAAAAGAAAAGGTTTGCCAGGTAAAGGAAGCTGCATGTCCAAGGACTCATTAGAGATTCACTTTGGTTAATCAATCTACAGGATGAAGGTTCTTGG
Organism: Cervus canadensis; assembly: GCF_019320065.1. Lineage (NCBI taxonomy): Eukaryota > Metazoa > Chordata > Mammalia > Artiodactyla > Cervidae > Cervus > Cervus canadensis. Next base: position 17,991,107 of record NC_057419.1, read on the forward strand.
TGGGGAACGGAAATTAAAAGTAGGTCTGGCCTTGGATTTGGCAATATATTCTTAGTTATGATAACAAAAACACAAATGACAAAAGAAAAAATAGATTAATTGGACTTCATCAAAATTGAGAACTTCTGTGCAGCAAATGGCGCTATAAAGAAAGTGAAAAGACAGGACTTCCCTGGTGGCGCAGTGGTAAAGAATCTGCCTGCCAATGCAGGGAACATGGGTTTGATCTCTGGTCCAGAAATATTCCACATGCCACAGGGCAACTAGTCTGTGTGCTACAACTGAGCCCATGTTCTAGAGCCCACAATGAGATACCCTGCACCACAATGAAGAGTAGCCCCTGCTCATCACAACTAGAGAAAGTCCATGCACAGAAGCAAAGACCCAACGCAGCCAAAAATTTTTTAAAAAATAAAGAAAGTGAAAGACAACTTACAGAATGGGAGAAAATATTTGCAAATCATATATCTGATAAGGGTTTCATATCCAGAATATAGAGAGAACTCTTAAAACACAGCAACAAAAAAAGATAAATCTATGTGTAAATGGGCAAAGGGCTTGAAGAGACATTTCTTCAAAAAAGATGTACAAAAAGCCAATAAGCACATGAAAAGATGCTCAATGGCATTAATCATTAAGGAAATGCAAGTCAAAACCAAAGTGAGATACCATTTCACATGTACTAGAATGGCTACAATAAAAAAATAAACAGAAAATAACAGCTAGCAATATTAGATGTAGAGATGACAATGATGTAGATATATTAGAACTGTCATACTGATGCAGGAAATAGATGGGCTCCACATTGCACGCACTCGGTCACTTCAGTCATGTCTGATCCTGTGAGACCCTGTGGACTGTGGCCCGCCAGGCTCCTCTGTCCAGGGGATTCCCCAAGGCAAGAATACTGGAGTGGGTTGCCATGCCCTCCTCCAGGGGATCCTCCGACCCAGGGATGGAACATATGGTGTCTCCTGCATCGCAGGTGGATTCTTTACCACTGAGCCACCTGGAAAGCCGTGTCTTTTCACTTTCTTTATGGTGCCATTTGCTGCTGGGCTCCAGGTTAGACATTTACAAGCAGCCTCCGGTTTGCATTTCCTGAGGCAAGAGATAGGTGGGCTCCAACTGAGGCATTTACAATCAGCCTCCTGTTTGCTCTCCAAAATGGAAGTAACTACAGAAACAGGGTAAATAGCTAGTGGTTGTCTGTTGTAAACACCTTAAGGTAACAGTCACGGCAAGGACAAAGAGGGGCAAAATCCTGTTTGAGTAAATGATTAAGGGATCTCTGCTCCCCCGTTCTTTTGGGACAAGGGAGACATTACACATGTGCAGAAAGGCTCTTTGTGGGTCAACAGTCAAGAGATAACTTGAGGCCATAACGAGTCTTGCTTATCTCAGAAGCCTTCACTTTGAGATCCATCTTGGCTGAGGGGTGCATGCACATCCCAGGGGAGGGTCCCAGGGTAGGTCAGGTGTGGAAAAAGAAACCAGATCATTGGCCTGAAGGAAGACAAAACCCGGAAGAACTGCCCAATATAAATGACTTAACCATCTCTTCACTGCACTCTTCCTCACTAAGGGGGACACCCACACCCTTTCTCTCCCAGTGAGCATCTCTGCCTTGCTTCTGTCTCAACTAAGCTGTTTCTCTAGGTACTCTCCCACTTGTTGCTGTGCTATATCTCTAATAATAAACTTTGTACCTGCATTTACAGTTTCTGCCTCCACGCATTTTTCACTGGGGGCAAAGATCCAGGGAAAATTAGTTTCTAGCCTCTAGCCCTTGCTGGTCTGGTGGCTAGGATTCCTGGGTCTCATCCAGGCTACCCAGGTTCAATTCCTGGGCAGGGAATTAAGATCTCACTCCATGCCACTGCTTGTTGCTGCCTTGCTGAGATCAATACCTCCCTGAGGGGAATGTAAAACAATGCAGCCCCTGCGGTAGTTACTCAAGAAGTTAAACACAGAGTTAAGATACAACTCAGCAATTCTACTCCCAGGTATTAATATAGACCGAAAAGAACCGAGAGCAGGTATTAAAATAAAAACTTGAGCACAAGTATTCATAGCAACACTATTCATAATCCCTCAAATCTAGAAACAACTGAAATGTTCATTCACGAATATATGGATAAACAAAATGTAGTATATCTATATGGGGTTTCCCTGATGGCTCAGCTGGTAAAAAAAAAAATCTGCCTGCAATGCAGGAGACCCTGGTTTGATTCCTGGGCCAGGAAGTTCCCCTGAAGAAGGGATGGGTTACCCACTCCAGTATTCACAGGCTTCCCTGGTGGCTCAGACAGTAAAGAACCCACCTGCAATGCAGGAGACCTGGGTTCAATCCCTGGGTTGGGAAGATCCCCTGGAGGAAGGCATGGCAACCCACTCCAGTATTCTTGCCTGGAGAATCCCCACGAACAGAGGAGCCTGGTGGGTTACAGTCCATAGTGTCGCAAAGAGTCGGACATGACTGAGTGACGAAGCCCAGCACAGCACAGTATATCTGTACAATGAATATAATAGACATAAAATATATGTATTGTTACAGAGGTAATCTTCAAAAGTTTTAAAGAGTAACATAGCAGTTTAGTATTTGTGGAAGAGTCCAGATAATTGTAAATATTACAGAAGGGGGGAGTGGTGACAGGGAGGTCAGTTGCAGATGATTCCAGAGGTGATAAGGGTCTGGATTAAAGCATGGCAGAAGAAGTAAAAAGGCTAAGCTTTTTATGATATAAGCTTTTGAAACAGAATGGGGAGCAGTTCATGATTGGGTGCAGGGTGAGAGATCAGAAGGAGTTGGGGACACAGTGCTGGTAGAAGATGGTATTGTTACCCAGGTTAAGTGATAACACCAGGAACAGGTTTGAAGGGAGTCCTGGTACTTAAGCCTTCACAGACTAGGGGAAGGTGTGTAGTCAATGGATTAGCAGCATGATTATGACATCTGGGCAAAGACTGAACTTTTCGAATTGCTAAGAAACAATTGCCTCCTTTGACGAGCCCCAAGGAAAGTAAGTCTATTTTCGGTTCATGTATCTCTTCACTTTTCTGAATAGTGACCATAGGTTTTATAGAATGGGCAGTAACAGTCTCAGAAACTCTAAAAGTGAATCCTGATTGTGGTGTAGGTGAAAGGAAAGTGTCCAAAAGACATTTTCTTGACATAAGAAAAAAAAATGAAGTAGGGTAGGGAGCCTGGGCAAGGAAGTCATCTGGAGTCATTGTGTCCAAGTCATTCAAGAGAAGGTAAGTGCATGAAAAAAGGAGTAGAAAGTCAGCAGTAGGTGTGGAAAGCAAAAATTGGTCTTGAAAGGGTTTTCTGAGATAGAGTGGATGGGATTTAGTGAATGGTGGAGAGAAAAACTATGACAGACTGGGGGAAATGAGTGGAGGGTGATGATGGGTGGATAGTGGATACATGGGGAATAGACATGAAACAGGTTTCAGACAGCTATGATCCTTGCTGGTAAGGACAGGCATGTACTAAAAGAGTGAAGAAGGAGGCGCTCTAAAGCTGTGCATAGTGTAGACACAATGGGCAACCCTGGGTAGGGGTGAATAAATAGAGTACACTGGGGTAAGTCTAATCATAACATGAGGAAAGTACCACTTTAGATGGAACTGTCTCAGTGCATGGAGGAGACACATGTCTAACCAGAGAGAATACAGGATGCCCTCTTTGCCCAAGCATAGGCCTGCATTTCCATTACTAACGTATTGGAATCATGGTCACAGGCACTTGGATAGTGGCCCTCAGGCTTTTTCTATGTTCTTTACAGTAGCATTTGCAGAACGTCTGCCTACTATAGGAATGTGTGATACTCGACAAAAGCAAACCAACAGCTCCACAAACCTCCCCATTCTTTCATGAAAAATGCCAGCTAAGTCTTCTGGCTGATCCAGGAAAAATCAATGATTAAATGCAAAGTCCTTTACCAGAAAACATCAACACCAGACTCAATAAACTCTTTCAAGATCAAACATTTTTGTGGTTCACAATTATTGAAATAGTCAATTTGTCTGCCCATACCAGACTTGCTTCCTTTCAATTCATTCTCTAAAACTTAGCCAGGAAGATATATTTTAAACTAATTTTGAGCTTTCACTTACTCTAAGCCTTTAAATTGTTCCTTGGAATAAAGTTGAATTCAAACCTGGCTTGCAGGGCAGGGAGCAATCTAGCACTGGGTTCCCCTTCTGACATCTCTTTAGATTATCCTCTCCTCTGAATAGCTGTATTTCAGAGGGTAGTCTAAACCAAGTTTGGAAAGGTAGGCTGGTGTTACATTGCTTTGTAGCCTGTAAGCCACATTAGAAGTCCCACTCCTTGACTTCAAAAGTTCAAAGCCTTTATCCTATGACCCAAACCCACTGCTGAGTATTTACTCAACAAATGTTGTAGTTCACCAAAGCCCTGCACAAGGATGTTCATTGCAGCACTATGCGTCTAACAGCTCCAAATGGCAAACAACTCATATCACCCAGATAAGCATGAATAAAGCGGCCTCTTCTTGAAAGGGGAATAATCCACAGCCATGAGAAAGAAGTAACTACAGCTACATGCAACAACAGGAATGGACCTCACAAACAAAACTGGGAGGAAACTCGGGTATAGAAGAAAGACCACAGGCTATATTAGTCTGAGTATACAAAGTACAAAAACAATCAAAGCTAAACTATGGTATTATGAGTCAAGACCAGATTACCCTTGCAGAGAAAGAGGGCAGATTACTTTCTGGAATGGGATGGGGAGGGGGTGGGCAGAGCAAGGGGGGGTTGCTCCTCAGAGGCAGGGCGTACTGTTTGCTGAGCTGAGTGATAGTTGCATGGGTGGTCACTTTGTGAAACTTTGTCAAGCCACACACAGGATTTGTGTACTTTTTCTGTCATATCACAATAGTGTATACTTTTGAAAAATTCTCTGCCTTTGTATTTAGCATCTCTTCTTTCTGCCTAAATAATTTGCTCTTCCAACTTTTAAAACCCCTTCCTCCAGAAGCCCTTTCCTGAATTCCTCTTATTTTAACTAACCCTGTGTGTGTTCAAAGTCCCTCTGTTGTTCACTTATCTTAACAACTCTCCACATTTAATTACAACTACTTGTTGAATCAAGTTTTTGCAAATTGGCTTTCTATCTCTTTTCAGGCACATTGTGAAAGTGCACGCTGTTTAATAGAGGGCATGTAAAGGGAGTAAGATTTAATAATACTCTCCCGAAGGTAGACTGTCAGCCCTAACGCAGCACAAAAGACAGAAGGGATGAACTAGTGCTCTACTGCTTTGTAACAAATTACCACACATTTAGCAGCTTAAAACAACACACATTTATTCTCTCAGAGATTTTGTGCATCACAAGTCCAGTTTAGCCATGTCCTCTGCTCTGGGGTCTCATGATCAAGGCATAAATCAACGTGTCACCAGGGATGTATTTCTCCCAGTAGACCCAGGATCTGCTCCCAAGCTCACACAGCTCTTGGGTGAATTTAGTCCCTTGCCACTGTAGGACTGAGATCTCCACTTTTTTTTTTCATTTATTTTTATTAGTTGGAGGCTAATTACTTTACAGTATCGTAGTTGTTTTGGCCATACATTGACATGAATCAGCCATGGATTCACATGTGTTCCCCATCCCGATCCCCCCTCCCGCCTCCCTCTCCATCCCATCCCTCTGGGTCTTCCCAGTGCACCAGCCCTGAGCACTTGTCTTATGCATCCAACCTGGGCTGGTGAGAGATCTCCACTTTCTTGCTGACTGTCATCCAAGGGCCACTTTCTTTCTACTCCTAAAGCCCACCCACCTTCCCCGTCACACACTCTCTAGCTGACATCTCAACAGGGCAGCTTCCTCAAGGCCAGCAAGGGAGAGTCTCTCATTTTAGCAGGCTAAGAGGGACTCAGGCAATGCAAAAGAATTTTGCAAATAAAATCTCATCTCCTTGACCATATAACGTAACCTAATCAAGGTGGTGACATCTCATTACCTCTGTCATATTCTTTTGGCTAGAAGAAAGTCCTAGCTTCTGCCCACATTCCAGGGGAGGGTATGATACAAAGGCATAACTCACTAGGGGTTACTTTAGAATGCGGTCTACCACAGTAGGGTAATATTTGGAGACTGAGACCATCTTACTAGCCACGAAACTGCACAATGTAGATGAGGGAACCAGCCTCCAAGAGGGTACCTATGATCAGATCCTTCTATAAACCCCTCCCATGCTGCAATGTTACCAAAATGTCAGTCCGTGTGCCCAACGCTCAGAGAGACCAAACAATACCAAAACATCAGAATTCGGAGCACAGAAAGGTTTGCTACAGGGCCCTGGAAAGTGATGGGTGGCTCATGCCTTAAAAACTCCAACTCCCCAAAAGTTTTCAGCAGAGCCCTTTTCTAGGAAAGGGTAGGGAGGGGCAAACGTCTTGGTGTCAAATCCTTTGTTCTTGAGGTCAGGTGACAAAGTTCCTGCAAACCTCCACCAAACAAGTATTATTCTCCGTTCTGACAAGAAAGGGCAAGGTCCCAAGGCTCAACATTCACCCTCAGAACTCCAGGTCCTGGTTGAGAGGAGGGGGTCCCTGCACCGGCTGGTCACCCTGCCCCAAAGTGTTCACCCAGCACCCAGGCTGGGTCCTCCCAACCAGTGCCAGGCCTGGCTGAGGAGACAGATCTCAGCTGGTGGCGCCCTCAGGGCCGGGTCCCCAGATCTCGCCTAGCCATCCTTGCTGAGGGAGCTAGGCGCCCAGGGCCCAGCCGGTCCCCAGGCTCCTCAGGTACCTGAAATCGGGGGCCAGTCAGGACCCACAGTCTGTGACCCATGCAGATGGCCGCTGCCATTAGGTCGCAGAGACGGGAGTAGGGGAGAAGGTCACTGCCACCTCAAGGCCTGGGCCTGGCCAGTGGGCGGCCTTGGCCAGGGCTCTGGAGCCCTCCAGACACAGCCCCCAGCCTGTCCCCTGGGCCGCCGGTCCCCCCAGCTCTCCCACCAGCTGGAGGACAGGTGAGCTAACTGCCCCCTCAGAGGGCTGGGATCTGCCTCTTGCCTCAGTCTCCACCTGCAGACCACGACTCCCCGGACCGTTGGCCCACCAACGGTCATTCGTGACAGCTGCTCACTTAGGGGAGGGGCCAGTGCGGTGCTGACCAATGGCTGAGCAGGAACACCACTGCTTGCTCAGTGACAGGTGCTGGCTTGGGGTAGGAGCCCACTGTGGCACTGCCCAATGGCTGAACAACCATTAAGGGTCTCGTGGTAACTATTGTCTCATGATGCTGTATGGGCTGCCCAGCGCACAGCAATGGACACTCGCGGAGGGCTGTGCACTTCAGCACTCTATTATAGTATCTGCTGCTAGGTTGCTTCATCTGTGTCCGACTCTTTGTGACCCCAAGGACTGTAGCCCACCAGGTTCCTCTGTCCATGGAATTCTCCAGGCAAGAATACTGGAGTGAGTTGCCATTTCCTCCTCCAAGGGATCTTCCCGACCCAGGGATCGAACCCATGTCTCCTGCGGCCTCTGCATTGCAAGCAGATTCTTAACCCTTGAGCCACCAGGGAAGCCCCAATTAAAGCATCAGAATTGGTCTATGTCACCAAAAGAAATTGACAGAAATGATGACATGTGACTTTTGAGGCTAGATCAAAACAGACAATGTATTTTCCACCTCTCTGACACTCATTCTCAGGAACGCTGGCCACCATGCCATTGTTGTTGTTGTTTAGTCAGTAAGTCCTGTCCAACTCTTTGGGACCTCAGTCCGTGGGAATCTCCAGGCAAGCATACTGGAGTGGGTAGCCATTCCCTTCTTCAGGGGATTTTCCCGACCCAAGGATCGAACCTGGGTCTCCTGCATTGAAAGCAGATTCTTTGCCATCTGAGCCACCAGGGAACCCCTGGTTGCCATGCTATGAAGACATTAAAAGAAAGAGCCCTGGAGAGAGACATAGCAAAGAAAGTGAGACCTACTGCCAATAAGGCTGTCAGATGCAAAAAAGACTGCCAGAAATTTGAATTTCTGATAAACAATGAATAATAGTTTGAGTATGTTCTAAATATTACTTGTAACACACTTATACTACAAAATTATTTGTGGTTTATCTGAAATTCAAATGTAACTGTTTTGTTTTTATGTTTGTTTTCCACAATCTGCTAACTCAACCTGCCAACAGCCATGTAAGTGAAATGAATTCCTCTGTCCAGCTTCAATCAAATCTTCATCTCACTGCAGCCATAGCTGACATCTTGATTGCAACCTTGGGAAAGACTGTGAGCCAGAATCTCCTGCCTAAGCTGCTCCTGAATTCCTGACCCACAGAAACTGAGATCATACATGCTTGTTATTTTAAACCACTAAGGGTAGGGAGTTCTTTGTTACACAGTAAATAATGACTAATATAATAGACAACTGTCTACCCATTATCTTGGCCAGTCAGCCTGTCTCTCTGAGACAAAAACCAAGAACGGTTCCATCATATAAGAAGCAAACACCTTCTCTAGTCGGAAAGTAAGAAGACAGCTCAGAAATGACAGCTGAGCTCGTCATTTATTAAGGAAATGCCTCAGTATCTATTTGATTGAATTAAATCTGTCAAACAGGACCTCTTGGTTAGAGTAGTCAGAAGGCATTTTTTGTTGTTCCTGCTTACTGAGGTTGGCAATGGCAGCTTCAACATAACAAAGCCTGACAGCTTGATTCAACCCCAAAATGCTGATGACAGGCAAGCAATGTCTGTTGTAAATATGAGGTCCTGCTAGTCCTCAAGCAGAGATGGGAATGGCAAATGCACATTAGACAACTGAGAGAGCCACCAGGATCCAATCAGCCACTGGAGGAATGGAAAGATGTTTAAAAACGATAAACATATTAGTAAACACATAGCTGGAAAGAAAGGAGGAAATGGGGAACCGAAGGATTTTAATAGCCATGGTTCTCATCTGGGATGATTCTGCCCTCCAGTGAACACCTGGCAATTTCTGGAGACAATTTTAGTTGTCAAAATGGGGGCCAGAGGTGGTGGAAGCTACCAGCATCTAGTGAGAAGAGCCCTGGCACTCTTTTAACCATCCTACAGTGCATAGGACAGTCCACTCCCACATCAAAGAATTATCTGACCCCAAATGTCATCAATGCCAAGGTTGACATATCCTGCCCAAGAGAAATAGAAATGAACAACTTGTTATATTGACAAGTCAGATTGCTATAATTCTCTGGTACTCAGAAAATCTCTACTTTGGTTGGTTGGGACTGACATGCACATAGTGCTACACTTAAAATAAAATGCCTTTCCATGAAAAAAAAAGAAAATTTCTTCTTTGAAAACATTTTGTTCACTGATCTATTCTATATAGTTTCATTTATTCAGTCTATAATCATTCATATACTCATACATTTATTTGTTCATTCAATAAATTTTTGAGGTGCTTTGGGAAAAACTAACGTAAGACAATTCACTTAACCATTAAATAAATTAGTCAGCACCTATATGTAATGTGGTTAATTAATCAAATTTGTGTCCTTCCCTCAAAAAACATCAAATTTTGAGTTAATACTAAATGAAAACAGAAGAGAAAACAGGAAAAATAAAGCAAAATCCTGCTGACTTAACAATCAAAACTTTATGTAATCCCAATAAGGGGTAATTTTATTTGGACAAACATTTAAAGAGCAGTTGTCACAAGTCTATAAGCTCGGCAAAGACAGCATCATTGGGCTTCTGTGTGATGCTAGCTGGTCAAGACTGTTTTCATTGATTCACTTTCAATTTTCTTTAACCTTATACAGCATATAGCAATTTACAAAGAGGTTATTTTTAAAAGGTGTTTTAAAAAACAGCAGTTGAGTGAAACCCACTTCAATGATGATTGAAGAGCTAGCTCTAGGACATACACATGCCTTGCACAAAACTTCAGCTCAGAATAAAGTCTGAACAAACATTTCAAGTTAGGAAAGGTGAGGGTCATGAGTGTTCTGAATATACTTCTTATGAAAGGTGAAGTATCATAACAGTGCTATTCGAATCAGAAAATGAGAGGCCCTGGGAGTCTTGGAAGAGGTTTCAAAGGCAAGAAAGGTGTAGTCATAAAGCAGTCTGGCTGACATGAAGGGTGTGGGAAGGAACAGGAGAAAGGGATACCTGTGGAAAGGCCGTGACCACAATTTAGAGGATATTCAACACTCAATAAGATCCTCACATCTAAACAAAGGCATGGAGGGAGGGAGGGAAAATCTATCTTACATTGCTCAATATTACTCAACACAAGCTATCTTTATATCACCTCACACCTACTAGAAGGATTATTACCAAAAAGGTGACAAGTGTTGGCAAGGGTGTGAAGAAAAGGGAACCCTCCTACACTGTTGGTGGGAATGTAAATTTGTACAGTCACTATGGAGAACAGTATGGAAGTCGCTCTAAAACCTAAAAATAAAACCACTGTATGATCCAGCAACTGCAGTATTTATCCAAAGGAAATGAAATCTGTATCTTCAGATATCTGAACTGCCATGTTCAGTGCAGCACCATTCACAATAGCCAAGATACGGAAACAACTAAACTGCTCATTATCCAATGAATGAACAAAGAAAAAATGTGTTATAAAAACACAATGCATTAATAATATTATCTAGCCATAAAAAGATGATGCTGTGAAAGTGCTGCATTCAATATGCCAGCAAATTTGGAAAACTCAGCAGTGGCCACAGGACTGGAAAACGTCACTTTTCATTCCAATCCCAAAGAAACGCAATGCCAAAGAATGTTCAAACTACCGCACAATTGCACTCATCTCACACACTAGCAAAGTAATGCTCAAAATTCTCCAAGCCAGGCATCAACAGTACGTGAACCGAGAACTTCCAGACGTTCAAGTTGGATTTAGAAAAGGCAGAGGAACCAGAGATCAAATTGCCAACATCCACCGGGTCACAGAAAAACCAAGAGAGTTCCAGAATAACATCTACTTCTGTTTTATTGACTATGCCAAAGCCTTTGACTGTGTGGATCACAACAAACTGCAAAATTCTTCAAGAGATAGAAATACCAGACCATCTGACCTGCCTCCTGAGAAATCTGTATGCAGGTCAAGAAGCAAGTTAGAACTGAACACGGAATACCGGGCTAGTTCCAAATTGAGAAAGGAGTATGTCAAGGCTGTATATTATCACCCTTCTTATTTAACTTATCTGCAGAATACATCATGTGAAATGACGGGCTGGATGAAGCACTAGCTGAAATCAAGATTGCCGGGAGAAATATCAGTAACCTCAGATATGCAGATGACACCACCCTTATGGCAGGAAGCAAAGAAGAACTAAAGAGCCTCTTGATGAAAGTGAAAGAGGAGAGTGAAAAAGTTGGCTTAAAACTCAGCATTCAGAAAACTAAGATCATGGCATCTGGTCCCATCACTTCATGGCAAATAGATGGGGAAACAGTGGAAACAGTGAGAGACTTTATTTTGGGGGGCTCCAAAATCACTGCAGATGGTGACTGCAGCCATGAAATCAAAAGACTCTTGCTCCTTGGAAGAAAAAATATGACCAACATAGCATATTAAAAAGCAGAGACATTACTTTACCAACAAAAGTCCGTCTAGTCAAAGCTATGGTTTTTCTAGTGGTCATGTATGGATGTGAGAGTTGGACCATAAAGAAAGCTGAGTGCCAAAGAATTGATGCTTTTGAACTGTGGTGTTAGAGAAGACTCTTGAGAGTCCCTTGGACTGAAAGGAGATCAAACCAGTCAATCCCAGAGGAGATCAGTCCTGAATGTTCATTGGAAGGACTGATGCTAAAGCTGAAGCTCCAATACTTTGGCCCCTGATGCATAGAACTGACTCATTGGAAAGACCCTGATGGTGGGAAAGATTGAAGGCAGGAGGAGAAGGGGACGACAGAGGATGAGATGGTTGGATGGCATCACCAACTCAATGGACATGAGTCTGAGTAATCTCTAGGAATTGATGATGGACAGGGAGGCCTGGCATGCTGCAGTCCATGGGGTCAGAAAGAGTGGGACATGACTGAGCGACTGAACTGAACTGAGCCATAAAAAAGAAGGAAATTCTATTATTTGTGACAACATGGATGAACCAATGGAGCACATTATGCTAAGTGAAATAAGCCAGATGCAGAAAGAAAAATACTGTATATTCCCTGGTGACAAAGTGGCAAGGAACCTGCCTGCCAATGCAGGAGACACAGAAGACAGGGGTTCAATCCCTGGGTCAGGGAGATCCCCAGAGAAGGAAATGGAAACCCACTCCAGTATTCTTGCCTGGGAAATCCCATGGACAAAGGAGCCTGGTGGGCTGCAGTCCATGTGGTCCCAAAAGAATCGGACATGACTCAGCAACTAAGCAACAAGTAACCAGATTAAAACAGTTACTCATAAGAAAACATCAAAGTAGAGCTGTGGGTAGTGATGGTTGTTAGCAAGAGATAGGGGTGTTTATTTGTAGCATGCCACTGTGAACCTAATAAGGATTTGGAGCAAAATGGGGCTTGCTAACACAAGGGCTGAAGACCTGCCATCTGGACCAGAACGGGTAGGCTTTTGGGCAGTCATGGGGATGAAGCTAGGGGAAGAGGCCGGAATAAGAAGTAGAAAGAGGAAGAGAGGCAGGAGTCATCCTCAGTACTCACGTGAGGTTCATCTGGGTAGTTAGAAGATGCTTACAGGGGAGTGGTCAGAGACGCTGGCCCTGTCTACTGCTCTCTGCAGATATTTCTGCCTTCCCACAGGTAAGAATAGGTTGTTTCAAGAAAACTTGCCAGGCATTCCTGGGTCTAAAAGCAGGTTTACCAAAATAAAAACAATAATTATAATGCTGAAATATTTAAAGGTTTACAAACCCAAATCCGCAAAATTCAAAAGCCACTCTTAAATGAAGGTCTGGTGTAGTGTAAATTAGCTGGTTTTTCCCAGGGGGTCTACCTATTAGGGCACCTGCTGGGATCAGTTTCTCAGCAGTTACTATCATCACTGTGGGAAAGCTTGAAAACAGCAAATTATTTTTCTAGGATGAGAAAGTAATGACTTTGTACCTGTTCAAATTCCTGAGATTACAATTTGCAACACTCAATATTTTTTTCAATTCTATCTGCTCCTAATAGAGATATAAATATTCAACGGTGAAAACTGAATTAAGGGGATAATTACTGGATTAGGGTAAAGTTGCAATTATAGTAATTTGACGATTTCAATTACTCTGGCTTTCTCTTTGACAAGTATGACTGAAACAAGTTGAAATTGGAATCCATAGGTCATATAAAGATAAGATTACTAGACAACATTTGGTATGGAAATATTCACTCCTAGATATGCCTCATTAGAATCACAGTCAGAAAACACTGTCAATCTGTCCTTTTAAATAATAAATTGGCACATGCTGTCTGACCCAATAACATTCATTCTATTCTTCTTGTCCCCAATAAAATGTTATCAAGGAAACAATCAATCATTATCCAATATCACAGTCTGTCAATGGCTGCTTCTCAAATACTGGATGGAGCAAGGCAGTCTCTACTCAAATCCTGGCTCCTTCAGAGACTTGAGATATGATATATGTGAGCGCTCTGGTCTTGGAGATTCAGATGTTGCTCAAAGCATGGCTCCTCAAATTCTTGAATTTGAAATATGTGAGTTTCTTCACCTTTACTTTCTCCAATGTCAAAAACCAAGCAAAGTGAAACAACAGCAACCAAAACACCAAAATGATGCACGAAAAATTGCATTATTTAAAGAGAAAAAAGAGGAAAATATTTCCAGAATTTAAAAAGTCCTCTGTTATTCAGCCTGCATGGTTTCCAAAATTTAAATCAACTCTGCACAGTTTCTAGGAATTTCTTTCATTAAGAGGTTCTCAACCACAAGTGATTTTGCTCCCTAGGGGACATCTGGCAATCTCTGGTGACATTCTGGGTTGTCATAACTTGAGGGAGGTCTACTCAGATGTACTGGGTAGATGTCGAGGATGCTGATAAATATCTCACAGTGCATGGCACAGCCCCCGCCCCCCACATTACAAAGAATTATCCAGTCCAAAATGTCAGTAGAGGTTGGGAAGTTCTGCTTAACTCAATTACAAATGATGCATCCTTGGGGATGGTGTTTAACTGGACTAAATAGAGAAGCTCTTCATTCATTCCATGTATTTCAGAAGAGAGACTAATTCAAGATTATGGCTGAGAGAGTACGAGTTGCCAGACACTGGCAAAGTGGGACAACTTCAGATGTGACATGTGTGGAAGACCTCTTATGTGCTAGCTTCCTAGATATATTTTTTAATGACTCTATTTATTTATTTTGGGCTGTACTTGGTCTTCATTGCTGCCTGAAGGCTTTTCTCGAGTTGCAGAGAGTAGGTGCTACTCTCTAGTTGCACAGGCTTCTCATTGCAGTGGCTTCTTTTGTTGCAAAGCACGGGATCTGGGAACAAGGGATTCAGTAGTTGCAGCAAGTGGGCTCAGTAGTTGCGGCTCCTGGGCTCTAGAGTACAGGCTCAATAGTTGGGGCACACGGGCTTATCTGCCCTCTACATGTAGGATCTTCCCAGACCAGGGATCGAACACGTGTCTCCTGCATTGGCAGGTGGATTCTTTACCACTGAGCCACCAGGGAAGCCCTCCTAGGTATCTTTTTTAATCTGCAGAGTAATCCTCTGAGGTATACAGAACTATGCTCATTTAAAGAAGCCTAACCTAAGAGACTAAGAGAAGTTTAAACATGACCAAAGTTTCTTGGCTGGGTAGGGAGCCAAGATTCACTTGCAGGGCTTACCTCGCATGGTATTAGGAAGTAGAAGGTGGTACCTGAAACACAGCAGCACATGCTGGAGGAGATGACGTGACAGAAACTGAGATCCCTCCTACCACTTCTGCGCACCCTTCCCTAGCTTTGGCACGATTCTGCTTGTAAGAGATGTACCTGTGACTTTGTTTAGAAGACATCCTTAGGTGCCAAGAGTCACTTGGCCTGCCCACATGGAAAGCCCACAGTGCCTGGGATTCTAGTTGGCCCTGAGCAGCCCTCAGCCAGTAACTCAGGTCCCTCAAAGTACAGAAGTCTAGCTCCTGCTCTCAAGGCAAGGCAAAGGCTAAAAAGTAACGCCCACCCAGAGCTCCCCCATGGGATGAGGCTGGAGTATCCTCCATGGGACCTCACCTACAATACCACTCTTCCCCATCCTGCATGCCCCATCCCCTCACCCTTTTCTCCTGAGAGCACTTCCTTAAGAAATCACTTACACACAAATCCTTGTCTCCAAGTCTGCTGCTAGGGGCACCTAATGCATAAGAAGAGATAGTGTGGAGGTCAGGGAGGTTGGGGATGCTTCTCAAAGTAAAAGGACATTGAACTGGAGGATCATGGGAGATAAGCTCAGCAAGATAGGTGGCATCCAGGACCAACCAAGGAATCTGCACGCAGCCTGTGAGCAATGGAAAACTATCCTCAATTTTTTTTTTTTTAGTAATAAGGGTGAGCATTCTCCATGAAATGGAATCCACTACATTAATAAACCTTAGTTGATACTAAAAGTAAGTTATTGGATATTTTCCAAGTGTATTAGTAAGTAATGGGGAACTTGCAAGTACAGCAAAATGTAACAAAGGAAAATAAAAAATTCTTACAAAGTGAAACACTTCTCTCTATGACAAGTTAAGTTTCTAACATGAAAGGAAAACTATCGACACTTGGTCTCTCAGAAAAGTATGGTCATTTTTTGTTTGCTTTACTACTGACTATTCCCTACCTGCCTACTATGTGCCAAGCATTCAATAAGATTAGTTAAGAAGTAAATCTTAAGGTTAAACACTGAAATCATTTTCTGGGTTTTTTAAGTCTATGTGCTATACATATAACAAGAAGAGAGACATTACAACATTAAATTTTAGTCTGAGGCCTAAAAAGTAAGTTATTAATGATAATTGGATAGAAATACGTCTAAACTTTTTAAATGCCTGAAATATTCTGAAATAATTGATTTTGATGTTACATAGAAGGTTAGACTTTAGTGTATACTTGATAGTGTTACAATTCAATTTTAGTAGAACATGTATTGCCCAGATTCATTGGTCAGCAAGCTTTTACCGTAAAGAGTTAGATAAGAATTATTTGAGGTTTTGTAGGTCAGATGGTTTTTGTTAAAATTACTCAACATGGCTCTGCAGTGCAAAAGTAGCTGTAGATAATACAAAACTTAATGAGTGCAACCGTGTTCCAATAAAACTTTACACTGAAATGTGATTTTCATGTAATTCTCATATGTCACAAAGTATTTTGATTTTTTTAAACCACTTAAAAACACGAAAATCATTCACAGCTCACGAGCGGGCTACAGAAAAACAGGCAGTGGGGTGGGTTTGGTGCAACAAACTAGGGTCCTAGTTTTGGGTGTCCCCAAAGTAGGGCTAAGGCAAAGGTTTGGGGTGCAGGTAGTTTATTTGGGAGGTGACCCCAGGAAGTGGGAGTGAAGGAGTATGAAGAGAGAGAAAGACTGGAAAAGAGAAACAGCCAACAAAGGATGTGGAATCGTATCCGTTACTGAGGGCAGCTGGACTCGATGGCACCGAGGACTCTCTCAGAAACCAGTAAAATGTGCTCAGACATTCCCCTCTGAAGAATGGGAGGCTCTGGATGGCAGTGCCAAGCTGAAAGCATGGAGAACAAAAACCTCATATGCCTAAACTTTCACCTTGAGGCACAGATTAAAATCAAAGACTTTCTGTAACATGCTTTAAAACATTCTCTCTTAGAGCAATAAAAATAAAATACCCAAAAATCGAACTCTGACTTTGAGTCTGATCACATTCAAGGTTGCCTGCTGAATCACAGTAGCAGTTGGATTCATAGCCCTGCCATGTCTTTAATGTGAGTGAAGACAGTGCTCTGGAAAGAGTGCAATTTTAGCAATTCGAATGGAAATATCTAGAACACTTTGATGAATACTCTGAATCCCCAATTCCCCAGGAAGTGCTTCCCACTGGGCCTCGTGAGTCTGCAGAGCAGTTCTCCTATCCTTGCTTAGAGGAACTCTGACTACCTTGCCTGAGTGTGTGCCTTCATAGAACAAATTAATATTTTGTACCCCACCAGTCATTGTCACCCAGTCAATAACCATAATCAGAGTTCAGCATGCCCTGGGAGAGAGGCTGAGGATGGCATCAAACTTAAGAGAAGGTTTCTATAATGGAAGACCTTTAGGAATTTGTTAAATTATAGCAATGAAAATCAGAGGGATATTTTTGGGAACAGATCTTGAGGATTTTGAACCCAAAGGAAAGAATGTATAAAAGAAGAATAAAAAAGAATGTAATGCACAATAAAAAACAATACATATTTCAGGATGAGAATGCTGGGAGGAGTTATTGACTAGTATTGACTAGTATTCTGGAGTAGTCAGACACTTGCCTGTTCACTGTTCAGCTGTTTGCAGCAGCTTCAAATGCCCATGGATGCAGATGTGCTACGTTAGCAATACGTGCGTGGGTCAGTATGAGTTTCCTATTGCTGCTGTAAGAAACTACTACAAACTCGGTGGCTTTTAAAAACACAAATCTATTCCCTTACAACTGTGGAGGTCAGAAATCTGAAATGGGTCTCCTTGGGCTAAGATCAAAGTGTCCCCTGGAGCCTTCAGACAAGTGCTCCCAAATCAATACCCTCTCCTGGATCCAACCTTTTGCTCTCTCCTCCTGAATCCAGCACTCTCAAGCTCCAATACCATAGTTCTCTTCTGGATCCTAACACCATATGTTGGCTGGCTCCTGCAGCAACTTTGGGACACAGTCCCCTTTCTCCCTTGGAAGGTCAGTGCTTCTGGCAGGGCTGTGCTGTGACATCACCCCAATTTCTCTCCTAACTGGCTGCAGGATATAAAAGCATTCTATCCCTGTTTGCCACTTTTGAAAGTTTTAACAACCCCACCTTCCAAGTTGTTTTAGAGTGAGCTTCCTCAGATCATTTCTGGCACCAGATCTCTTAGGTTGTAGGAGTGCTCTTGGCAACACACGTAAAGGTATGAGGAAAGCAGGTTTGGGCACAGACAGAAGTTAACTGCAATGTTTTCACAACCTTGGCCTCAGGCGAGCATATCTGAAGCAATCTGAAACTGAGACGGTCCCTTAAAGGGTCCTGCCTCGAATGGCTGCTATCCAAAAGTCTACAAGCAATAAATGCTGGAGAGGGTGTGGAGAAAAGGGAACCCTCTTACACTGTTGGTGGGAATGCAAACTAGTACAGCCACTATGGAGAACAGTGTGGAGATTCCTTAAAAAACTGGAAATAGAACTGCCATATGACCCAGCAATCCCACTGCTGGGCATACACACCGAGGAAACCAGATCTGAAAGAGACACATGCACCCCAATGTTCATCGCAGCACTGTTTATAATAGCCAGGACATGGAAGCAACCTAGATGCCCATCAGCAGACGAATGGATAAGGAAGCTGTGGTACATATACACCATGGAATATTACTCAGCCATTAAAAAGAATTCATTTGAATCAGTTCTAATGAGATGGATGAAACTGGAGCCCATTACACAGAGTGAAGTAAGCCAGAAAGAAAAACACCAATACAGTATACTAACACATATATATGGAATTTAGAAAGATGGTAATGATAACTCTATATGCAGGACAGAAAAAGAGACACAGATGTATAGAAGACTTTTGAACTCAGTGGGAGAAGGCGAGGGTGGGATGATCTGAGAGAACAGCATCGAAACATTTATATTATCAAGTGTGAAACAGATCACCAGCCCAGGTTGGATGCATGAGACAAGTGCTCGGGGCTGGTGCACTGGGAAGACCCAGAGGGATGGGATGGGGAGGGAGGTGGGAGAGGGGATCAGGATGGGGAACACATGTAAATCCATGGCTGATTCATGTCAATGTATGGCAAAAACCACTACAATATTGTAAAGTAATTAGCCTCCAACTAATAAAAATAAATGAAAAAAAAAAAGGGTCCTGCCTCGAGGCAAGGGGGCCAGGGATTCCTACTGCATCAGCTAATCAACGGCTATGGCTGTCCCTGAGGAAGGGCCATGACCCTTGTGATGTGGCTCTCTTCAGAGAAGGGCAATCCTCAAAAAGGGACTTTGGCATCCAGCAGATGAGGGGATTGGTGCTTCAGTCCCCAAAGAAACCTGGGTGATAGATAGCATCTACTACCAGGAAATGGTAAACAAACGAACAACAACAACAACAACAAAAAATCAAAAGTTTTTCAAAGCATTGCCCCGGCAGCTTTGATATGTTGAGAGGACTTTTCCTGGCCCCAAAGTGGAAGCTGTGGGGTCTTGGACCTAACATCTAACAGTGGTGGGGTCTGGCCCTTCTCCTTGTCATTGCTTGCCAAGAATGGAACCTGACAAATCAAAGGACCTCCCCCAAAGGAAAGGAACTATTTTAAACTCCCATTTGTGCTAATGCCTGTTTCATCTAGTCTCTCTCAGGCCCTTGTGGCAAGGGAAGGGAGCTGAGGAAAAGTGTACCTTGAATGAGCCTTATCATATCCCTGATAAGAAAGTGAGAACAAGGAGCTCCATAATTAGTAGACAGGCAGCAGACTTGGGTAAAATTGTCCAAGAAGCAGCCACATAATCTATTATCGGGCCTCTACTGGCATCAAGTTCACGACCACCTGAGAACACCATGAGGTTAGCCTTGCCCCAGTTGCCAACTCCTTAGTGCCAAGTTCTCCACGTTTGTGACACCAGAAGGCCTTGTCACGAATCCAATGATAATATATTTCATAGATAATGGATCTAGAGCCCAGTGAGTTGAATGATGAGAAAGGTCAGCATGCAAAATGCTTCACTGAAGAAAATGGGTCAAAGGCAAAATGGGGGTTATGGTTCTGAAGAGAGGTAACTTATATATGGCCTTGGTCACTATATGGTGAATTTCTTGGGAGAACACGCCTCCCTGGGCTGGGAGCTCCATTAGGGGGAGTCAGAGAATTAAATGCAAGGATGTGAGAGGAAGGAACACCTCCATGTCCTTCAGCATTTAAAGTAATCTCCCATCAGTGCCCTCTGACACTCCCTCAGTTCTTGCTTTCTTCATGAAAAGTCATTCAAAACATATATGAAACAGGACTTCCCTGGTGGTACAGTGGATAGGAATCCTCCTGCCAATTCAGGGGACCCGGGTTCAATCCCTGGTCCGGGAAGATTCCAAATGCCACGGAGCAACTAAGCCCTCTAGCCAAAACTACTGAGCCCATATGCCACAACTACTTAGGCCTGGGCACCTAGAGCCTGTGTTCCACAACAAGAGAAGCCACTGCAGTGAGAAGCCCATGCGCTGCAATGGAGAGGAGCCCCTGCTCACCACAACTAGACAAAGCCCGCGTACAGCAACAAAGACTCGGTGCAACCAGAAATAAAAAAAATAAAGCATATATGATGCACACTCCTGTTCACAGCAACATTATTCAGAACAGCTAAAATGTGGACTCAATTTATGTATCCATTGACAGAGCAATGGATATACACATTATGGAATATTATTCAGCCTGTAAAAGGAAGGAATTCTGCAATCTGCAGGAACATGGATGAACCTGGAGAACACTATGCTAAGTGTAATAAGCCAGTCACAGAAACATAAATATTGTAAGATTCCGTTTATACAAGGTACATAAAGTAGTCAAAGCAATAACAATAGAAAGTATAATAGTGATTGCCCAGAGCTGGGGGGAGGGGAGAATATGGGGTTATTGTTTAATGGGTATAGTTTCACCTTTTACAAGATGTTAAGAATTACAGGGGTGGGTGGTAGTGATGGTTGCACAACAATGTGAATGCATTCAATACCACAGATCTGTGCACTTAAAAATGATTAAGATGGTAAATTTTACGTTGCATGTATTTTACTATAATATTCAAAAAGACAAATCGATAAATTAAAAATAAAAGAAAGTTAATTTGTTCATTTTAAAGCTTTTTAAAAATAAATCCACTCAAAATAAGTAACAGGAAGGATAAATACATGAAATAGATGAGACTTTAAATGAGGAGGTCAAGAATAAGACAGGAGAAAATAAAAAGACAAAACAAAAACAGTAATAAGTAAAAACCCAATCTAAAGAAAATGGAAAATTACTATGAATAAGAAGCTGAGATCCAGTGAGAAAAGCAACAAAAACAGAAACTGAAGGCGGTATGGTTAAAATAAACCTTAAATTTTTTTGGTTAAAAGGCGAGGTTAAGAATTAGTAGAAAAAAGGGGGAAATCTGGCTGGATTGTGTCAGAGGTGAAGTTCCAGGTGAAGTCCCGGGGCTAGAGTTGCATTTGGCTGAAATAGCAGGAGTATGACCCACAGACTGAGATCCCAGGAGGCTGATATCAGGCAAGGTCCATGCCAGGTATTTTAATAGAAAAGATTTAATCTAGAGAACTGACTGAACTGTTGTCAGAGAAACCATAAGAGAAAGGTAGGAAACTAAAGCAGCAACCTGTCCCTATAGAAGAGGTTAGAGTTATTGGAATTTAAAGGTTTGGAGTCCCACGGAATTGGAACCCAGAGCTGGGGGCATGGGTGGAAGGGGCGGGCACGGTCCAGCTGGTCCTGATGAGCTCTGAGGGGTCCAAGCGGGCTTCCTACTAGGAGTGTGGCAAGTACTGAAACCAACTGCCACTGTCAGAGTGAAGAACCACTGCTGTGGTGACTGACTAACAGGAACAAACGTGGACAGGAAAAAACAGGTGCCTTCTCCTCCCAACTTTGAAGTCTCCCTCTAGTGCCCCCTACTGGCAGAACCTGGCAAAGGCTTGCAAAGTCTCATCCCCAGCAAGAACACACAGCGCGGTCCAGTCTGGTTGTCACTGGAAACAAGCAGCTATTTAAGTTTCAGTTTAAATCATGAAAATTAAGTGAAATTAAAAATTCAGTTCCTCAGTTGCACTATCAGCATTTAGAGTGTTCAAGAGTCATGTGTGGCTAGTGGCTACCATGTTGTAGGAGATGGTGAGGCCCTAAATCACTTAAGAAGGAATGCAATTCATCTGGATTAGTTTCACTTCCTATGTTGCATCTTCAGACCCAGAGGAACCATTCATACTGTAGCAAAGGCACACTTTCTTCAAAAAAAATAATAGTCTTATGTCATTTAAAAAGAACTTTTCTTCAATATGATGGTGGTGGCGGGGCAGTGGCAATATTTTATTAAGCATTTACATTTAAGAGCCAGGTCCTGTTCAAAGTATTTTGGTTTCAGGATTTCATTTAATAACACAGCACTAACAGCTGAGTACTTTTATGATACAGACATAGAGGAATTTAGGGTGGGTAAGGAACTTGTCAAAACCACACAGTTGACAGCCAAACTCTTGACTTAATATCTGGAATATGTTTTCTCAGGCTATAAAATCGTCACAAGGAGATTTTATTTGCTTGCTATTGTTTGGTAGAACATTATTTTCTCAGAAAAAAATTAATTGGGCCAAGAAAACCAACAATTAATAGTGGTGTTTAATAACATAAGGAATTATGACAATGAAAGTAATTTTACTTTAATAAAATTCACTCCTAGCAGACTTACAACAACCCAGTGAGGAGAAATAAAGGCTCTTTCTGGTTTTTTGTTGAGTCATCCCACTCCATCAGATTCAATGTTAAGAAATATCTTGGATTGAATCATACACCTTTCAATTGGGTTTCCCTAGTGGCTCAGATGGTAAAGACTCTGCCTGCAATGCGGGAAACCCATGTTTGATCCCTGGTTCAGCAAGATCTCCTGGAAAAGGGAATGATTTGTTTGCAAGATTTTTGCTTAATTTATGAATAGAGATTAAACCTCCTTGTGTCCTCATTTTCTATTGCATTAACAACACAGTTATCTAAGTTATGTTAATCAGAGGCCACATGATCAAAACATGATTGGGTCAGTTATTAGCTTTGTGATATTAAATAGCTATGAAGTTTCTCTAAGCCTTAGTTTCCTTATCTCACACAGATATTGTGAGGATTAAATTAGATCATAGATATATGTAAACAATGTTGAACATTCTTGGACATGTATGATAGTGCTATTATTAATGGATGTTAGATGGTCCTGTAACAGAAGGCAAAAGAGACAGAAACAATTATTTCTTGTCTTTCAAGCATGTCTACAGTTATTTGTTCACTCAACAAACATTTATCAAATGCCTACTATGTGCCATACACTATCCCAGGTTCTTTGGACATATCAATGAACATATCAGACAAAAATCTGTGTCATTATGGCAATAACATTATATATAGTCACCATCCATTTTATAAACGACATTACCCCATTTGTCACAAATATAAGTAGGAATCCTCCCTGTCTTTACAAATTTTATATTCCATTACATTAAAAAGCATGTAAAACACCCTCTAAAAGGAACATTTATGAACATATGAAGTATTCCTGGCAACAGGAATTAAACATGTAGTGGGATATGAGAGTTGGACTATAAAGAAAGCTGAGTGCCGAAGAATTGATACTTCTGAACTGTGGTGTTAGAGAAGACTCTTGAGAGTCCCTTGGACTGCAAGGAGATCAAACCAGTCCATCCTAAAGGAAATCAGCCATGAATATTCATTGGGTGGACTGATGCTGAAGCTGAAGCTCCAATACTTTGGCCACCTGATGCGAAGAACTGACTCACTGGAAAAGACCCTGATGCTGGGAAAAGATTGAAGGCAGGAGGAGAAGGGGACGACAGAGGATGAGATGGGTGGATGGCATCCCCGACTCAATGGACATGAGTTTGAGCAAGCTCCAGGAGTTGGTGATGGACAGGGAGGCCTGGTGTGCTGCAGTCCATGGGGTCACAAAGAGTCGGACATGACAGAGCAACTAACTAGGGAAAAGATGCTAATTTAGGTATCAGAGAATCTAGGTTCTAGTCCTCTCCCTGCTTCTAGCTTCTTGTATTATCAATTACACTCTGTGAATTTCAATTTTTCTCACCTGCCAAAATGGGAGTAGGTATTATCAGCAATAAAGTTATTTCTACACATCTACTATAGTCATACTAGCAAGATGCCACATTTATGAAGAGTAGAAAAATATAGTTTTTCATAGTTAATATAACCAGAGGCACTGTTGTCGTTGTTTTTAAGTCGCTAAGTCATGTCTGACTGTTTGCAACTACATGTACTGTAGCTCACCAGGCTCCTCTTTCAT
Organism: Cervus canadensis; assembly: GCF_019320065.1. NCBI lineage: Eukaryota > Metazoa > Chordata > Mammalia > Artiodactyla > Cervidae > Cervus > Cervus canadensis. The sequence goes on from NC_057419.1 coordinate 18,015,282, forward strand.
AGGATTTCCCAGGCAAGAATACTGGAGTGGGTTGCCATTTCCTTCTCCAGGGGCACTTCCCGACCCAGGGATCAAACCTGCATCTCCTGCATTGCAGGCAGATTCTTTACCATTGAGCCACCTGAGAAGCTCAAATCAGAGGCACTACTATCATGCATAACTTTAGATGTAACCTTTTAGGGGATTGCTTAGTTTTTCTACTGAAGATTGAAAAAGCAGCTGTTTGGATAGTCCCCAAAGCAGAGTTTGAGACAAAGAGATCATGTCAGCAGAGTGTTGGTGATTTGTTTGAGGGAATCCCAAGAAGTTATAGAAAGAGAAAAGAACAGTGAGACAGGGGAGAAAGTCAACGTCTGGGTGTGTTAATGAAGTTACTGTTGTAGCAATTGGGACCCAGTCTTAAAAGGACTTTTGAGAAAAGATGGAATACCTGCCAGAATAATCCATCAAAATGAGAGGAGTCTGGTGCACTTTTTCACTGGGTCCTGTCCCTGACTGACTGAGGACTGCCCCAAGGGTGTCACCTTCTGAGCCCAGCAGCTTCCACAGCTTTAGCTCTGATAAGGCCATGAGACAGAAAGCAAGGTGTATTTAAGGTGTGATGCTGCTATGGGTTGAACTGTGTTCCCCCACAAACTCTGCATGTTGGAATTCTAAGTCCCAGCACCTCAGAAGGTGACATTATTTGAAGACAGATTCTTCACAAAGATAATCACATTAAAATGAGGTTATTAGGATACGCCCAAATACAACATGACTGGCATCCTTAGAGAAAGGAGGAAATTTGGACACAGATAGGGCTTCCCCGGTGGCTCAGTGGTAAAGAATCTGCCTGCCCATGCAGGAGATGCAGGTTTGATCCCTGGATCAGGAAGATCCCCTGGAGGAGGGAATAGTAATCCACTCCAGGATTTTTGCCTGGAGAATTCCATGAACAGAGGAGCCTGGTGGGCTACAGTCCATGGGGTCACAAAGAGTTGGACATGACTTTGCAACTAGAGAACAACAATAAGCACAGAAGGAGAATATCACGTGAAGAGGGAAGTTCTGCTGCCACAAGCCAAGGAGCTGCCAGATCCTGGGAGAGCAGCCAGGAACAGACCTTCCCTGGCACCTCTGGAGGGGGCGTGGCCTGTCAACACCATGATCTGGAATTTCTAGCCTCCAAAACTGTGAGCCAATTCACTTCTGTTGTGTAAGGCACTCAGCTCACGGGATTTTGTTACTGCAGCCTTAGCAAGCTAATGTACGTGCTGCTGCGACACATCTGCACGTGCAAGGAACGGTGTGACCCAGAAATGGCTGAAGTCAGAAGCAGGCGAGGGAAGTGACACGGGTGCTAAAAACATCTTGTAAAGAGTTCCTAGAAGGTGGACGTGCTGGAGCTGAGCGATAACCCTGTTGCTTTTCAGCTCCCCTTCAAGAAAGGGTGAGAAAACTATAACTTGCAATGGCTAAAACTATAACCCAGACTGTCAAAAGATATGTTCTGTGTGTTCACTATACTTAAAGCAGTGATAAACCCTCCTATAATCCTCTCAGTTGTTAATACAACTTTTGTTCCTAAGGCAGCTATTGAGATTCCATGTCCTCTTTTATATGAATGAATTACACTTGTTAACACATTCAACAAAGCGACATTTTAATAGCCTGGTTTCTAGAGCAGCCTCCAGTCCTTCTAGGGTAAGAATGGCAAAAACGAAAAATGAATGACAATCATGTTACACCTAAAAATCTTACATTTATATTCATATTTTTTATTGGGAAAGGTTTAAAAATTGTAATGCATCCACTCAAATGTGTCATAGAACTGCGAGGAAATTGGGAGCATGGATTTTTGCCTAAAATTTGAGTCTCTTTAACTGGGTCAGGAATATCCTGCTAAAACTGCTGTTCTCAGACACTGTCATTTTGTACTTTCCTTCCAAAAGCATCAATCTCAAAAGAAATATGTGCACAAATTAGTGAGAAGAGTTTTTCATGACACTGAATGTTTGATCTGAAGAAAAAGCAAGGCTCTCCATGGAAGTCATCATGCCCTACTTTGGTTAGAACCTGACTCTCCCTCCCCACCTGGCTGACCTGTCCTTCCTGAAAGTAAACCATTTTCTGGGATGAATATATACACTGAACCCTGCTGGCCAACAGAGATAAAGGGCTGGGTTTCAATATCAATGCCTCATTTAAAAAAAAATTAGACCTATTGCCTCATTGTAAAAGGAGTGCTAATCTGTCAAGAGTTTAAAACACAAAAAGTAAGTTGGAAGTAATTTGGACACTTCGTCATAAATAATATTTCCATTTGGAATACTGTAAATTAAAAAAAGGAAATGTGCCATTTAGGATCTATGTTGTTGGATAAGGAACTTAAAGTTCAGATTTTTCTTACATGAATTCATTTTTCTTTTCTGGCCACGTGCTGCTTGCCATGTGGGATCTTAGTTCCCCAACCAATCAGAGGTCGAAATCACGCCCCCTACATTGGGAGCATGAAGTGTTAACCAGTGGACCACCAGGAAAGTCTCTCTAACATGAATTCTCATTCCTTCTTTTTTTCAGCTTTATTGAGATATAATTGATATATAACACTGTGTAAGTCTATGGTGTATCATGTGATGATTTAACACGTATATATTACAAAATGTTTACCACAATAAGGCGAGTCAACACATTCTTCACCTCACGTAATTACCATTTTGTTGTTGTTCTTACAGTGAGAACATTAAAGCTCTACTTTTGCAACTTTCAAGTTTAAAATACAGTATTTTTAACTATAGTTACAGTGCAGTGTATTAGATCCCCATAACTGATTTATTTTATAAATGGAAGTTTGAACACTTTGACCAACGTCTCTCAATTTCTTCTGCCCTTCAGGCCCTGATAACTTCCATTCCACACTGTTTCCATGAGTTCAATGTTTGTAGATTCCATATATATAAGTGAGATTGTACAGTATTTCTCTTTCTGTTTCACTTATTTCTCTTAGCATAATGCCCTTAAGATCTATCCATGTTATCACAAATGGCAAGATTTTCTTTTTTATGACTGATATTCCATTGTATACATATACACTACATTTTGTTTATTCATTCATCTGTCAATAGACACTTAGGTTGTTTTGAAAGTAAGGTATTTAACTCTTATTATTTATCATTGCTTATTACTCCCTTCAGATATTACTATTTGCTCAATATATTTAGGTGCTCTGCTATTGGGTTGATATATATTTACAATTGTTACATTCTCCTGATGAATTGATCCCTTTATCATTATATAATGACCTCATCTCCTATTATAGTATTTGACTTAAAGTCTGTTTCACTTGATATAAACATAGAGACTCTGTCCAATTTTAGCTTCTATTTTCATGGAATAACTTCTTCCATCCTCTCACTTTCAGCTTATCTGTGTCCTTGAAGGTGAGTCTTTTGTAAGCAGCATATAGTTTGGTCTTGTTTTTTATCCATTCAGCTGCTCTGCACCTTTTAATTGGAGAATTTAATCCACTTAAATTTTATTATTGATAGGTAAGGACTTACTATTGCCATCTTGTCAATTTATAAGCTTTCATTTTAGCTTGAAGAACTCCTTTCAGCATTAATATAAGGGGGCTGTAGTGGTAAGTCTTTATATTACCTTCATTTCTTTTTTTAAAATTAATTTATTCATATTTGGTTGTGCTAGGTCATTGCTTTATGCGGGCTACTCTCTAGTTTCAGTACATGGCTTCTCTTGGGGTGGAGCACAAGCTCTAGGGCACATGGGCTTCAATAGTTGCAGCATATTGGCTCATTAGTTGTGGTTTCTGGGCTCTAGAGAACAGGTTCAGTAGTTGTGGTTCAGTTTGGTTCAGTTGAGTCACTCAGTCATGTCCAACTCTTTGTGACCCAATGGACTGCAGCACACCAGGATTCCCTGTCCTTCACCAACTCCCAGAGCTCACTCAAACTCATGTCCATCGAGTCGGTGATGCCATCTAGCCATGTCATCCTCTGTCATCCCTTCTCCTCCTGCCTTCAAACTTTCCCAGCATCAAGGTATTTTCCAATGAATCAGCTCTTTGCAGCAGGTGGCCAAAGTATTGGAACTTCAGCTTCAGCAGCAGTCCATCCAATGAATATTCAGGACTGATTTCCTTTACGATGGACTGGTTGGATCTCCTTGCAGTCCAAGGGACTCTCAAGAGTCTCCTCCAAGACCACAGTTCAAAAGCATCAATTCTTCAGTGCTCAGCTTTCTTTATAGTCCAACTCTCACATCGCTAAATGACTATTGGAAAAACCACAGCTTTGACTAGACAGACCTTTGTTGGCAAAGTAATGTCTCTGCTTTTTAATATGCTGTCTAGGTTGACCATAGCTTTTCTTCCAAGGAGGAAGCATCTTTTAATTTCATGGCTGCAGTCACCATCTGCAGTGATTTTGGAGCCCCCAAAAATGAACTCTCTCACTGTATCCATTGTTTCCCCATCTACCACCATGAAGTGATGGGACCAGATACCATGATCTTAGTTTTCTGAATGCTGAATTTTAAGCCAATTTTTTACCCTCCTCTTTCACTTTCATCAAGAGGCTCTTTAGTTCTTCACTTGCTTCCATAAGGGTGGTGTCATCTGCATATCTGAGGTTATTGATATTTCCCCCAGCAATCTTAATTCCAGCTGGTGCTTCATCTAGACCGGCATTTCACATGATGTACTCTGCATATAAGTTAAATAAGCAAGGTGACAATATACAGCCTTGACATACTCCTTTCCCAATTTGGAACCAGTCTGTTGTTCCATGTCCAGTTCTAACTGTTGCTTCTTGACCTGCATACAGATTTCTCAGGAGGCAGGTCAGGTGGTCTGACATTCCCATGTCTTCAAGAAAGTTCCACAGTTTGTTGTGACCCACACAGTCAAAGGCTTTGATGTAGTCAATAAAGCAGAAGTAGATGTGTTTTTTCTGGAACTCTCATGCTTTTTAGATGATCCAGCGGATGTTGGCAATTTGATCTCTGGTTCCTCTGCCTTTTCTAAATCCAGCTTGAATATCTGGAAGTTCATGGTTCACGTACCGTTGAAGCCTCGCTTGGAGAATTTTGAGCATTACTTTGCTAGCATGTGAGATGAGTGCAATTATGTGGTAGTTTCAACATTCTTTGGCATTGCCTTTCTTTGACATTGGAACGAAAACTGACCTTTTCCAGTCCTGTGGCCACTGCTGAATTTTCCAAATTTGCTGGCGTATTGAGTGAAGCACTTTCGCAGCATCATCTTTTAGGATTTGAAATAGATCAACTGGAATTCCATCACCTCCACTAGCTTTGTTTGTAGTGATGCTTCCTAAGGCCCACTTGACTTTGCATTCCTGGATGTCTGGCTCTAGGTGAGTGATCATACCATCATGATTATCTGGGTCATGAAGATCTTTTTTGTACAGTTCTTCTGTGAATTCTTGCCACCTCTTCTTAATATCTTCTGCTTCTGTTAGGTCCATACCATTTCTGTCCTTTATTGAGCCCATCTTTACATGAAATATTCCCTTGGTATCTCTAATTTTCTTAAAGAGATCCCTAGTCTTTCCCATCCTATTGTTTTCCTCTATCTCTTTGCATTGATCACTGAGGAAGGCTTTCTTATCTCTCCTTTCTATTCTTTGGAACTCTGCATTCAAATGGGTATATCTTTCCTTTTCTCCTTTGCTTTTGGCTTCTTTTCTTTTCACAGCTATTTGTAAGGCCTCCTCAGACAGCCATTTTGCCTTTTTTCATTTCTTTTTCTTGGGGATGGTCTTGCTCTCTGCCTCCTTAACAATGTCACGAACCTCCTGTCCATAGTTCTTCAGGCACTCTGTCTATCAGATACAATTCCTTGAGTCTATTTGCCACTTCTACTGTATAATCGTAAGGGATTTGATTTAGGTCGTAGCTGAATGGTCTAGTGGTTTTCCCTTCTTCATTCAATTTAAGTCTGAATTTGGCATTAAGGAGTTGATGATCTGAGCCACAGTCAGCTCCCAGTCTTGTTTTTACTGACTGTATAGAGCTTCTGCATCTTCGGCTGCAAAGAATACAATCAATCCGATATCGGTATTGACCATCTGGTGATGTCCATGTATAGAGACTTCTCTTGTGCTGTTGGAAGAGGGTGTTTACTATGACCAGTGTGTTCTCTTGGCAAAACTCTGTTAGCCTTTGCCCTGCTTCATTTTGTACTCCAAGGCCAAATCTGCCTGTTACTCCAGGTATCTCTTGACACTCCTACTTTTGCATTCCAATCCCCTGTGATGAAAAGGACATCTTTTGGGGGTGTTAGTTCTAGAAGGTCTTGTAGGTCTTCATAGAACCATTCAACTTCAGCTTCTTCAGCATTACTGGTTGGGGCATAGACTTGGATTACTGTGATATTGAATGGTTTGCCTTGGAAATGAACAGAGATTATTCTGTCATTTTTGAGATTGCACCCAAGAGCTACATGTTGGACTCTCTTTTTGACTATGATGGCTACTCCATTTATTCTAAGGGATTCTTGCCCACAGTAGTAGACACAACAGTCATCTGAGTTAAATTCACCCATTCTAGTCCATTTTAGTTCACTGATCCCTAAAATGTCGATGTTCACCCTTGCTATCTCCTGTTTGACCACTTCCAATTTTCCTTGATTCATGGACCTAACATTCCAGGTTCCTATGCAGTATTGTTCTTTACAGCATCAGACTTTACTTCCATCACCAGTCATATCCACAACTGGGCACTGTTTTTGCTTTGGCTCCATCCCTTCATTCTTTCTGGAGTTATTTCTCCACTGATCTCCAGTAGCATATTGGGCACCTACTGAGCTGGGGAGTTCAACTTTCAGTGTCCTATCTTTTTGCCTTTTCATACTGTTCATGGGGTTCTCAAGGCAAGAATACTGAAGTGGTTTGCCATTCCCTTCTCCAGTGGACCATGTTTTGTCAGAACTCTCCATCATGACCCATCCATCTTGGGTGGCCCTACAGGGCATGGCTCATAGTTTCATTGAGTTGGACAAGGCTGTGGTCCATGTGATCAGTTTGATTAGCTGTGACTGTGGTCTTCATTCTGTCTGCCTTCTGACAGAAAAGGATAAGAGGCTTATGGAAGCTTCCTGATGGGAGAGACTGACTGTGGGGGAAACTGGGTCTTATTTTGATGGGCAGGGCCATGCTTAGTAAATCTTTAATCCAATTTTCTGTTGATGGGTAGGGCTGTGTTCCCTCCCTGTTGTTTGACCTGAGAAAAAAATTATGATGGATGTAATGAGGAAAGTGGTGACCTCCTTCAAAAGGTCCTATGTACACACTGCTGTATTCAGTGCCCCCGGCCCTGCAGCAGGTCACTGCTGACCCACACCTCTGCCAGGATCCTGGGCACTCACAGGCAGGTCTGGGTCAGTCTCTTGTGGGGTCCCTGCTCCTTTCTCCTGGGTCCTGGGGCACACAAGGTTCTGTTTGTGCCCTCCAAGAGTCTCTTTCCCTAGTCCTGTGTAAGTTCTAGAGGCTCTATGGTGGGGTTAATGGTGACCTCCTCTAAGAAGGCTTATGCCACACCCAGGTCTGCTGCACCCACAGCCCTTGCCCCTGCAGCAGGCCACTGCTGACCTGTACCTCTGCAGGAGACACTCAAACACTCAAAGGCAGGTCTGGCTCAGTCTTTGTGGGTGTTTCCTGGTGCACACAATGTTTTGTTTGAGCCCTCTGAGCATCTCTGGGGGTTATGGGGTTTGATTCTAAACATGATTTTGCCACTTTTACTGTCTTCCTGGGGCTTCTCCTTTGCCCTTGGATGTGGGCTATCTTCTTTTGGTGGGATCCAACATTCTCCTGTCGATGGCTATTCAGCAGTGAGTTGTAATTTTGGAGTTCTCGCAAGAGAAGAAGAGTATACATCCTCCTACTCTGCCATCTTTCTTTATCTTAGTAGTTGTGGTGCACAGACTTAATTGTTCTGTGGTATGTGGGATCTTCCCAGATTAAGGACTGAACCTCTGTATCCTGCACTGGCAGGGGGATTTTTCACCACTGAGCCACCAAGGAAGCCATCACCTTCATTTCTTAAAGACAGCTGTGCTGGGTAAACTATCCTTGGCTGGTAGTTTTTTTTTTCCTTTCAGTCCTTTTAATAGATTATTTCATTCTCTCTTGGTCTGCAAAGTTTCTACTGAATAATCCACTGATAGCCTTATGGGGGTTCACTTGCATGAGAGAATTTTTTTTCTTCTGCTGTTTAAAATCTCTCGTCTTTGACTTTAGACAGTTTTATTATAATGTATCTTGGAGAAGATCAATTTGGATCAAAATTTGAGGATGTCTGTTAGCTTCATGAGCTTCCCCCATGGCTTAGCAGGTAAAGAATCTGCCTGCAATGCAGGAGACACAGGTGACACAGGTTAGACACCTGTGTCAGGAAGATTCCCCTGGAGAAGGAAATGGCAACACACTCCAGTGTTGTTGCCTGAAAAATACCATGGACAGAGGAGCCTGGTGGGCTATAGTCCACAGAGTTGCAAAGAGTCGGACACAACAACAAATAAGCGTAACATTAGCTTCATGAATTTGAATTTCCAAGTCTCTCCCCAGGTTTTGGAGGTTCTTGGCCATTATTTCTTTAAATAAGCTTTCTACCTCTTTCTCCTTCTCTTATTCTTCTAGGACTCCAATGATGCATAGATTATTTCTTTAATGGTGTCTCTAAGGACCATAGGCTTTCTTCACTTCTTTTCATTTTTTTTTTCTTTCTCACTCTTTTCTTTTTTCTGGTCACACTGTGTGGCTTGTGGGATCTCAGTTTCCTGACCAAGGTTTGAACTCGGGTCATGGCAATTAAAGCCTGGAATAATAACCACTAGGCAACCAGGGAAACTCCCTTTCTTTTTTCTTTTTGTTCCTTTGATTAGATAATTTCAAATGATTTGTCTTTAAACTGACTGATTCTTTCTCCTTTTGGTCCTATCTGCTGTTGAATCTCTCACTGAAGTTTGGTTCAGTCATTGATTTTTTAGCTCCAAAGGTTCTTTTATTTTTTCCATCTTTTCATTGAACTTCTAACTTTGTTCTTGTATTATTTTCTTGATTTCATTAAATTAATCATTTATGTTGCTTTATAGTTCTCTGAACATCTTTAGAATAATTATTCAATTATTTAAAGAATGATTTCATTATTTATTGGGCAATTCCTGTATCTTCACGTCTTTGGGGTCAGTTATTAGAGGTTTCCTATATTCCTTTGGTGGAGTAATCTTTCCCTGAATCTTTTTCATCTCAGTAGACTTCCATAGGTGTCTACACATTTGAAGAAGCAGTCATCTCTCCCAGACTTTACTGGCTGCCCTTAGTAAGGAAAGACCTCTAATGTGGGTGGGGCATACTGGTGTATGCAATGACCCTGTGCCTTGTGGTAAAAGGTACCAGGTGCAGGCGTAAGCAGAGACTCTGTCTCTGGGGGGCTATGGTGACTTGGTGGTTCTGGGTACCGGGGACCACAGCATCAACCAATACATAGTCCTTGGTGAACAATGTAAAGGGACCACAGAGGTTACAAGAGATGTTGGGGTCCTTAAGGACACTGTTACAAATGCATCTTGTGTGTAATCAAATGAGAGGCATGCTTCTGTTTACATAGAACCAGGCAATGGTCCAGGTTGAAGAATCCAGGGTCAGAATCAAGGCAGAAGCAGGGAGGAAGAGGACATGTTGTAATTTTAAAGACTGAATCAACAGCTTGTTGACTGACAGATCCTGGGGATTAAGACTGAGAGAGAGGAAAATTAAAGCTAGAGGATAATGCAAAGGTTTTTAGATTGGATGACTGAGTGATGTTGCTGTTAATTAAACTAGAGAACAACAGAAGAGAAAGGATGAAAGGAAAGATAATGAGTTACTGTGGTGAAGAGGCCTTTATGAGATGTCTTTGAGATGTGCAGTTACAATCATGGGTTTGGATCTAAGGAGAAAAGTGAGGCTATATAGATTCGTAAGTCATCTGTGAATATAGAAGGCAAAGAAATTGCCACCGTAATAAATGTTTTCAAAATTATTTCATTTAATGTCCATGACAACTCTGAGTTATACATTATTTTTATTGATGAGGACACTGAAATTCCAAAAGACTAAATCACTTCCCCAAAGCTATGTAGCTAGTTAAGCAGCAGACCAGGATTCAACTAACTCTTATTAAATACAAAGTTTACATTCTTTCCTCTGTGTCTTGCTGACCCTCTCTAAGCCATGGCAGTGACTGACTCTCCCATGAAAAGCCTATAGAGTGAGGAGAGAGTAGGTACAGTGTTGGGTGTGATGGAAAAATCAAATGCAGCAAGCTTGTAGTTTACATTCCACAAGGAGAATGTAAGAAATGGTGTGGTTGAACGAGAGAGACAGTAGCTACCCTGATAAAGTGATTCTCACACCTATTAAGGGCTGTTACTCTACTTTCCAGGAAAAAATTCATCAGGCTCTTTGAGTGAATGTGACTTTCAGACATGGCAAAGTAAAGAGGAATCAAGAACACTTAGGTAGCAATAAAAGAAACAGTGTCTTGGGTCTCCAGCCTTTCAGCTTCAATATGATCCTTTAAATGCTGTAGAGTGGCCATTAGATTGCCAAATTGGTAGCTGACCACCAACCAGACACATCTCTATTTTAATACCTTTCTAGCTTCCTTTACTATATCTCTGGAGAAGAGGCTATAACTTCCATCTTAGTTTTTCTTTCAAGAAAATGAAATACAAATTTTGGGGTAGACAATGAAAAAGAGTAACTATTATCTACTAAATGCTTCAGTATTTTCAAAATTAATACATTCACTCATGCATTCAATGACTCTTCATTAACAAGACACTGCTCTTGCCTTCTAGAATACTACAGTTCAGCTGCAGAAAGAGTTCAGTCTTCAATCACAAGTAGTTTCAATGAGAAGAAGCTACTAGAGAGGGAGAAATGAAGATGCAGACCTGCCCATGAGACAGGGCGAGACAATGTGATGCACAGCACAGGTGGAAATATTAGCCTATGAAAAGAGGACATCTCTTTAAGAATAACAGCCAGAGGAGAAGAAAGATTGGGTACAAAAGCAGTTTGATGACAAGAAAATTAAAGGAATTTGTGTCTAGTGGCATCTATTATTTTTCTTGTGGAATTTTCTTCTGAAAATCAAGAAGAAAGTTTCAAATCAGCAGAAAATTTTAGAACAATATTATGTCTTTCATAGGGCTTTTGCCCTGTCCCAAACACAAAGATGCCTACACCCAAACATGACGTAACAGAATTACTGGAGCTGGGAAATCAATTCTGACTACAAAGAGACAAGGACCAAGGAATTGTAATTTGGTCCAGGTATGAAGCTCACTGATGGGAGGGTTTGCTTGGACATAAGGACGAAACTGGAAAATATTGAGAAGCAAAGAAAAGTCAGCACTACAGATCTGTGGCTTTACCTAGACATTTGACAGGCCCCTTACAATATAAGTAAGTGCTCAAGATCCCTTTGAGTGCCTAAAATGCAGGTATTTCGTGATTTTTACTGACAGAAGAGTAAGGCAGTGCTCCTTAAACTAGCCAAGTTTATTGGAATCACCTAGTGTGGTAGTCATCTATTGCTGTATAACAAATTACCACAATACTTAGTAGCCTAAAACAAAGAACATTTACTACCCCATGCAGTTTCTGTGGCTCAGGAATATGGGAATAGCTCAGGTGGGGGTTCTGGTTCAGCATCTCTCATGAGACCACAGTCAAGATGTCAGCTCAGGCTGCAGTCATCTGAAGGCTTGACTGGGGCTTCCAAGATGGTTCTCCCACATGGCTACTGGCAGAAGGCTGCACTTTACAAGAGTCTCCAGAGAGGAGCCAATAGGATATAATGTATATATAAAATGGAGGATTATCTTGCACAGTTACAGAGGCTGAGAAGTCTCAAGATCTGTAGTCGAAAAGTCAGAGATCCACAAGAGTCAATGTTGTAGTTCCAGTTCAAGTACAAAAGCCCAAGACCCAGGAAAACTGAAGGTGTCAGTTACAGTCCAAAAGCCAGCACGCTTGAGACCCCAAAAGAACAACTGCTTCAGTTTGATTCTGAAGGCAGGAAGACGTATGTCCCAGCTCAAGGACTTAGGCAAGAGGAGTCCCTTCTTAGTCTTTTTATTCTAGTCAGGTCTTTAGTTGATTGCATGAAGCCCATCCACATTAGAGAAGGCAATCTCCTTTCCTCAGTCTATCTATTCAAATGTTAATCTCATCCTGAAACATCCTCACAGACACACCCGGAATAACTTTTGTCCAAATGTCTGAGCACCTGTGTCCCAGTCAAGCTGACACATAAAATTAACCATCACAAAGGCCCCAGTTCCTTGCTGGCTGTTGACAGGAGGTCTCATAACATGAGACTCTCTAGGGCTGCTTAGGTGTCCTCATGGCCGTGGTAGCTGGTTTCTCCAAAAGTATGTGATTCAAAAAAGAAAATGCCAGGAGGAAGCTTCACAGTGTTTTATGACACAATATTACTGGAAGTCACATACAGTCACTGCGGCCAAATATTCTTGGTAGAAGCAAGTCACTAAGTCCAGCTCACTCTCAATGAGCTGAAGAAATTAAGTTTTACCTCTTGAAGAAAGGAGGGGTGACTACCTACCACCCCTAGCCCTTCTGATTTAATCAGCCTGGGATTTTTTTTTTTTTTAAGCTGTCCAGGTAATTCTAATGGGCAGCCAAGTGTTCCCTCTAGCATATGCATCCACTCTTCTGTCTCTTAATAGTAAGCCTTCAGCAAGCAAGCACACAGCCCTGTGATTTGCACTTCACCAGCTCTAATGTTGCATAGTATCATGCCAGTGGGTGCGAAAACTTCCTCTGATAAAGAACTCAATTTCATTAATTTTTTTGAAATAATCAAAATACTTTCTTAATGAGAAAAACCAAGTGGTATATTTTACATAGAGGCCTGATACTCAAGAGAAGAGCATTTAATACCTAGAATTTTCAAAATCATATGTATTACAAAGGAAGGCTATAAAGTAAAACAAATAAAAGAGACTTCTGGTTAAGTATGAAGCCTCAAACTTATTGTTGTTATTCAGTCACTAAGCCATGTCCAACTCTTTGTGACTCCATGGACTGTAGTACACTAAAGCTTCCCTGTCCTTCACTATCTCCCGGAGTTTGCTCAAACTCATGTCCACTGAGTCAGTGATGCTATCTAAGCATCTCAAACTCTGTCGCCCCCTTCTCCTCCTGCTCTCAATCTTTCCCAGCATCAGGGTCCTTTCCAATGAGTCGCCTCTTCACAGCAGGTGGCCAAAATATCGGAGCTTCAGCTTCAGTATCAGTCCTTCCAATGCACATTCAGGACTGATTTCCTTTAGGATTGACTGGTTTGATCTTGCGGTCTAAGGGACTCAAGAGTCTTCTCCAGCATCACAATTCAAAAGCATCAGTTCTTCAGTGCTCAGCCTTCTGTCCAACTCTCACATCTGTGCATGACTACTGGAAAAATCATAGCTTTAACTATACAGACCTTTGTCAGCAAAGTGATGTCTGCTTTTTAATTAACTGTCTAGGTTTGTCAAAGCTTTTCCTCCAAGGAGCAAGTGTCTTTTAATTTTGTGGCTGAAGTCACTGTCTGCAGTGATTCTGGAGCCAAAGAAAATAAAATCTGTCACTGTTTCCACTATTTTTCCCATCCATTTGCCATGAAGTGACAAATGTGCCATGAAGTGCCATGAAGTGATGACATCCCATAGATGCCATGATCTTGGTTTTTTGAATGCTGAGTTTTAAGCCAGTTTTTTCACTCTCCTCTTTCACCCTCATCAAGAGGCTCTTTAGTTCCTCTTTGCTTTCTGCCATAAATAAACATATTAGCAAATGATACTTCAAGTTTATAAAGGATCAGATACCTAGTGATAATTCATAACAGAATATGACCAAGTCTGACTTTGGGGGTGTGATGGCTAGTTTTATATATCAACTTGGCTAGGCTATAGTTATTTAATCAAACACTAATTTAGATGTTTCTGTGAAGGTATTTGTAGGTGTGACTAACATCTATAATCACTTGACTTTAAGAAGATTACCCTTCATAATGTGATTGAGTCTCATCTAATGGATTGAAGGTCTTAAGAGCAAACACTGAGGCTTCTTGAAGAAGAAATTCTGCCTCAAGACTGTAACATCAACTGCTGCCTGTGTTTCCATCCTGCGAAACTAGATAGACAGATAGATATACATATACAGATGTGGATATTTGATATTTAGATACAGATTAACATATCTGCGGGCTTCCCAGGTGGTGCAGTGGTAAAGAATCCACCTGCCAATGCAGGAGATGCAAGAGACTTGGGTTCAATCCCTGGGTCAGGAAGATCCCCTGGAGGAGGAAATGGAAGCTCTCCAGTATCTTGCCTGGAAATCCCACAGACAGAGGAGCCTGGTGGGCTGCAGTCCATGGGCTCACAGAGAGTCGGGCATGACCGAGCACACGAACACACACGTAACTTATCTGTATACATCTTACTAGTTCTGTTTCTCTGGAGATCCCTGACAGATATAAATTTTGGTATGTGGAAGTGGGGTGTTGCTGTAACAAATACCTGAAAATGTGGAAACTGTTTGAAATTGGGGAATTTTGAGGAGCTGGACAGAAGAAGCCTAGACTGCCTTGAAGAAATGGTTGGTAGGAATCTGGACATTAAAGTGATTCTGATGAAGGCTCAGGAGGATGTGAGCAACACAGTATAGAAAGCTTCTATGATCTCTGAGAATACACAGTGTCATCATGAACAGAATGGTAATAGAAATACGAACAGCAAAGGTGCCTCTAGTGTGGTCACAGATGGAAATGAAGAAAATGTTATTGCACAGTGGAGAAAAGACATCTTTGTTCAAAAGGGGCAAAGAACTTGGGTGGATTGTGTCCTAGAGTTTTATAGAAAGAGTTTGAAAGTGATCAACTTGGATATTTGGCTGAGGAGATATCTAAGCCAAGTGTGAAAAGTGCTCTCCTTGCTGCTTATGATAAAATGCTAAAGGAAAGGGACAAGTTGAGAAAGAACTGATCAGCAAAAAGCGACCAGCACTTGATTTGGAAATTTTTCAGCCAATTCAGAGAGCAGCAGAAAATGAGAAAGTGTGTAAGAACATCAAGAGTGTGGTCGGACAACAGTTTGTTAAAGGGACCGGACATATGATTTATGGATCCAATCAACCAACTCAGCAAAAGCCAGGAATAGAGAGGTTGTGATTCAGGAAAGGTCTGTGGAGGATTCTCATGTCTAATGGCTCAGACGCCTGTGATTTTCACCTGAAGACTAACAAATTTTTGAGAATTTTATACCAGCAAAAACACTGTCACCCTGTGCTGAGAGGGACAGAGAGACGAATACCTTGGAGAGACAGAGATTCACAGGGGAACGCCACGTGAAGACAGAGGCAGATATTGGAGCAATGCATTTACAAGCCAAGGAATGTCAAGGACTGCGCAAACCACCAGAAGTCAGGAAGAGGCAAGGAAGGACCCTCTCCTAGGGCCTGGCTGACACCTTGATTTCAGGCTTCTCACCTCCACAGTGCGAAGGAACACATTTCTGTTGTTTTCAGCCACCTGGTTGGTAGTAGTTGGTTACAACAGCTCTAGGAAATGAATACAGGAAGCATGGAAAATAGATACTAGCTAAAATTTCCTCTTTCACTGAACTTATATACATTCTGTACCTGCTTGGCAGAACAACAGATACATGTTCTGATCTAATAAATAATTAGGTTAAATTAACTAATGATTAACTAAGTTCATTTATGACTTGGCTTGAAAGTTCTACTACTTGTCATTTTGCGCTGTTTGCCTCTGCTTTGATCTCCTATTTCCTTTTCCCCTCTCACACTGTTGTGAAAATACCAAACAAGATTTCTGCAGGTGAAATCCAATGGAATAAACAACAGTGTTCTCTTGACAAACATCACTGCTCATTAGTAAGGGATTTAAATTCTGCCTGGGCTTTGTTTACATACTCAGACACTAATTGTCAGTCAGCCTGGTATGCACAGTGAACCACAGCAGTGGAAATTACCAAAACAGAGGCACAAGACTGATGAGACTGATCCCCGCCCGGTGTGGCTGCTGGAAGCAGTCTCAACTGCCGGAGCCATAGAGGAGGCTTCCAGATCCCTAGGACCAAAGGGTCAGTCGTCGGCCGTTCCAGTGACTGAGCTCACGAGCCGTTAATCAGGCAACTGTATTCTGCTCTTGGGAGAGCCAGAATTGAGCCGCACTGCACATTTCTTTCAGTTCTCTAAAACTGCAAGGAATTCTCGTCTTCAGTTTGATACTGATGCCACCAACCATGCATGGCTCCCTCCCACAAACAGCTGTTTGTCAGCAGGGCCTCTGGGAATGTGGCTGTCTTCATCTACATCTACAAGCAGGTACCTGAGTCAGAGAGAGGCCGCACTGGCAACAGGATTCCTCAGAATAGGCATCCCGACCCACTGGAGAATTGAAACATCTCTTGCTAGGTCGTAACCAGAATGTTTAAAAGACAAAATAGACCAGGCTAGACTAATTAGAACTGAAACATCAGAATGCCTGCCATATAGGAAAGGTAACCATGTCTTCTTCACTTGTTTTTTTCAAAGTATGTTTGTGCATGTGTTTATGTGTATTAGATCATAACAAAACTGCGTATCCTTCTGATGGGGGGGGGATCATGTTTTTAAATGTTTGAAAAACAGAGCTCAAAGCATAATCATGATTCTCAAATTCCCTTTCATCTAAAAGACCACTAGCCCCTTGCACAGTTAACACAGCCACTCCATCTCCACTTCTTTTTAGTAACACTATGTCCCCAGGCCACTGGTGCCTGCTAGGGAAAATAAAGTGCAAAGACTCCAGTCCCTAGAAAACACAAAGAAAAGAGCATGATGGACAATAAGAAGAGCTTTGTGGCTTATTCTCCTTTCAGAGCTTGGTAATTTGCTTGAAACCTTTGGACTGTGGCCACATGACCTGTCTTAGTCTCTTTTTCTGGCTATTTAGGTAAGAGGGTCAAAGAGAAATGGATCATGGCTTCTCCTGAAGGTATTCCCAGACTGACAGCAAAGCAGGAAATTTCAGATAGTGCTACTGTAAGGTAATGTGAGTGCTTTCGAGAAAAACAAGGTAGCTGCTACCAAGGACAGGATGTTCTTAAAAGATAACTAGGAGTTTCCCCATCAGAGAGGAGGAATGACCCTGCAGGCAGAGAATGGAATATGCAGGGTACTTGAAAGGAATGGTGAGGCAATGGGGCCTGGCATGTCATAGGATGGCATGGCATCATATGATGTGGCTGAAACGTTGGGTCACACGGCAGAATGTCAGACCATGGGGTAAGGAGTGAAGGCAGAGACCAGGTCATAGAGGAAAAGCCTTGGCAGTTACACTAGAGTTCAGACATACTCAGTAGTCATTGGAGACCATCGAGGGGTCTTAAGTTGTAATAAAACAATCAGATTTGCAACATAGAAGGGTCATTTTGTAAGGACCACAAGGCTGATTGCTGAGATCAGGGATGGTAAGCTTTTGGAAGCAGGAAAGTTTGACAGAACACTATTACCTTAGATCAGGTAAGACATGGTGGGGACTTTAATTACATTGGTGTAGGAACACAGAGGAGAAAATAAGAGATTGAAGAGATAGAATCAGGAGAATCTAGAGGACTTCCCTGGTGGTTCAGTGGTTAGGAATCTGCCTGTCAATGCAGGGGATCCCTGGTCTGGGAAGATCTCATATGCCATGGGGCAAGTAAGCCCATATGCTACTAGTACTGAAGCCCATATGCCCTAGAGCTCTTGCTCCACAACAAGAGAAGCCACCACAATGAGAAGCCTAAGCACTGCAAATAGAGAGTAGCCCCTAGCAGCAACAAAGTTCCAGCACATTCAAAAGTAAAAATAAATATTTTTTTTTTAATGAGAGAATTTGGAGACTGGTGAAGAAGCAAGCAGAGTCTTGGATAATTCCCATTCTTTCCCACTGGATACGTGCATGGGCGGCTGTACTATCTATTAGGACAGGAATTATGGGAGGAGAAGCAACACTGGAGAGAGATGACAAATTCTGTTTGGGCTAAAATCAATTCATGTGACTACAGGACATCCAAATGAATAAGGATATTAGATAATAGAATCTGGTACCCTCTTTTGCTTTCTAAGCTGAAATGCAATCAAACAACTCAAGAAATGTATAGGCGTTAAATCAATGAACGTTTTCCTTTAAAGTCGCCAGGCAGTGGTTCCTACTATAGCCCTTGAAAATATATTTCAGAAGAAGAAAAGATTTGGCGTGCACTGAATACAAAAAATTCTGGAGAAATTAGGGCACCAATGCTGTTATCTTCAGATCGAGGTCCTGCTAAGACTTGAATAAGTTCTCTTCATTCCAGGATATGAAAACCAAGCTTCATTTTGAGAGCCAAGACATTTGCACTGGTGGAAAAGAGTCAGTCACAAATTTGTCTCTGACTCCAAGAAAACTACTGTTTTGTACACACCAAAAGGACTGGGTTATGACTCATTCAGCCTTGAGCTCTCCCAAAGGGAGTGATATTTATTCCTAGGGACAAGATGTACAGGTCACCCAGCGATTTCAAGACCTGTCTGTTGATTAGCCATGAGCATGTACGGAGCTGAGACAAAACAAACATGCCACTGGGATTTCAGCAATAAACCTGGTCCCGGCAAATGTTATTGCAGAACAAGACTCCAGTTTAATCTGTTGTCTTAAAGACCTCAGGAATTCCTTTGCCACTCAATGTTTTAAAATGATCACCATGGGGAGGTGGGAGGGGGGATCGGGATTGGGAATACATGTAAATCCATGGCTGATTCATATCAATGTATGACAAAACCCACTGGAAAAAAATAAATAAATAAATAAATAAAAAAAAAAAAGAAATGTGGAAATAAAAAAAAAAAACATTTAGTACAAGAGAAAGAAATTGCAACAGATCATATATATATGTGTGTATACATATATATATATTTTTTAAAGCTTAATAATATCACAAACATAAATACAGGGATTTTGATAAATTCAAAAAAAAATAAATAAAATAAAATGATCACCATGTATTTCCTCATCAATGAAGAAATTACATTTTGAAATGCCTTTCTGAATTAAATTACCCAGTAATAACTTTGGATATGTGTAGGTAGGGTGGGGGGTGCGGTTGGGGGCAGAAGAGTGTTGGAGAGAAGAAACTTATGCAGAGTTTTTTTTTTTGGTGGGGGGGGGTGGTGCTGAAGGGGAGGAAGGCACAGGGAATATTATGTAAATATTAGTAAAGTTAAGATCAGAAAAAGTGTCAGAAGTAAAAAAATTAGTATGTTTCTGGCTTCAAACACCATGCTTGCTTTTCATCCTTGGCACTCAGACATAACAGATATAGTTCTGCTGACTTGGGTTAGATTTCATCCTCTTTTCCAAGTTCATTACCTCAATCTCTCTGCAGATTGTTAAACAACTACCTGCCTCTGCCAATTGCAAGGGGTGCCTTGAAGAAAGGTGAGCAAACTCAAAAGGTGAGGGCCTGCTTCTTGGCTCCACACAGTTTAGCAGAGGTAAGAAATCAAGACATCAAAGGCTGCAGTTCGGCAAAAGGGATCCCACTTCTGTTTTGCTAACCTACAGCTCCAGTCTTGATACCACCCAAGCTCCAGTGCTGACTTTAGAGTGGCTTTTCTATGTCACTCTGTCCACTCAGATTCCATAGGCTCAGATGGTATTTATTGTCTCCTCCTCCTCACTGTACTAGCCACCATTTCTGACTTTTATCTCTGAACCCATCCTTCCTGAATTCTCCTGATCCCCCAAAAAGTAGCTGTGTGAGTCTCACTTGTAGGCCACATGATTCACCCTTAAGCACCAGTGATTCACCCTTAAGCATCACCCATCACTTTCTGATATATATTTGTGTTGTAGAGCAACGTCCTGTTTGGTGGTGGTGGTGGTGGTGGTGGTGGTTTGGTTGCTAAGTCGTGTCTGACTCTTTGTGACCCCATGGACTGTCACCCACCAGGCACCTCTGTCCATGGGATTTCCCAGGCAAGAATACTGGAGTGGGTTGCCACGCCCTTCTCCAGGAGATCTTCCTGACCCAGGAATTAAACCTGGGTCTCCTGCATTGCAGGCAGATTCTTTACTGCCTGAGCCCCCAGGGAAGCCCTGTCATGCTCCTTAAGAACATTCAAAACCAAGCATGCTAAGTCCATGGGCGCTGGTATCTGAGGGTCTACAGCTGCTGATTCAACATCTTTGAGAGGGTGGCACTGGTACCTCAAACACACCATGGGCATAACTGAATCCATGGTTTCCCCCGCCCCCACCCCCCACAGAGTGCTCCTCCTTCCATGTCACCTCGCCTCAGAGAGGGCACCAGCACCCCTCTTCTGCTCAAGTCGGGTTCATCCTCTCACTGATTCATCTGCCCACACAGTTGCAGAGCCCCTTCAATCCCACTGCACAATAGCTCTCAAATCCACTTCACATCACTATCCTTGTCCTGCAACAGCCCTCTCATTTTATAGTTCATTCTTTTTTAAAAAAAATTTACTTATTTATTTGGCTATACTGGGTCTTAGGTGCAGCACTCAGTGTCTTTGATCTTTGATCTTCGTTGCAGCATGGAGAATCTTCATTGAGCATGCAAACTGTTAGCTGTGGAACGTGAGACCTAGTTCTCTCGCCAGGAATCAAACCCAGGCCCCCTGCATTGGGAGTACAGAGTCTTAGTCACTGGACCACCAGGGAAGTCGCTATAGCTCCTTCTGCAATCAAAGTCTTATAACTCTTGTCTAGACTTGACACCGTGGCCCTCTGACCCAAGCCAGAGTGATCTTTCTAGAATGTAGTTTTGAGCATGGCATTCTGCTCCTTCACTTCTTTCAAAAGCTTTCTTCTGCCCACATGATACTTCCCAAGAGCCTCCATGCACTGGCCATTCTGACCACTCTGACCCCATCAACCACAGATCAACAAGCCTCTTGTGCTCTCACATGCTACTTTTTCTTGCCACCAAGTCCTCTACTCCTTCTCACGCTCCTCAAATGCCTGGAGGCCTCATATAGCTTTCTTCTTGTTCTAGAAATTAGGAACTTCCATTTCTAACAATGTGCTAGATAAAAGAAAACACTAATCTGAAAGCCTGTGGTTCCAAAGGGTGTATACTCAGAGTAGAGGGCCTCTATTTGGCAGAATCTCTGGCTGAAGTTTATCAAATAAAGAAGCAGGAGAATTCCCTGGTCATGCAGTGGTTAAGCCTCATGCTTTCGAATTTAAGAATTATCATCATATAATTAATAATGAGTATTATCATGATTATTATCAACATATCATTGTTATTAGCAGGATTCACTGAACTCTTCTGTATTCTATTCTTCAAGATGAACAGAGGATAAAACACAACTTTGTAAAGGCAATTTTATGAAAGTCAAAACAATGTAGCATAAAAATGTAGCTTTCAGCAGTCAAGGTATGAATTTCAAAACATCTAAAGGAATCAATAAACTGCATGTTTTTGGACAATCCTTCTTAAATAAGGATTTGATAATTACGGTGAAGTTACAAGTTGGGTTGGAAAATAGCTATTCTATGCTCCTATGAAGGATACAGCTATATGCTTTGGTTCAACTAAGCTGGGTTAAGAATTAGAACAAGGAGTTGAAAAATCAGGTATTCCTGAAAATAAGTTTTGATACTTGCAGTGACAGGCCAAGAAATAAATCCCAACCAGAGCTAAGATTTTGCTCAGAAAGAGATTAGGTGCCATGTTAACATAAAGACATTTATAAGATGTTGGTGCCAAATGTATAGATCAATATCCCTAAAAGACTTTCACTTAGACAAAATTTAAAGCAGGACACCCAAATATTTACCTGATGCACATGATATTTTAGTAAGATTCCCACAAAGTAACATAACCTTTCAATATATTCTAATTACAAAATGTACCCTTAAATAAGCAAGTAATTAGCTTGCTAGATAGGGATGCTTTCCATAAGGAATTTAATATGGAGAGATGTTTACATATTTGAGTATATTAGTTTGATAAACAATGCTCTGTAGCAATTCTTCCTGAAACTATTATATAACAGAATCCGTTGTCAATCCAAGTCAGTCCTGGTTGTTGATAATAAAACCATATACTTAGCATTGAAAAAAAAAATCAGACTCATGTTTTCACTCCTGAGAGCAGGGGTTCAATCCCTGGTTGGGGAACTAAGACCCTGCAAGCTGCGTGGCCAAAAATAAACTACAGAAGCTGGACTAGGGTTGAGTTAAAGGTTAGGAAAGTCAAAGTGCAGGACATACTAGAGGGGGGATTCTGGGCTTCAAAGGAGTGGGGTGAGGAGGGCTTGAGAGAGATGGAGGGAGAGCCCTGAGAAGGAGCAGGGTAGAGACTGTGTCAGGAGAGTGTGAAGATGAAGGAGAGCCCAGTATCACAGTGACATGCTAAGTCTGAAAAGAAAGACCCCCACTGAGCAATTCCCGGTAATGCGGATGGCCCCTGCATGCTTCAGAAGCGGCGTGCCTGTGATGCAGTGTTGTATGGATCATCTTGACTGTCCTGATGGGCGTGTGCACACAGACCGTGCTGCCCTGTCTGACCAGGGGTGACAGGGGAACAGGCCACAGTGTGGACCGACCACAAGAAAATCAGGTGCACAGAAGAGTCTGGATGTCTTTAGTCAGCATGTTAGATTTTCTCCCACCCAAGGGACTGCAATTCAGGGCAGTTTACTTGACATCCAAGGAAAAAGAGGAGAAGAAACTCCTATAGGCAGCTGACCCTTATGTTACAGTTATAGCTCATAGTAAAGTTAAAGGAGTGCTATGAAGTACATAGATGTTTCTGAGCAGGTAAATAAATGCAATAATAAATATGTTAAATATAAGTTAAAATGGATAAACTTATAGAAGGAGGGTGGTAAAAAGCATGCTGGATCATAGATATAAAGTAACATTACAAGGGACTGACGATAACCTAAAAAGATTGGTCTTTGGTTTCTGAAGACTTACCTTACCAAAAAAGGTAAACCGTTTCCAACAGGTGAGAGAAATAATGACATGGTTTTGATTCAAATTAGGGAGAAAGAGAGAAAGAAATGTGTGGAACAGAAGATGAGAGGTTGATTACCATTGTCCTAGAATTTTCACAATCTCTAATCTAGAAACTCAGGTAAACGAAATAAGGTTTTATCTTCTAGCTTACATAATGGAATTTATATAATGAGTAGGTAAAAGCCATCAAGCTTGAGATGTCACAATTCAGGATATATTTTAATGTCAACAACAATCATTTCAGACATAAAAATGTATTTTTCAAAGTCTAAAAAATATACTCTTTCACATGCAGTCCCAGAAACTATGTGTGAGAACATTTGGAGCTTACTGCCGACTCACTGGATTTTTATAAAGACTAACATCTTTCTAGGACTTCAATGCTAATTGGAATTTGAGAAAGCAATGTGAATGAATCCGTATGTAAAATATCAATACATCCTGAAACCCTAGGCAGAAGCAACACCCCCAGAAATTTGGCGGGACTGGGGGTGGGGTGGTTCAAGAATCTCAGAGTACTTGCTAATTAACTTGGATGTATTAGGATAAGTTAGAATACACTACAATAATAATTTCAAAATTCTCAGTAATATAGCACAAAAAAGATTGGTTCTTACTAATGCAAAGTCTAGCAGACCTGGAGACTGGGTGGGATTGCTGTTCTCCATTGGTGCAGTTTTCCACATCGCTTAGATATTATGGTTTCTCCATACCAATATACACTTCCATGGTTGCTGTGGTCTAGGATGACAACATGAAAAATCATGAACAGGCTTCCACCCATAATTTCCATTTCAGTCACATGACTACACCTAACTGCAAGAGGCATGGGCTGAACAGGCCCCCCACCCCTTAGCACAGCCCCAGAAAAGACGAGTAATCTCAGTGGCAAATATTAGTATTGTTTGCTACAGAAATGTAGCAGATCTTTAGATTTTACTCATATTTCCATAGAAAAGATAAAATAAAAATGTGTCCAGGTATTTTCAAGCTCTTTCCCACCTTCCTCCTACTTGTTCCTTGCTTCAGTATGGTGTAACCAAGAAAAAAAAAATAAATAAAAACAGACTTCCAATAATTATTTGTTTTAATCCAATCCACAGTAGAGAAGGACTAAGCTTTCTTTCTACCTATTGCAAGGTTTCTCACCCTTGGCATTATTGATCTTCAGAGCTGGGCCATCCTTGGGAGCTGCCCTGTATTGCAGAACATTTAGCAGCATCCCTGGTCTAGATCCACTGGATACCAACAGCATCTCTCCCACTTCAGTCTGGAGAACCAAAAATGTCTCTAGACACTGTTAAATGTCCCTGGGGGGTAAAATTACTACCGGTTGAGAACTGCTTTTCTATTTGCTTCTCTGGACCTCTAGAAGTGTTCAGATCATTTAACATATAATAGGACTCAGTACTAAGGAAGGGGAGAAACAGACCAAAGATAATACACTTTCTTTCAGATGTACCATGGAGACTTTAGGCAAATCTCAGAACCTTTCTTTGTCTAATCTATAAAGTGGGGAGAATAGTGTTACCTGGTTCACAAGGTTTTTTTGTAGGAATTTAATGAGACACTAAATAGCCCATGCTTTTCTCTCTGTCTCGGGAAACTACTTTTTTATATATCCAGTTCAAGCACATACATGGAACCTATCTTGACTTTCTGTTCTGTTCTGTCTCTTTGCATACTTCTGTGAGAGTTCTTCACTGTGTTGATTAACCATTATTATCATTAGGCCCTCTATTATCTATAGGTGACCTGTCTGGGAAACTTAGCCATCAGGACAGGAGTTGGAAACGAACAAGTGAAGAAAAGGCCTACAAACCCTCTGCACTGAAGTTCAGACACTTTTCTCACTGTGCAGATGTCTCACAAATGATTTCTTCTTCAGCCCCTGCACCATCTTGCACACAGGTACAGGGACCCAATAAATGGTTGTTGAGGGACTAAATTCCCAATTTCAGACAGAAGTCAAATAAGCTCCTCATGATCGGGTTTCCCAACATCACCTTAGGTTAGGAATCCCAAATTACATGGGATGAGGACAGGGAAGGTATTAATACAGGCAAGATCAGCGTTAGCAATAAGTGACAGGTGACAGTCTGACATTAAAAGAGGACATTAAAGGGCAGACATTAATTAACAAATACAAACCGCTGCTCTGGAGAGTAAGCAGTCATACACATCACAATAACCCCTTAGCTGCATTACACTGTCAGTGTATAATAATTGACATCCCTAATAATGACTCTGACATTTTAAAAAATGCTAATTTCTGCTCAGCATGTTCTATTTTAAAAACTCAGAGTAGTATGCAAGGCATTTGAGAAAGATTTCCGTCACAGACTTATAAAACATGCTATTTGCAATGTATCTTAGAGCTTATCTGTTTTCTATATGAAGAAAGTTCTGGAAAGGTGAAGTACACTTGTCCAAGGTCAGGTGCCCAGACAGGCAGGAATAGAACTAAAATCTTAGCTTGCTGACTCCATGGAAAACTCCTTTTCCAGTACATCTTCAAAATTATAAATATATTTCCTTAATTTATTATAATAGCCAAGTTTAATATTTGGCAACTCGGTAAGGGTACAATTCAACTATTTGGAATATTCTTGCACTGGTCCTTATTGAGCCTTTGTGTTGCTCAAAAAGGAAATCATAGTTTAAATCTGGTAGATGGGTCAAATGAAAAAGAAAGCATGATGCTTGACTCAGTGATTGAACTTTCTAGAAGAGAAGGGAAGTTTTACATGTAAGAAGTCAGAACAATGCAAAGTGGTGTGGAGGGTGGCAATGAATCTGAGTGTGTAGAAACTAAATCTAGATGCTCTGGGAATTAAGAGATAAGAGACATCAACCCATGGCATGTGGTCAAGGATGGTCAAGATGGGGTGGGACAGGTCATCTGAGTTGGATGTTCCAGATGCAGAGAACAATGTTAGAAAACACTAGAAGGGGCTGGAAGCCTAGATCACATTTTCTAAATCATTCACTCGAACAGGTTATCTAACAGTTATGAATTATTTATGAAGATGGAGGGGGTGGTTACAGGAAATATTAAAAATTTAACCTGCCCTGGAAAATCTAAATTGAAGAGAGAATAAATAAAATGACCCAATTGTTCTAGACTAGCACTGTCTGATAGAAATATAATACATGTTACATGTATAATTTAAAATTTTCTAGCAGCCCTATTTAAAAAAGTAAAAAGCAGATTAAATTCACTTTTAAAATATATCTTATCTAACTCAAAACATATAAAATATTATTTCAGTATGTACTCTCTATATAAAAATTATTAATGTCATATTTTACATTTTTTTACTAAGTCTCTGAAATCTAACATGCAGTCCACACTTACAGCATACCTCAATTTGGATGTTAAACTCATCAGAAATAATCTGCACTTAGATTCTATAAAATTTACAATTGAAAAGATGAATTCACCTACCCAAGCAGTTGCAAATACATATACATAAAAGTTTCCCCATAACTTAATCAAATACTAAAAATCATTTCCTGTTAATATTCCCAACCACATTGACAAAAGTGCTTCAGTTCTTAAATTTAAAAACAAATCAAATAAAACTAAATAAACTAAAAGTGGCTATGCTTTAGGCTCTGCAGGTCTAGATGTGGGTGTCAGGAGTGGGAAGCAGAGCAGCCAGGTGACCTGGGGCCCTTGGATGGCTGACTCAGAGTGCCTGGAGGGAGCCTCTGCGTATGAGTTAGCACAGCAAAGGGTGTCACCCTCTCCTACTCGCCAAGAAGAAAGGAGATATCAAGATAAAAATAGATCTCCAGGGAGACTAATCTGCAACAGAACAGAGAAAACAAAAGAGAAAAAAGCAAAGTCAGGAAGACCAAGGAACAGCTCACTGTAATAAGTAAAATGTGAGATAATGAGGACTAGAGCTGGAAGTGGGAAGGAGTTGATCTGAGAGGCTGTTTGTTAAACACAAGAACTGACAGGACTGAAGAATAGATGAGACATAGAAGAAGGGCCATCCGCTGAAGAAGTCAGAGGGACCTGGGTTTTGTTTCCTGGTTTTGTGTTTTGTTTGGGTTTTTGTTCTGTGCTTTTTCTCTATTCTCTCTTCTATGAGGATTAACAGGAAAAATTATAGTCCAGAGCAGTTCCCAGGAGCTCATGGATTCTTGAGATGGAACGCCGGGGAATGCAAAGGGTCTATTGTTAGGAATGAAAGAGAAAAGAGGAGGGGAGGGGAGGAAAGGGGGGAGGAGACATAGAAGGAGAAGCGATGAATTCTGAATTTAGGATTTACCAACAAATAAATAGATCAAACCATCTGAGTGACAGAGATCAATTCATTTCCAGGGACAGAGAAGCCTTCAAAGGAATGTCTCCAATGTGGTAAGCGACTGAACCAGACAGGTTAGGGGTCTGTTCCAGGGCCTCATTCACTTGGTCAACATTTACTGAGACAAAGGCCTCAGTGTGTGCATTCTAGATTCAAGTGAGGTGAACCACCCTGGGAGAGAGCCCTGTTAGGATCTCAGCCAGGACTAAAGCTCAGATACCCTCTGTCCACAGCAGAGTCATGCTCTGGGTCACTGGCAGGGTTCTGGCTTCAGAGATGGGTCAGTCTAAATCATATTCTTTCCACTTGATGATTCATTTGCCACCTCTAACAATGCTCTTCAAGGAAGATCTTACTGTTACTATCAACAGCAAAGTAATTAGATTCATATCTTAAAGGGAAAAGAGAAGATGGGGCTATGGAGAGGTGGGATGAGAAATCTTCATGGTAGAGATGGTGCTAAAGGCAGCACAGGACTTGGGAGAGGGAAGTTAGTGTTGGTCTCTCATCCATTAGCTGATACAAAAAGATGGGTGTGGAGGTATAGAAATGACATAAATTATGATGCAAGAAAATCCAGAGGACATCCAATTCAATATGAACAGATGGCACGTTATACCATTTAATTTTGGAGAGGAATAGTGTTCAAACTGAATTAGGATAGAATGGTCTAACTTTGTAACTTCTCTTTGCATAGAAATGTCATAATATTTTTCCACTAAGGATCAACGGGACCACCATATTTTCACTTGCTCCAAATAGATTTCCATTCTACCCTGGTGAACAGTTGTGATTTTTCATTTGTTAGTTATGAAACTTCTATTTCCTCTGCTTTGTAATTTGGAGGAATGTTTAGTATTCTGAGTTCAAACTGTGAAATACAATAGAGAAAATTACCCATCTTGGAAATGTAATTCCTTTTATTGCATAGCTGACTTTTTAAAAAAGAACTTTAAAGGAACAATCTATTCATTAAATTTAACCATTTGCATAAAACAAGGCTTTACCTCAATTTAGTCCTTCTTTCCAAACTTTTCATAAAAGGTAAAATTCAGTCTCATTAACTCCACACTTCTCTCCGTGATATTCAAGATTCTGAAATCAGAGAACCATAGAGCATGCAGTAAGAAAAAGCAGTTGCCTGGCGTGTCTTTCTTCCCTCTTCATCTGACATCTCCTACAAATCATTCACGTGAACTCCTCTGCACCCTTATAAAACCTCTACTCTTTTGGAGAAATCTACTTGTGTTTTTCTTATGTATGAACACATCTGATTGTGCCAGACCTTCAGGGAAGGACCTTCATGCACATCTTTGTATCTCCGGAGAGTACCCGTAACTGGTCTAGGAAGCATCTGGAGAAATATTTCTGTAAGAAATAAAGAATGGATGTATAAATGATCAAGCAAACGAACTGGAAGAACTGGATTTGATCTTCAGGTGGTAATATTCAGTTGGAACTCTTACCACCTTGAGCAACTCACTCCACCTCTCTGAGCTTCAATTTCCTTATCATAATAAGGAGAAATAGTGGACTGCCCAGTGAACTTGTAGGACGCTGGAAAGCACCACATTTGATAATGTGTGAAAACTCTTGACAAATGGTAATGCACTATGCAAATATTAGTTACTAACTGGTGTCTGGATAGAGACATAAAAACCTAGCCAAGTACAGGACATACATAGAAAGTAAATTCCACATGTCTGGGAATGATGCCATTGTTGACTCAGATCCCAAAGCAAAATCCTAAGAAACATCCTTTATTCCTCCTTCTCCTTCACTCCTAACACCCAATTAGGACCAGTGTCACCTGTTTCACCATCACAGAAGACAATACAGACATGAACAATTATACATTCAAGGCTCTACCCCTGCTGGTAACAGCAAGTCCACTTCCTCCCTCCATGTCACATCTCCCCACAATTGACCACAGCCTCCAGGGCCTTACCCAATTCCAGAAGTGGGACCAGGACACAAAGTATGGTATTAATTTTTCATACAAACGCTCTCTGGAGAAACAAGTAGAGAACTGCTTTCTGTCAGAGTTCTCCCACAATTTTGCAGTTGTAAACAAGTTCCGTACAGTTGACTTCTGCTGGAAAGTCTGGTCAACAGCCCATCTCAGGCTACAAGGATTGCCACATCATGGACCGTAATAGCTCGCGAGGTTAGGTCTGGAGGAGCCTCCAGCTAAAGCCATAGACTATGCCTAAACCAGCCCTTCTCCATAAACTCCAAAACCTGCCCTGGTCTCTGTTCACAAGCCCCCTTTCCTCACTCACTGTATTTATAGGGTCCCATTGTCTGTCTCTACCACTGGTTTGCAGAAGAGATCTTTCTGGCCCAAGTTTATAAGTCTTCCTAACTTTGAATCTTGGGAAGCACATATGCAGTTCTCACATGTCTTCCCACACAGAATATGGGTGCTTTCTCCTCTTATATTTACATCACCAAAGGAGTCAGTAGCTTTTACACAACAATGAACATCAGTTTCAAGGGTATCACCCACCTTGGGCACTCCATTCAGTATCTGTCTTAACATGCGATCTATTACACAAGCAATCACAAAGTTCTGCCCTTTTCAATGCCAAAATGTTTCCCAATTCCCTTCATTTGCGTCGCCACCACCTTGTTCAGGCCACGTCTTTCACCTGGATTGTTGTGGTGGCTTCCTCACATTGCCTGTTTTGTAGTGCTCTGGTCCAATTCTATATCCCAAACAGTAACCAGAATACTCTTTCCAAATGCAAATCAGATCTTGTCACCTCCTGGTTCAACACAAGTCAGATGCTTCCCACTGACCTCCTAGTGAACCCCTTGACGTGATTTTACAAGACCATCGTGATCTGGTCACTATGTATAATACTTCTTCAGCATTATGTGATATCTTCTTCTGCCTCCCCCACTGCTCACTAATCATCCCATTCCTTCTTTCCTAGCCCTATGCTCCCATTTCCCCAAAGGAGTTTCTTGTTGCCTCCTTGACCTCCCTGACCTAACTTTGAAGGAAGAGAGAAGAAAACAAAATATGTTTTCTTCCTGATGAGGAAGAAAACAAAAATATCAGGTGGTTCTCATTGCTTTTCATTTTGAGAAATCTCTAATTTTTCTAATAAGTCTCTCTGAGTTTCTCCTGAATAAGCTGGAGGTAGGAGGTGGGCACTGAACCAACCACTTATGTGATTCAGTCATCACCTGCCAAGAGAGTGACTAGACATTTGACACCTGTTGGTCTCAGCTCTGGGGGCTTCATGGGACACCCCAGACAATAAGAAAAGCCCCCACTTAATATCACTTGACATTAGTTTAACATGGCCTGGTTATGTGACTACACGAATTTAGCAGACTAAAAGAGAACCTTCTGGAATAATCATCTGTTTAAATAATTAGGTCATATATATATCACATTCAATGTTTTTATCTTATTCTGTTATGTTCTATGTCATGTCATGAAAGTGTAAGTGTTAGTCTCTCAGTGGTGTCTGACTCTTTGTGACCCCATGGACTGTGGCCCCCCAGGGTCCTTTGTTCATGGAATTCTCCCGGCAAGAATAACGGAGTGGGTAGCCATTCCCTTCTCCGGAGGATCTTCTGACCCAAGGATTGAACTCAGGTCTCCCACATTGCAGGTAGATTCTTTACCATCTGAGCCACCAGGGAAGTCCCATGTTATGTCAACTGTCATCATCATTTGTCAACTGTATGACAGAGGGTTAATCTGTTAGATGGCAGCATTTTCGGAATATACATATATATTGAAAACATGAAATTAGATAGATGTCTTTTTCCCTGTTTTACTGGCTTTTATCAAGCTTATATCCTCAGTATGGGGCTTCACTTTTCATGTGATTTTTTTTTCCTCTCTCAAGGGTTTTCTGTAATTGAGGCATATAACCTACTACTGGATTGTGGTAAAATTGTAGTATATTTCAACTAAATTGATGTGGCAGTTTCTTACCTAAACAATATTTTAGCCATTGTAGGCATTATGGAATTTTGAGACTCAAAGCTGCTTATGGTAAAAATATCAATTTTCTGTATATGCATTTATCTTTATAGCAATAAAAGAAATTTATAACAGATCAAAACAATTATACTTTAGTAAAGCAATGAATAGAATATTTTAGGTACTTCAAATATCTATATCTGAATTTCTAGATCAGTATTAATTTTGAAAAATGTTCTCTTTTGTCTTGACTTATTTGTGGAATTCATTTTTTTGAAGGGGATTTCATAGCTAAGGAAAGAATGCATGCAAAAAAAGCATTTTTAAAACTTTTAAATTTGAGTTCCTGTATGTGCTTAGTCGATCAGTTGTGTCCAACTCTTTCGCAACCCCATGGCCTGTAGCCCACCAGGCTCCTCTGTCCATGAAATTTTCCAGGCAAGAATATTGGAGTGGGTTGCCATTTCCTTCTCCACAGGATCTTCCTGACCCAGGGATCAAACCCACATCTCCTGCATTGCAGGCAGATTCTTTACCATCTGAGCCACCTGGGGAACCCTGAGTTTCCATATAGAGTTCCTGTATACCAGTCCTCCAAACTCTTCTTATGTTAACATCTTATATAACTGTAACAAAATGCATTTTAGTAATAAAATACTATTTTATGTAAAAATTTAGACAGCTGAGATTATTGCCATCTACTTTCTCAGTTGTCTTTTCTAGATTTAACCTTCAAGGAGGTAAAATCTAGGTCTAATTGGATTTGCACCCTAACAAATGCTATTTATTACCACTTCCTTGCATTGAATAGTTCAGTTAATTTTGATATTAAATTCTATTAGGTTTTATTCATGTATGTGACCTCCAATGATCACATTTTTATTCTGTACCTTCTATTGATTAAATTCTTAAAAGTTCATGCCCTCAATGAGCTTCCTTTCTAGTTGGGAAACAAACAAACCAAAAAGAACAAATGAGATGGGAAATTATAATTCCCACATGATGGGTATTACAATACACTAAAATTAGTTTAGTGGTTGTGGGAATATATAAAACATGACTCTAACCTAGTCTTGAGGGATCAGCAAAGACTTTTCCCATCAACTGGCTTTAAATTGTGACACAAAGGAGAAGTAGGACGTATACCAGTAAGGAATGGAGGGAAGATTACGCCAGGCTAGGGAATAAGAAGGGGGAAGGCTGGGAGGGGAGCCTGGATAGGGAGAGAGGAAGAAAGAGATATTGATTGATTAGTATTTGCAAGAAAGGGAAAATAAATAAGAGGATAGAACTAGGAAAGAAGGAATGGGATGATTAGTGAGCAGTGGGGGAGGCAGAGGAAGATATCACATAATGCTGAAGAAGTATTATACACAGTGACCAGATCACGATGGTCTTGTAAAATCATGTCAAGGGGTTCACTAGGAGGTCAGTGGGAAGCATCTGACTTGTGTTGAACCAGGAGGTGACAAGATCTGATTTGCATTTGGAAAGAGTATTCTGGTTACTGTTTGGGATATAGATTGGACCAGAGCAGTACAAAACAGGCAATGTGAGGAAGCCACCACAACAATCCAGGTGAAAGACGTGGCCTGAACAAGGTGGTGGCGACGCAAATGAAGGGAATTGGGAAACATTTTGGCATTGAAAAGGGCAGAACTTTGTGATTGCTTGTGTAATAGATCGCCTGTTAAGGCAGATGTTGGATGGAGTGCCCAAGGTGGGTGATATACTCTTGAAACTCATTTTCACTGTTGTGTAAAAGCTACTGAACTCCTTTCGTGATGTAAATATAAGAAGAGAAGGCAGCACTATTCAGCTTGAGAAGACTTGTGGGAACTGCATACCAGCTTTAAGATTCAAAGGGAAGGAGATATAGGGGAATCATAGGAAGTCATTCCTCACCTTGGTCCTGGAATGTGGCAGGGTGAAGGCCTCCAAAGAGCTCATGCAAACAAGAGATGAGATGAAGAGCCTGTAGTTGGGCCAGCTGCCTGGACAGAGGTACCAATAGCCAGACTGTGCTAAAGCCAAGCTCTTTGTCTTGAATCTCCACGTCAGGAGCAAGCTGGCACAGCAGAGCAAGTGGAAGTCCAGAATACTGTCTACTCCCCTTCCTCACAGTGGTCTGCATGACTAGGGTCCCAGTCTGAGCTGTGAAGAGAGGAAATCTTTGAATTAAAGGAGAGATTGATGGTTTACATTTTAAAGGTAAATGCACTCATCTTGTTTGACAAAATAGATACTATAAAAGGATCATCGATGAAAAAATCTTATTCCGAACTCTGTTTCAATCACCTAATTCTTCATAAGGGGTAATTTTATTAGTTTCTGAATGAGTTTCTTCTGGCTACTGAATCAGACTACCACAAACCTGGCTGCTGGCATCCTTTGACCTTGGCTGCATCACTCTATTCTCTGCCCTCGTGGCCACACTGCCTTCTCTTCTCTTCATGTCTGCAACCACTGAAACAGACACAGGTTCCAGAGATTAGGAACTAGCTCTATCTGTTGTTGCTGCTGTTTGGTCGCTAACTCCTATCCGACTCTTTTCTGACCCTATGGACTGTAGCCCACCCCGCTCCTCTGTCCATGGGATTTCCCAGGCAAAAATACTGGACTGCATTGCCATTTCCTACTCCAAGAGATCTTCCTGACCCAGGGATGAAACCTGCAGCTCCTGCATTGACAGGAGGATTGTTTACCACTGAGCCACCAGGGAAATCCAGGAACGCAAGAGACTCAGGTTCAATCCCTGGGATGGGAAGATACCCTGGAGAAGGAAATGGCTATCCACCCCAGTATTCTTGCCTGGAGAAGCCCATGGACAGAGGAGCCTGGAGGGCTACGGTCCATGGTGTCACAAAGAGTCAGACACAACTGAGCGACTGAGCACACACACATAAGCAACTACAAGTCTCTTGGGTTTTTGGACCCAATTTCAAAGTGTGGGGGTGGTGGTTTCCACACACCTCCAAGAAACAATTCTCTGGACAACTACTGGGTGTCTTATACTGTGTCCTCCCACATCAGACACCAGTCACAAGCCCAAGTTATTAGACTTTTGTACAGAGAAGGAAATGGCAACCCACCCCAGTATTCTCTCCTGGAGAATCCCATGAACAGAGGAGCCCAGCAGGCTATAGTCCATGGGATTGCAAGAGTCAGACACGACTTAGTGACTAAACCAACAACACAATTATTATTCCTCTTACCAACCAGTTATATATCAGATGTTCCCATGACCCCCTCCTTGGGTTCCATGAGTTTGCTAGAGCAGCTCACGGAACTCAGGAAACCCATTTACTCCCTGGTGGTTTAGATGCTAACTCACGTCCAACTCTTGCAACCCCATGGACTATAGCCTGCCAGGCTCCTCTGTCCACGGGATTCTCCAGGCAGAATATTGGAGTGGGTTGCCATTTCCTTCTCCAATTTACTCCCTAGCTTACCAATTTATTATAAAAGGATACAACTCAGGAACAGCCAGGTGAAGGAAACACATATGGCAAGGTATAGGGAAGGGCACAGAGCTTCTTTGCCCTCTTCAGATGCCACCTGTCCCAAAATCCCACATGTTCACCAACCTGCAAGCTCCCCAAGCCCTGGAGTCTTCATTAGGTAGGCATGGTTGATAAAACCACTGGCTACTGACAAAGGAACTCAATCTCCAGCCCCTCCTCTACAGGGGAGGGGTTGTTGGAGGTAGGGCTGAACCTTCCAACCCTCCAATCACAAGGATGGCTCCACTGACAACCAGCCCCCATCCTTAAGTGCAGCCCAAAGGTCACCTCATTAACTTAGCAAAACACACCACTGGATCTCTCTTTACAGGGAATTCCAAAGAATAGCAAGGAGAGATAAAAATAGCAAGGAGAGATAAGGAAGCCTTCTTCAGTGATCAGTGCTAAGAAACAGAGGGAAACAAATGAATGGGAAAGACTAGAGATCTCTTCAAGAAAATTAGAGATATCAAGGGAACATTTCATGCAAAGATGGGCACAATAAAGGACAGAAATGGTATGGACCTAACAGAAGCAGAAGATATTAAGAAGAGGTGGCAAGAACACACACAGAAGAACTATACAAAAAAGATGTTCATGACTCAGATAACCATGATGGTGTGATCACCCACCTAGAGCCAGACATCCTGGAATGCAAAGTCAAGTGGGCCTTAGGAAGCATCACTATGAACAAAGCTAGTGGAGGTGATGGAATTCCAGCTGAGCTATTGCAAATCCTAAAAGATGATGGTGTGTAAGTGCTGCACTCAATACGCCAGCAAATTTGGAAAACTCAGCAGTGGTCACAGGACTGGAAAAGGTCAGTTTTCATTCCAATCCCAAAGAAAGGCAATGCCAAAGAATGTTCAAACTACCGCACAATTGCACTCATCTCACATGCTAGCAAAGTAATACTCAAAATGCTCCAACCCAGGCTTCAACAGTACAGGAACCATGAACTTCCAGATGTTCAAGCTGGATTTAGAGAAGGCGAGAGGAACCAGAGATCAAATTGCCAACATCCATTGGATATTTGAAAAAGCAAAAGAGTTCCAGAAAAAAAAATCTCTGTTTTATTGACGACGCCAAAGCCCTTGACCATGTGAATCACAACAAACTGTGGAACATTCTTAAAGGGATGGGAATACCAGACCACCTGACCTGCCTCTTGAGAAATCTGTATGCAGGTCAGGAAGCAACAGTTAGAACTGGACATAGAAAAACAGACTGGTTCCAAATTGGGAAAGGAGTACGTCAAGGCTGTATATTGTCACCCTGCTTATTTAACTTATATGCAGAGTACATCATATGAAATGCCGGGCTGGATGAATCACAAGCTGGAATCAAGATTGCCAGGAGAAATATCAATAACCTCAGATACACACATGATACCACCCTTATGGCAGAAAGCGAAGAACTAAAGAGCCTCTTGATGAAAGTGAAAAAGTTGGCTTAAAACTCAACATGCAGAAAACTAAGATCATGGCATCTGGTCCCATCAGTTCACTTCAGTTGCTCAGTTGTGTCTGACTCTTCACGACCCCATGGACTACAGCACGCCAGGCCTCCCTGTCCATCACCAATGCCCAGAGTTTACTCAAATTCATCTCCATTGAGTCGGTGATGTCATCCAACCATCTCATCCTCTGTCATCCCCTTCTCCTCCTGCCCTCAATCTTTCCCAGCATCAGGGTCTTTTCAAATGAGTCAGCTCTTTGCATCAGATAGCCAAAGTATTGGAGTTTCAGGACATCAGTCCTTCCAATGAACACCCAGGACTGACCTTCTCTAGGATGGACTGGTTGGATCTCCTTGCAGTCCAAGGGACTCTCAAGAGTCTTCTCCAACACCACAGTTCAAAAGCATCAATTCTTCAGTGCTCAGTTTTCTTTATAGTCCAACTCCACATACATACATGTCTACTGGAAAAACCATAGCCTTGACCAGACGGACCTTTGTTGGCAAAGTAATGTCTCTGCTATGTAATATGCTGTCTAAGTTGGTCATAACTTTCCTTCCAAGGGGTAAGTGTGTTTTAATTTCATGGCTGCAGTCACCATCTGCAGTGATTTTGGAGCCCCCCAAAAATAAAATCTGACACTTTTTCCACTGTCTCCCCATCTATTTCCCATGAAGTGATGGGACTGGATGCCATGATCTTAGCTTTCTGAATGTTGAGCTTTAAGCCAACTCTTTCACTCTCCTCTTTCACTTTCATCAAGAGGCTCTTTAGTTCTTCTTCACTTTCTGCCATAAGGGTGGTGTCATCTGCATATCTGAGGTTATTGATATTTCTCCCAGCAATCTTGATTCCAGCTTGTGCTTCATCCAGTCCAGCATTTCTCATGATGTACTCTACATATAAGTTAAATAAGCAGGGAAACAATATACAGCCTTGACGTACTCCTTTCCCAATTTGGAACCAGTCTGTTTTTCTATGTCCAGTTCTAACTGTTGCTTCCTGACCTGCATACAGATTTCTCAAGAGGCAGGTCAGGTGGTCTGGTATTCCCATCTCTTTATGAATTTGCCACAATTTATTGTGATCCACAGAGTCAAAGGCTTTGGTATAGTCAATAAAGCAGAAATAGATGGGTTTTTTTGAACTCTCTTGCTTCTTCTATGATCCAGCAGATGATGGCAATTTGATCTCTGGTTCCTCTGCCTTTTCTCATCACTTCATAGCAAATAGATGGGTAAACAGTGGAAACACTAAGAGACTTTATTTTGGGGGGCACCATAGTCACTGCAGATGGTGACTGCAGTCATGTAATTAAAAGACACTTGCTCCTTGGAAGAAAAGCTATGACCAACCTAGACAGCATATTACATAGCAGAGACATTACTTTGCCAACAAAGGTCCGTCTAGTCAAGGCTGTGGTTTTTCCAGTAGACATGTATGTATGTGGAGTTGGACTATAAAGAAAACTGAGCACTGAAGAATTGATGCTTTTGAACTGTGGTGTTGGAGAAGACTCTTGAGAGTCCCTTGGACTGCAAGGAGATCCAACCAGTCCATCCTAGAGAAGGTCAGTCCTGGGTGTTCATTGGAAGGACTGATGTCCTGAAACTCCAATACTTTGGCTATCTGATGCAAAGAGCTGACTCATTTGAAAAGACCCTGATGCTGGGAAAGATTGAGGGCAGGAGGAGAAGGGGATGACAGAGGATGAGATGGTTGGATGGCATCACTGACTTGATGGACATGAGTTTGAGGAAGCTCCAGGAGTTGGTGATGGACAGTGAACTGTGGCGTGCTGCAGTCCATGGGGTTGCAAAGAGTTGGATATAAGTGAACAACTGAACTGAACTTACAGGAAATTCCAAGGATTTTAGGAGCTCTGTGCCAAAAATGAGGCTTATGTTCATGCTAAATCACTTCATTCCCTTTCGACTCTTTGTGACTCAATGGACAATATCCTGCCAGGCTCCTGTGTCCATGACATTCTCCAGGCAATAATACTAGAATGGGTTGCCATTTCCTTTTCCAATGGATCTTCCCAACCCAGGGAGCAAACCCACATTTCATTATGTTTCCTGCATTGGCAGGTGGGTTCTTTACCATTAGCACCACCTGGGAAGCCTGCCAGAAATGAGGATGAAGACTAAATACAGTTGACACTTGAACAATGCAAGTGTTAGGGGCACTAACTCTTCAAAGTCAAAAATCAGAGTGTAACTTATAGTCATCCTTCCATATCCTTGTTTCTGAATTCTCGGATTCAACCAACCAAGGATCACGTAATACTGCAGTGTTTACTATTGAAAAAAATCCTAGTATAAGTGGACCCTTGAGGTCCAAACCTATGTTGTTCAAAGGTCAAGTGTACATATACACACACACAGATATATATATATATATATATATATATATATATACACATATACATTTCTTATTATATATCACAACATCACAAGTAAGGAGTTTTAACTCAAGGGTAACACTAACAACACTAAAATAATAGACACTTGAGAATTTATCATGTGGTACCAGGAGTTCTCCTAAACATTTTATATGTATCATGCCATTTTTTTTTCTTCTTTGCTGGTCTATATATAGTGTAGGATCTCAACTCCCCGACCAGAGATTGAACCCATGTCCCTTGCATTGGAATTGTGGAGTCCCAACCACTGTAGTGCTAGGGAAGTCTCCATCATTCCATTTATGATCCCCCATTTTACAGTCGAAACTGAGGAGTCCAGCTTCTGGCCAAAAACCTACACGTGATTTTCCAGACCCAAGCAGAGGCAGGCGTCCTGATGTGTATCTGACTTCCTAGTCCAGGCACCTTCATTCAAAGGCCTCCTTCTTATCTGGGGCCTTCCTCTGGTGCCTCCCCTGAGGCCTCTTTATCAGAGGAAGAAGACAAGATCCTTGAACACACTTTCCTCCACTCAGACTCAGTCCTTTTCTACTCCTAGCCTCTCCCCTATCCCTTCCCCTACTCCCAGGTCCATAGAGCAGCAGCAGCCCCTTGTGTGGCCTCCCTCAACAGGCAGATGATCCCTCTGCCTGTGCTGACCCACCTAGCGGGCCCTCCCTCGGTGGAAAATGGAACCATGGGTCACTGGTGCTCTCTCTGCTCTTGCTTATACTATCACAGTAGGTGAGTAAATGCTTGAATGCTACTTTTCTTTTGGCTGGCTGTCTTCATCAGCTACTCTGACACCTGGCAGCTCAGCTCTTCGTAGCTCAGCTGAGCTGCAGACAGAAACTTGGGCCCCTGGAGGCTAAATAACTAGCCTAACATGCCTGGCTATAAAGTGGTGGGTCCCAGATTTGAACTTGGACTGTTTTCTAAAATCAGAATAATATACAAGATTAGCTGAGAGTAAATAAAGCCATGATGAGCCATGCAGGGTTCACAAAAATAGTAAACTTCACCACAAGGACAGAGAAGCCTGGTGGGCTGCAGTCATGGGGTCTCGAAGAGTCAAACATGATTTAGTAACTGAACAGCAACAACTGTAAGACTTGATACTCATTGCAAATAATTCACAGGGTTCTGGCAGTATTAATTTTCGATCTGAGCCCTCCTAAAGCCAGGTGTGCGGTTGAGAGAAATGACTCTCCCAGTTCTACAAACTCTAGAAAATTCCCATTAACTATATTTCTAAGTTTGTTTCCCTCTAATGACTCTGCAAAACACTGCTTGCTCTTTTCACCTGAAAAGAATGTTCTCACAAACCTGACCCATGGTAGTTTTTCACTGTGAAAATGGGGATCACAAAATATTCAGTGTTAACTTTATATGTGGGTATATTCTACAGTTTCTAGACAACATGTAAACTGAAACATGATTCTATTCTTACTGTCTGCAGATTAACATCACTATGCTAGCTTGCTTTGGCTTAATGTTGGCATGGTATATCTTTGTCCATACTTTTACTTTTCACCTTTCTGTATCTTACTATTTAAAGTGTATCTCTTATATGTAAGACAGACAAACCTAAACTAAGAAATATACAAATAATGATAACAACTTGTGTCTTTTATCTGGAATACCCAATCCATTTACATTAAATGCAATTTCTGATATTGTTGGATTTATGTCTACTATCTTACTATACTATCTACAATATTTTGGCCACCTGACATGAAGTGCTGACTCACTGAAAAAGACTCTGATGCTGGGAAAGATTAAGGGCAGGAGAAGGGGGAGACAGAGAATGAGACGGTTGGATGGCATCATTGACTCAATGTACATGAGTGTGAGCAAACTCCAGGAGATAGTGAAGGGAAGGAAGCATGGCATGCTACAGTCCATGGGGTTGCAAAGAGTTGGACATAAATGAGTGACTGAACAACAACAACAAAATCTTACAACCGTATTTGTTTTCTATCTGGCCCATCTGGTTTATGTTCCTTCTTCCCTTTTCACTTGTGTTCTTTTTAATTAATAACATTTTGACTACTATATCCCTAGTTGTTTTAGCAATAATTTTTTATCAAGGTAAATTTACATAAAATAAAATTCACAGATTTTAAAGGTATAGTTTGATGGTTTCTAACAAATGTATATTATACACTTATGTAACCATCACTCTAATCAAGATTTACAACTTTTCTATCGCTGCAAAAAGTTCATACCCCTTTCTAGTTAACATCTTCCCCAGTCATAGATTAATTTTGTCTGTTCTAGAACTTCACATAGATAAAATCATAAAGTATTTACTCATTTATGTTTTTGTTCAATACAATATTATGTTTATGAACTTAATCTATATCATTGTTCTTTTTAATTCCTGAATAGTATTTCATGGTAGGGATACAATACCACAATTTGTTTACCTGTTTTCCTTTTTTTTTCCTCCTTTGGATTTTTTATTTATTTATTTTCCCAATTATTTTTATTAGCTGCAGGCGAATTACTTTACAATATTGTAGTGGTTTTGCCATACATTGACATGAATCAGCCATGGATTTACATGTGTTCCCCATCCCAATCCCCCCTCCCACCTCCCTCCCCATCCCATCCCTCTGGGTCAGCCCAGTGCACCAGCCCTGAGCACTTGTCTCATGCATCCAACCTGGACTGGCGATCTGTTTCACACTTGATAATATACATGTTTCAATGCTATTCTCTCAGATCATCCCACCCTCGCCTTCTCCCACAGAGTCCCAAAGTCTGTTCTATACATCTGTGTCTCTTTTTCTGTCTTGCATATAGGGTTCCTGTTTTCCTATTGAAGGACATGTGGGTTCTTTCCTTCAGGGGTTATTATAATGAAGCCACAGAAACACTGGTGTACAAGACTTTAGAGGGATATATTATTTGAGTAAGTACCTAGAAGTAGAATTTCTGAGCCATCCAAACATCTATTCATCTTTAGTGTTTAACTTATAGATTATAAAATGCTTTTTTTTGGCTTACTACAGCCTAATACAAACTATTATTTTTTCATTTTCCTGATATGTTTAGAACCTAATACTCATTTTTAAAAAATTGGGAGTACAGTTGCTTTACATTGCTGTTTCAGTAGAACCTAACAGTCTTAAAATCCATTTCCCCTCCAGACTGCTTTGTAATTGTTGCAATGCATTTTATATTACTGTTTTAATCATTTATATACTTATTTTTCTCAAACAAAAATCATATTTTAAGATGTACAACATATTTTTGATACATTGTGAAGTGATTACCACAATCTAACATTTCCATCACCTCCCTGTAGCTAGTTTTTTCTTCTATGATCTACTCTTTTAGCAAATTTCAAACAGACATTAACTCCAGTCACCATGCTGTACACTAGGCTCCCAGGACTTATTCATCTTATAATAGAAAGTTTGTGCCCTTCGATCAATTACTTCTCCTTTTCCTCTACCCTTCAGGCTCTGATACACACCAATCTACTCTCTGGTACTATGAGATCAATACTTTTCTTTCTTTTTTTTTTTTCTTTAACAATTTTACATATAAATTAGATCATGTGATATTTCTCTTTCTCTGTAGGCTTATTTCATTCGGCATAATGTCCTCCAGGTTATCCATGTTGTCAAATGGCAGGATTTCCTTCTTTTTTAATGCTGAATAATATTGGATTGCATATATGTAACATTTTCTTTATTCATTCATCTATCAATGGACATATCTTGCCTGCTGTGAATAATGCTGAAATGAACATGAGATTGCAGATGTTTCTTCAAGAAACTGATTTTATGTCCTTTGGATATATACCCAGAAGTGAGAATTGATGGATAATATGACTTTTTTATTTTCAATTAAATTTCCATTTTGGATTTTTTGAGGAAAGTGACTGTATCAATTTACATTCTCACCAAGAATACACTGCTTTTCCAGATAATGTTTTTGATGTGACAATTTACATCTTTTATATTGCATACCCAATAACAAATTATTACAGCTATATTTTTAATACTTTCATTATTTAACCTTTACACCAAAGTTATAAGTGAGCCAGATACTATCATTACAATATTAGTGTACTCTTAATTTGACTATATATTTACCTTGACAGGTAAGTTTTATACTTTCATATGATTTCATGTTACTACTTAGCATTCTTTCTTTTCAACTTGAAGAACTTCCTTTAGCATTTCTTGTAAGTATATCCAGTTGTGATGAATTCCTTCAGCTTCTGTTTGCCTAAGAATGTAATTCTCTCTCCTTCATCTCCTTCATTGCTCTGTGTGTGTATTAGTCACTCAGTCGTGTCCGACTCTTTGTGACCCCCATGGACAGTAGCCCCGCAGGCTCCTTTGTCCATGGGATTCTCCAGGCAAGAATACTGGAGTGGGTTGCCATTTCCTTCTCCAGGGGATCTTCCTGACCCAGGGATTGAACCCGGGTCTCCTGCATTGCAGGCAGATTCTTTACCATCTGAGCTATAGGGAAGTCCCTCAACTTTGCTGGGCAAAGTATTTGTGGCTGGCAGATTACTCTTTTACCAATTTGAATATATCATCCTGCTCTTCCCTGGCCTGCAAGATTTCTTTTTTTTTTTGTTTGTTTGTTTTTTTTTTTTTTTTTTTTTTTTTTTTTTATTTTATTTTATTAAAAAAAAATTTTTTTTATTAGTTGGAGGCTAATTAATTCACAACATTTCAGTGGGTTTTGTCATACATTGATATGAATCAGCCATAGATTTACACGTATTCCCCATCCCGATCCCCCCTCCCACCTCCCTCTCCACCCGATTCCTCTGGGTCTTCCCAGTGCACCAGGCCCGAGCACTTGTCTCATGCATCCCCCCTGGGCTGGTGATCTGTTTCACCATAGATAGTATACATGCTGTTCTTTTGAAATATCCCACCCTCACCTTCTCCCACAGAGTTCAAAAGTCTGTTCTGTATTTCTGTGTCTCTTTTCCTGTTTTGCATATAGGGTTATCGTTATCACCTTTCTAAATTCCATATATATGTGTTAGTATGCTGTAATGTTCTTTATCTTTCTGGCTTACTTCACTCTGTATAAGGGGCTCCAGTTTCATCCATCTCATTAGGACTGGTTCAAATGAATTCTTTTTGACGGCTGAGTAATATTCCATGGTGTATATGTACCACAGCTTCCTTATCCATTCATCTGCTGATGGGCATCTAGGTTGCTTCCATGTCCTGGCTATTATAAACAGTGCTGCAATGAACATTGGGGTGCACATGTCTCTTTCAGATCTGGTTTCCTCAGTATGTATGTATGCCCAGGAGTGGGATTGCTGGGTCATATGGCAGTTCTATTTCCAGTTTTTTAAGGGATCTCCACACTGTTTTCCATAGTGCTGTACTAGTTTTGCAATTCCACAACAGTGTAAGAGGGTTCCCTTTTCTCCACACCCTCTCCAGCATTTATTGCTTGTAGACGTTTGGATAGCAGCAGCCATCCTGACTGGCGTGTAATGGACCTCAGTGGTTTGATTTGCATTTCTCTAATAATGAGTGATGTTGAGCATCTTTTCATGTGTTTGTTAGCCATCTGTATGTCTTCTTTGGAGAAATGTCTGTTTAGTTCTTTGGCCCATTTTTTTGATTGGGTCATTTATTTTTCTGGAATTGAGCTTCAGGAGTTGCTTGTATATTTTTGAGATTAATCCTTTGTCTGTTTCTTCATTTGCTATTATTTTCTCCCAATCTGAGGGCTGTCTTTTCACCTTACTTATAGTTTCCTTTGTAGTGCAAAAGCTTTTAAGTTTCATTAGATCCCATTTGTTTAGTTTGTTTAGTTGATCCTCTATGACCCACCTCCCAGAATATTGGAAATAAAAGCAAAACTAAACAAATGGGATCTAATGAAACTTAAAAGCTTTTGCACTACAAAGGAAACTATAAGTAAGGTGAAAA
Organism: Cervus canadensis; assembly: GCF_019320065.1. Taxonomy (NCBI): domain Eukaryota; kingdom Metazoa; phylum Chordata; class Mammalia; order Artiodactyla; family Cervidae; genus Cervus; species Cervus canadensis. The sequence continues at coordinate 18,059,934 of NC_057419.1, forward strand.
GGCCTGCAAGATTTCTGCTGAGAAACCTACTTATGTTGAAGGCTGGGCGTTGGGATGTGGTTTTTCTTGTATGTAATGAGCTTCTTTTCTCTTGCTGATCTTGCTTTCCCTGGAAAGATGCTCTCTTTGTCTTTGATTTTGACAGTTTTATTACAATGTTTCAATGAAGTCTTGGTTGGGTTGAACCTGATTGAGGACCTTTGACCTTTATGTACTTGGACATCCATATCTTTCCCCAGATTTGGGGCATTTGGGGCCATTATTTCTTTAAAGAAGCTTTCTGCTCCTTTCTCTTTTTTCCTTTTAGGATTTCTATAATATTATTTGGCTTAAGTTGTCCTGTAAGCTTTCTTCATTCCTTTTCATTCTTTTCTCTCCTCTGACTAGATAATTTCAAATGAAATGTCTTATAGTTCACTCCTCTTCATCAAGTCTGCTGTTGGAACTATCTATTGCATTTTTAAATTTCAGTCATTATATTCCTCAGCTCCAAAATGTGTTTGGTCTTTTTAATGTTTTTTTTTTTCTCTCTGTTGAACTTCATTTTGTTCTTGTATCTTTTTCTTGCTTTTGTTAAATTGTCCATCTATAGCTCTCTGAACTTTAGACCAATTATTTTGGACTACCTGTCATGCAGTTTGTGGATCTCCATTTCTCTGCAATCAGTTACTGGAAGTTTACTGTATTCCTTTGGTGGTGTCATGTTTCTCAACTCATTGTGATCTGTGTAAACTTGTTTGTCTGTATACTCAAAGTAGTCACCTCTTCCAGATATAACAGACTGATTTTGGTAAGGAAAAACCTTCACAGTGCATGCTGTGGCATTTGGTCTAGTGGTGTGAGGTGCCAAGTGTGGGGGCATGTGGTGTCTCTGGGTCTGGGGCGGTGCAAGGTTGCTCATCGACTCAGTCAGTCATTGATCACAACGTTGACAACTCCAGGATCCACTGTGGTGAGAGCTGCAGGGTATCTGGTGGCTACAATGGATGTTGGGGTCCTTAGTGATACCTCCAGGTCCAGAAGGGAGGGTCTGGGGCTGGTATTAGTTCTGGCCAGAGCTGGTGGTGTGCACATGTTCAACTATGGACACTGGCTGTAGGTGCCTTTGTGGGGGTGGAGGCCAGCTGAGGGGACACATACAGTGACAAGGGCCAATGTCAAGGGTTGGGGCCAACGGTGGACACAGAAGTACCTGCAGGCTTCCAGGCTATTTAATGTGCCCTCATGTGGCTGCAGGAGCTAGCTGCAAGTACACGCATGGCAGTAAGGTCCAGTCAAAGGAGGCAGGGCCAGCTCCAGGCATACAAGCAGCTGAGGTGCCTGGACTTTTGGCACACCCTCATGCATCTACTGGGGCTAGCTGCAGGTAGCCACAGGGTGGTACTGCATGGACCTAAGCTGGCATTATGCACCCACACAGTCACAAGTGTGTTAGTCGCTCAGTTGTGCCTGACTCTTTGCGACCCCATGGACTGCAGCCCACCAGGCTCCTCTGTCCATGCGATTTTCCAGGCAAGGATTACTGGAGTGGGTTTTGTGGCTAATTGTCAGTGCAGATCCTGGGTCCTGGACATCCTGCAGCAAGTTCTGGGCGAAGACAGAGGAAAACAGGAAGGGACTCAGGCAGCTGGCGTCTGTCTGCAAAGGCAAAATGAGGCCCTCAGGAACAGAAGCTGCAGGGGGCCACGGTGGTTGTGCTGGCCATTGGTTTCCTTAATGTCAAAAGTTTTGGGGACCTTCTGTGGAGTGGTCTGCTGGGGCCTGTGATGAGGTCCTCAGTGATGAAAGCTGCAGGGATCTGCAGCATCCTCAAGGCTTGTTGAGGTCCTCAGTGGCAAAGGCTACTGGGGTCTTTTGCAGAGCAGGTCACTGGGAACCACATTCACTCCCACTGCATGGCTGATACTAGTAGCCCCTGCCCATCTTCCATATTCCTAGCCATCTCCAGATGTCACAACTATGCCAGTCTCTGGGTAGCGTGAAATGAAGCAGGTCTTTTGTGCAGTATCCTGAAAGGCTGGGTAAGCTGGTCACTCATCACTTGTTCCTTTCTTTTCCCAGCAAAGGGAACTATTTTGGGCCAGGGAGCTCCCTCCGGGCACTGCAGTGTTCACTTGGGACTGGGATGATGCAGGCAAAATGGAGCTGTTCTTTCTACTCTTTTTTCATACAGTTATTTTCAGGTTAGTGGTCCACTGTGTTGCTGAAGCTTCCTAAGTGGACTCCTGAATATTCCCAGAGCTATTTTTGTTTGTGGATTGCTCATTGTTGTTCTCTGGAGGGAGACAGAGGCTTGGGTGTCCTGCTCTGCCATCTTGGTAATATCACTTTTCTGTCGTAATGTACTTTAATTCTACAAATAATTTGAAGACATAACAATAACTGTTTTGTACAATATTGATTCACGTATATTGACTATCTTTTAATATGCTCTTCATTCTCTCCTGCAATTTTCATGTTTTCATACAGCATCATTTTGCTCTTGCCTGGAGAAATGCCCTTAATATTTTAGAGCAGGTCTGCTGGCAATGAATTCCCTTAGTCTTTGATTGAAAATGTATGTATGTTATCTTCATTTTTGAAGCATATTTTTACTACATCCATAGTTTTCAGCTCAGTTATTTTCTATAAGCAGTTTAAAGGTGAAATTCCGTTGCTTTCTGGGTTTCAATGTTTCTGATAAGACACTGACTGTCGGTTATACTCTTGTTCTTTTGAAGGCAATGTATTCTTCTCTAACCCTTTTTCAGATTTTAGATTTGACTTTATCAGCTGTTTTTCCTTAATGCACATTAAGTGCAGTTTCCTACTTGTTTCCTGAGTCCCTGAGTTGATGTCTTGTATCAGTTTCAAACAAATTCTCAACTATGACCTCTTCGAATATTGCTTTTGCCTCATTCTCTTTTCCTATAGAATGTGAATTGCATGAATGTTAAACCATTTGAGTAGGTCTTACACGTCTTGTATACACTAATCTTTTTTCCATTCTTTCTTCCTCTGCTTCAGTTTGAGCATTTTCCATTGACCCATATCCCAGTTCACTAATCCTACATCCTGCCATGTCCCCTCTGATGCCAAACTCATACATGATGCTTTAAATTTTAGATACTGCCTTTTTCAGTTCTAAACTTTCGTTTTGATTATTTAGAATCCCAATCATTTTAAATTATCTGTTCTTTCATCTCTTTTGTCCGTATTCTCTATTTAGAATATATCCTATACCATATTTTAGAGTACTTATAAGCTAGCTTCAGTATCAGCAACATCCATGGATACACATCTATTTTTTTTTCCTCTTAATTGCCAGTCTTGCTTTTTGCTCATCTAGAAATTTAACTGTGTGCCAGATAGTGTGAATAGGAAAACCACAAAAGTTTCACAGAAAAGAGGGTTTCCCTTTTATTATGCAATTAAGGTGAGTAGCTAATAAACTCAATCCAATCAGAAATTCAGCTTGATCTGGAACATACTGCAAACTTTGTAAGACCCTGTCTCCTTCTGGTATATTTCTGTTCATAGGTTCTGTAAATACAGATCTCCTTGGCCCTAGAAGCTAACGGATAGTTCTGACTTTCAGATGTTTTCAGCCTCCATTAGCCTCCTACTTCATGCAGCTTTAAAATTTGGGAAATATCTTTAAGGGGAAACTCACCATGTGTTTGAAGCAATGCTCCTCTCTGGCAGCACTGTACAATTGAAAGATATTTCAGATATTTGTCTTTTAAAAGTTTTTGTGCTAGTTCCTCCATTTCTTGTACAGCCACCGATGATGAAAATATTCCAAGGTGAAAACTATGCGCCTTTAGAACCCCTTAATATTTCAATGTCATTACAGTACTATGCAACTGCTAAAAGGCTGCTGGCTTCTCTGTCTTCAAGCAGAAGCCCTTTGCCTGGAACAAGCGTGATCTACAGCCTGCCCCGAGATAAACAAAGGACCAGCAATTATCGAGTCATTTTGGAACAACTTGCCATTTTCTGTAATTTCAGTTCATCCACTTTGTTTCCACAGCTCTCTGAATCCTTTAAAATGTGACTTTGTAGTGCATCCAGTTTTGTCTGGTGGGAGAGTGGCAATGTATTTCATTTCACTGTTAAATGAAAATCAGGGTTTGCTTTTTTCGTCACTGAGTGTATTTGCTCTTTATTTTCATTTATGGACTTTGAATTTTAGGTGCAAAACTTCCTACCAGTCTGAAAGCTTCTTCCAGCACGCATCTCAAGGTTTAGGCTTGCTGAAACAACACATACATCTGCAAAGTTTACCAAGATCACAGAGCTGAAAGTTGTTAGTGAGAGTCCAGTTTTATGGATGCATTTTTCTTTTTGCTTTAAGTTGCACATGTTGTTAAAATGTTTATTTGCATCTCCTTCTCCATTAGTTTTTTCTTTACCATTATCCCTATTGACACGTTCCCTTTACCATTTGCAAGATATCTTCTCTGTATTGTAGATGTTAGTCCTTATTTTAAGCCATATCACAAATAACATATTTCCCATGTTGTCTTTTGACTTTATTTTTTAATAAAGATGTTTTGAGTTTTTCTTTTTATATGACTGAATGTTACGGCTTCTGGACGTTGTGAAATAAATTGATAATCTTTGGAAGTTATCCCTTATTTTCATCTAGTTTTTTGTTTCCTTTTTTTATACTTGAAACTTTGATCCTGGTAATGGGCACATTCTCACATGTCTTCTCCAGATGGCTACTTGGATTTCCTAAGATCACCTTTTGCTCACTGAAGTGGAATGCTGTCAATGTACATATTCTTATATGCATCTGGTTCTATTTCTGAACTTTCTGTTCTATTCTGGTGTGTCTATGTGTACACCAGAAACACATTTTTGCTCATTGATATTTTACTATATGGGCTTCCCTGGTGGTTCAGTGGTAAAGACCCTGCCTGCAATGTAGGAAACACAGGTTTGATCCATGGGTCATGAAGATTCCCCTGGAGAAGGAAATGACAATCCACTCCAGTATTCTTGCCTGGGAAATCCCACGGACAGAGGAGCCTGAAGGGCTACAGTTCACAGAGCTGCAAAAGAGTCAGATACAATTGAGTGACTAAACAACAGCAATTTTACTATACATCTTAATGACCAGTAGGGTGACTCTCCACTTGCTTTTTCTTTTTCAGAATCTTCAAGACTTTTCTGGCTTGCAGATTTTTCCACAAAAACTTTAGAATCAGGATGACTTGTTTCAAAGAAAATCTACTGGTATTTTTATTGGAACTGGATTATATCCAATAATGAACATAGAGAGAACTGACAACTTAATGACATTGAGTTTCTATTTAAAAAGATGTGTCACTATTGATTTTTTTGGAGGGGAGGGTCCTTTAGCAGTATTTGTTTCCTTTCTTCTGGTCTTGCACCTTTCTTGTTAGGGGTACTTTTTTGTTCTTACTATAATTATGCTATATTTGCTTTCTTACATAGTCTCATTTTGTGGATAATGGATTGGAATGAATTTTTCAATACTTGAAAATGAGATTGCTCTTCAGTATTAGAAGTACCAAAGAAGCTATAGGGATGTTCCAGAAACAAGAAGACTGCCTACACTGAGTTCAGCCTATTCAATAAAATACTGTTTTCATAAAATGAAATAATTTCATTGAAGGAGTTCAAGCTATTCTTTTCCACGATTTCTATCACTGTTGTTGTTCAGTCACTCAGTCGTGTCCAACTCTTTGTGACCCCATAGACTGCAGCACACCAGGCTTCCCAGTCCTTCACCATCTCTTGGAGTTTGCTCAGATTCATGTCCATTCTATCATTAACTCAGAAACCTGGGAGCACTCCTTGGCTACCCCCTCTCCTTCTGTTGACCATCTATGAATTGGTTTTTAACCAATGGTGAACATTGGACTCATACTTGTAGCTTTTAAAAATACATACAGCCAAGTTGACCCTTCTGATTCAGGTCTAGGGTAAGTCTAGGCATGTGTATGTGTGTGTATACACACTCAACTCCAGTGATTGTGATGCCCCTGCTTTTAAGAATTATTAATAAATAAAAAACTAAGTCCTGTTGACCATACATTCTAAATATCTCTGCCACATACTTTTCCATTTTTACCTTTGCCAATTTTTTTTCTGAGGCAAGCATTTTATTGGTTAATACAAGGATAGAAATTCGGTAATAAATATCACCTAATATATTTTACTCCTTGGAAGGAAAGTTATGACCAACCTAGATAGTATATTAAAAAGCAGAGACATTACTTTGTCAACAAAGGTCCGTCTAGTCAAAGCTATGGTTTTTCCAGTGGTCATATATGGATGTGAGAGTTGGACTGTGAAGAAAGCAGAGCACTGAAGAATTGATGCTTTTGAACTGTGGTGTTGGAGAAGACTCTTGAGAGTCCCTTGGACTGCAAGGAGATCCAACCAGCCCATCCTAAAGGAGACCAGTCCTGGGTGTTCATTGGAAGGACTGATGCTAAAGCTGAAACTCCAATACTTTGGCCACCTCATGTGAAGAGTTGACTCATTGGAAAAGACCCTGATACTGGGAGGGATTGGGGGCAGGAGGAGAAGGGGACGACAGAGGGTGAGATGGCTGGATGGCATCAGAGACTCGATGGACATGAGTTTGAGTAAACTCCGGGAGTTGGTAATGGACAGGGAGGCCTGCGTGCTGCGATTCATGGGGTTGCAAAGAGTCGGACACGACTGAGTGACTGAACTGAACTGAATATACAACACCTTCAAATAAATAAACAAACAAACTGAAGAGTCATGAGTGGGTGGGGCTGAGGCCTAGGGCTTGGAGGAGCTGCTCCCACACCTCAAAATGCTATTGCAATATAAACTTTGAGGAAATTCTGTGGCTGTGGCTATGGTTGCCCTCCTCAGCCTTGACAACCCACATACTCTGGGAAAGAGGGTGGAGGGGAAGGGTCCTGAAGCTAGCAAGAAAATCCTTAGCAATGTCCTTTTGGTTGCCACCCTGGGACATTGACTGCCTTGGTGACCCCTGTGCCTGGTCTGTCCCTCCCACTCTGCTTTCACTATTACCTCCAACGCAGACCCCAGCTCTTCCCTTTTTAATCCCATCTCTTCCTGTTTTGACTTGCTACCATGTGTGTTTCCTGAATTGGATGTGTTGAGTTATTTGGGGGTAAGTGGAGCAACACCGATCTAAGGAGAGGATGGCAGTCAGAAGGTTTCATGCCAGAAAGGTACATGAGACGGTGGCCCACTCCCTACCTACAGGCACGCTTCCTGGAAGCACCACTTGAGGGCTTGGGTGGGTGCTGGAAAGTAGTGGGCAGGAAGCATGAAGCTATGAGAGCCTTGCACCAATCATTTTGGGCTCCTTTGAGCATCACATCAGGTGGAAATGGGATGGGGCCTACTGCACCTCTTCCCCAGGCCTGGAGGAGTCAGGAAGGCTGGGAGTGGATGGGTCTTATTGAATCACATCCTCTTCCAAGTCCAGGGAGGGCTAAAGGCTCATGGCTTCGGCCTCCTGGCTCAATGAGCGTTGGCGTATAGGTTTCTCCTTCCCAGCATGGGAGCAGGGTTTCAAGGGGGAGGGGAAAGAGAAGGTGGTAAAGGAAGGTCAGAGGTTACAAGTCACAGACCTCCAGGGGCAGGGTGACTACAGTGGCCGGAGGCTGCATCTTCTTTTTGAGCCCGCTGAAGTCCTTGGCCGAGTGTCACAGGCAGATCTGCAGCCCCTTCAGCAGCCAGAAGCTGTCCATCTTCTGGAGGAAGTCACTGTGGGCAGGGCCGGGGGCCCAGGGGGGCTCAGTCCCAGGCAGAGGCTGGGCAGTGGGTAGCCCAGAGCTGCCACAACACCCACGTGTCTCCCAGCACACCCTAGAGGCTGGTGCAGAGGTGGGCCCGGCTGTGGCACTGGTTGACAGTGATGGCCTTGAAGGTAGGGCCACTCAAGTAGAACACGTGGTAGCTGTAGGCGTCATAGTTCTGGGTCAACAGCGGTTTGTCCTTGAGGTTTCGCCACACCTCCAGGATGACAGAGGGCCTGAGCAGAGTCTCTGCCCCCAGCTGAGGTGTATTGAAGTCAGGCTCGTTGAAAGGGGGGGGCTCAGGTAGTTCAGACCGGTCCCGGCCAAGCTGTGGAGCTGGTGTCCAGGTAGCAGGTGAGATCACAGGTTTTCCAGATGGAGAGGCCAGGCCCTGGGTTTCCTATGCAGATGAGGGCTAGGTGGGGGTGGGGTGGGGGAGGCGCCAGAGCAAGGTTCACAGGCTTGCGAGCATCCCCAATGAGTCCCCTGCCACCGGCTCCCCGACATGGACAGCTTGGTGGGCTCCAGCCAAGCACCAAGGAAGCAGCGACCCTGGCCGCCTGGCCCAGCCCAGCCCAGCCTGGCTCAGTTCTACTTATCCCAATTTAAACCAATACTTCATCATCTCATGCCTAGACCACTCCAGCAATCTCCTCATTGCGACTCTACAATCTACTCTTTGTCCCTTACAATCCAGCCTCTAAACAGCTAACAGGGCCATATATGTAAAAGAAAAAGCAGACTGTGCCACATGCTCACATAAATTCCTTCAAAACTTCCCATCTATGATTCTTAAACATTGATCCACTGACAAGTGCCAGTCCCTAAGTTTCCGTTGGTGTGTTGCACAACGAGATTGAGAACAATTAAGACAACATGGTGATTTTTTTAGGAAACTAAATTTATTCAGTTTAAATAATGTGCATTCTATGATTATATTTTTAGCATCAGTATATTCTGTTCTACAAAATGATGCAGGTGTGGGAGCCATTTTTAAAAACATTTTTACATGGTATAACAAAAAGACAGCAATTCCATGCTAGTCTCCACAATTTTAAAAATTACACCCACTCACATGGAACAATGGACTAGTTCAAAACTGGGAAAGGAGTATGTCAAGGTTGTATACTGTCACGCTGTTTATTGAACTTATATGCAAAGTACATCATGTAAAATGCCAAGCTGGATGAGCACAAGCTGGAATCAAGAATGCCAGGAGAAATATCAATAACCTCAGATATGCAGATGACACCAACTTATGGCAGAAAGCAAAGAGGAACTAAAAAGCCTCTTGATGAAAGTGAAAGAAGAGAGTGAAAAAGCTGGTTTAAAACTCAACATTCAAAAAGCTAAGATTATGGCATCCGGTCCCATCACTTCATGGCAAATAGATGGGGAAACAATGGAAACAGTGAGAGACTTTATTTTTTTGGGGCTCCAAAATCACTGCAGATGGTAACTGAAGACATATAATTAAAAGATCCTTGCTCCTTGGAAGAAAAGCTATGACCAACCTAGACAACATATTAAAAAGCAGAGACGTTACTTTGCTGACAAAGGTCTGTTTAGTCAAAGCTATGGTTTTTCCAGTAGTCACGTTTGGATGTGAGAGTTGGACTTCATAAAGAAAGCTGAGCAACGAAGAATTGATGCTTTTGAACTGTGGTGTTGGAGAAGACTCTTGAGAGTCCCTTGGACTGCAAGGAGATCTAACCAGTCAATCCTAAAGAAAGTCAGTCCTGAATGTTCATTGGAAGGACTGATGCTGAAGCTGAAGTTCCAATATTTTGGCCACCTGATGCGAAAAGCCAACTCATTGGAAAAGACCCTAATGCTGGGAAAGATTGAAGGTGGGAGGAGAAAGGGATGACAGAGAATGAGATGGTTGGATGGCATCCCTGACTCAATGGACATGAGTTTGAGCAAGCTCTGGAAGATGGTGATGGACAGGGAAGCCTGGTGTGCTTCAGTCCATGGGGTTGCAAAGAGTTGGACATGACTGAGCAACTGAACAACAATAACTAGTCACATCTGTAACAACTCTATTTCCAAACTAAGTCACAATCTGAGATACTAAGGATTAGGACCTCAATCTATCTTGGGGAGGGCGGGGGATGTGAGGGGAGGACACAATTTAATCCATAACAAATGCCTATGTAAAAACATTTAAATAGTAGTAAACAGGAAGCAGGTAAGTCTCCCTTTCATAACCCATGCTTGAGCCAATCAATACAGGATATTCAAATGCCCACAGGCCATTTCAGGGCTGAATGTGGACAGCAAGACATGAGGGGAGATTATGCTTTGGAAAAGAAGGTTCCTCACTCTTCTGTAAGCTTCCTCCTTCTGGATGGACTGGTGTGTGGAGATGGATACCTTAATATACTACTGAGCTGCTGAATCAAGCCATCTCAAGCTTGCACACCTCTCACCAATTACAGTAACTATGACATCTCCTCCACCGGTAAGTTTGTTTTGTGTTGGATGTTCCTTTAATAGAAGACCTAATGGATAAAAGGTGTCATCTGGAGTTGTACAATCATTGTCTTTCCATTGTTTCAGTATTTGGCATAAGTTTTCATTCTTTGGAATGAAAGAGAAGATACCCTTCCACAATGATTATGGATATAAGGCATTGAAGATAATCTAAATCGGGAAATGTCAAAGAAGAAAGTAAGAGTAAGCTAATGTATTCTTTGGCTTTCCTTTCATCACCAGAGCTGTTGAGACATAGACAATGCATGGCAACACTTTGGTGTAGAATCTGTACCAGTGGAAGCACAATGCGAGAGACGGATGACCTTGCAGTTAGCTAACCTCACATTAGACTGTGAGGATTTTATGGAAGGAAAATAAGATATCTGAAAACTTCCATTTTCCCCAACACAAACGTCCTGACTTTAACAATACCATGAAGTTGCTTATCACCTTGCCTTTCAGATTATGGTCATGAACCAGCAGCATCATGATCACCCGTGAGCTTGTTAGACATGCCGTCTCAGGTCCCCCACCCCGAGACCTGCCGAATCAGAATGTAGAGTTGAACAAGATCCTCAGATTATTTGTATGTACATGAAAGCATGAGAAACAATGGCATATTACATTACGAAGAGAAAGATGACAAAGAGAAATCTGTGAAGCCGTGCCCCCTGAAACGGTCAAGCTGACTTTCTGCTTGTTGTAAGGCACTGGCTCTGGCTGTATATTGGAATCACTGGGGGAGGTTTTAAACTGATGCCAAGGCCAAAGGCAGAACCCAGACCAACTGCATCCGAATCTTTGGAGTGAGGCTTAAGAAGTCCTTAGGTGGTTCTTATCAACAACCACGGCTGAGAATTATTAGTGTAAAGCAAGGGCTAGGAAAAGGAGAACTGAGAATTCATGCTTAATGAATACAGTTTCAGTTTCACAAGATGAAAAAGTTCTAGCGATCTATTGTGCAAAAACGTGAATATACTTAACATGACTGAACTGTATACTTAGAAATGATTAAGATGGCAAATTTAATATCATGCATTTACCACATAGGTAAATAATTCAGATAATCAATTTCAATTAATAAGTATTTCAAAATTGCATGATTTAAATGTTTTAGATCCCTTCTTACTGTGCCAAATGTTCTGGTTTGAACTTCTTTCTTTGTGTATATGTAACTCTCTGAGCATTTTCTTTTTCATTTTTTTTTTTAAATAAAGTGTTTTTTTAATTATTATATTTATTTATTTACTTTTGGTTGTGCTGGGTCTTCGCTGCTGCACATGGGCTTTCTCTAGTTGCAGTGAGCGGGGGTTACTCTCTAGTTTGTTTATTCAGCTGCACCAGGTCTTAGCTGTGGCACGAGGGATCCTCTATCTTCCCTGCAGCATTGGAAACTCTTAGTTGTGGCGGGATATAGTTCCCTGACCGAGGATGAAAGCCAGGTCCCCTGCATTGGGAGTGCAGAGTCGTGGCCACTGGGCCACAAGGGAAGTCCCTCTCTCGCCCTTTCTTAATGTGACAGCAACATGTCTGGAGGATGATCGCCGAATCATCAGGCACAAGACCAGTATATGATAATACCACTTTAGTCCACAACCACCCCAACAAGAATATCCTTAATTTATCAGATCCCTAAAGAGGCCTGTCATGGAAAATGAAGAACTCGTGCTTTCAAACACTGTCCCTATTGGGTACAGTGCCCCAGAAGGGTATTCCCATAAGACCCCAGGAATACTTTTAAGAATTAGTATAGCATAGAGCTCTGTGCCACTGTCTCTCCCATTAAGACTGCAAGTTTTTTATCAAGCTGCAAAGAGTCATATTTATCTTTAGATTCCTAGCAGCTACTTATACACTTAGGCAGGACACATATTCAATGAAATATCAATAAACACATGAGTAGATGAAAGATCTCCACATCCTCTTCCACTTCATACACCATTGATATTTTGAAAGAGACAAATGTTTTCTATAGGCACATCATTGGGAAGGATTAGTGCATACAAAGGATGAAAAAAGAAAATAGAATCCCACTCCTTTTCTTCTCAAGTGATGTACTAATGTGGAATAAAGACGTTAAGTTTTCTAAAAGAGCTAAGTTTTCCTGGAATTCCAAGCTCTACTGCAGTGACTACCAGTCAATGACAAACACTTCAGGGAATCTCAAGACTTTCTAGAGATGTTTCAAAGAGAAGTTATTTAAGGATTATTTAAAGAATTGACACTTTCATTTAAGAAACTCCCAAATATAAATTATTGTACAATAATTCTACACAGTTATGGTTCTAACAAAGATAACTGAAATGAAGTAAGAAATAGAGAGTCAAGTATTCAGATAGAGCTGAAGGCAACAGTCAAGAGAGAAAACTTGGCTGGGACCAGCAATCACCTCTAAGAACTCACCTATTACAGGATTTAAGATAACGTGGCCCACAACAAAGGAAACCATGATAAAATGAAAAGACAACCTATATTTGCAAATGATGTGATTGTTAAGGGGTTAATATCCAAAATATATAAACAGCTCATACAACTCAATAACAAGAAAACAAACCATCTAGTTAAAAAGTAGGCAGAAGACCTGACTATAGACATTTTTCCAAAGAGGACATGCAGATGGCCAACAGACACTTGAAGAGATTGTCAAAATCACTAATCATTAGAGAAATGCACATCAAAACCACAATGAGATTATCACCTCATCTGTCATCACGTCTACCATCACCTCACACCTACCATCGTAAAGTACACAAATAATGTTGGTGAGGATGTGTAGAAAAGGGAACCCTTGTACACTGTTGCTGAGAATATAAATTGGTGCAGCCACTGTGGAAAACATTATGGAGGCTTCTCAAAAAATTAAAAATATTAATAGAACTACCATGTAAGCTGGGAATTTCACTCCTGGGTATATCCGGGAAAAAACCAAAACAAACACCAGTTCAACAGATAACTGGATAAAGATGTGGGGGTGTGTGTGTGTGTGTGTATGGACTATTACTCAGCCATAAAAAAGAATGAAATAATGCCATTTGCAGCAACATGGATGGACCTGGAGGGCATTGTCCTAAATGAAATAAGACACACAGAAAAGGACACATACTGTATGAAATCATTTATACGTGGAACCTAAAAAACACAACAAACTATATATATAACACAAAAGAAGCAGACTCACAGATATAGAGAACAAACTCATGGTTACCAGTGGGGCAAGGGAAGGGGGGAGGGGTGACATCGGAGTAGGGAATTAAGGACAAACTATTATGTATAGAACAAGTTATAAGGATATATTGTACAATGCAGGGAATATAGCCTATATTTTATAACTATAAATGGAGTATAACCTTTAAAAATTATGAATTAGCATATCATATCCCTGTAACCTACATCATATTGTACATTAACTATATTTCAATAAAAATATTAAAAATAACATGTCCCACATTTCCCCTGATATTGCAATATTAATAAATTTATACTTTTATTGAACTGCACATTTGTAAATTTTTTAAACAGTAAGTGCATTTTGTTAATATAAAACTGTGAGAAGACACGGCACCATTTTGTTACAAACTGACTTTATTACAAACCGAGCTTTGCTCTTTCACTACAATGAGCATAGTGGTGAAAGAGCAAAAGTCCTAGAGCTACACTGGATTTCAATCTTGGCTCAGTTCCTTACTAGCCAGATGATCTTGGGTGTAGTACCAAACCTGTGTGAGTCTCAGTTTCTTGATTTGTACATAAGACACAGTTAATGGAGGATATCTTACAGTGTAGCATTGTTTAATAAAACTTTCTGAGACTATGGAAGTGTTCTATTCTGTATGGTCCAAATGGTAGCCACTAGCCACATGAAGCTATCAAGCATCTGAAATGTGGCTAGCACAACTAAGAAACTGAATTTTTAATTTACTTTTCGTTCATTTAAATGTAAAGTTAAATAGCCCCACATGACTAGTGGCAGTGTCCTGGAAACCATAGTTTTAGAGGGTTGTAAGGATCATATGGACTAAGCAGTCAAATCAGTGTCTGATACACAGTGGTACATAAATGTTAGCTACTATTTTCCAGCATGACATACTGTAAAAAACTAGTACTCAAGTGTGGATTACAGTTTTCCTCTTTTCCAAAATTTTATGTAATCATCTTTCCTACTATTTATAGTTCCAGGCTAATTATTTCCCCTTCCAGGTGGCACTGGCTTCAGGAAACACCAGACCAGTCTGCACAACAATTCCCCACATCCTCTTCTTGGGCCCAACACATAAACTACATGGTCACTTTCTCTCAAAGTTTTGCTGACTGTCAAGACTGGGGAAGTACTTCCCCAGTCACGTGATTAGTGGGAAGGAAATTTCCTGAGCAAAATGAGAGTTCTGGTAGGAGAAAAGGAGGAAATCGATGTGGAACACGCAGTCAACCACATGACACCTGCCTCCTACTCCTGATAGACTCGGTATCTCGTGCTAAATGCCTTGGCTGGTTACTAGAAGTATGTTTTACTGGTCCCTAACACTGCTCATACTTTGGGGGTAAGTGACTGATGCTGTGGGGAAATGGATAATCCAAGGTGAAGTTAAAGATGCTAAAGAAGTTTCCTTGCTCAGGACGATTATGTTGACCTCCAGTTACGCATACAGGCACTTTTGTCCCGTAAAGCTGCTGACATCTGCAGTACAAGAAAAACTGCATGGTGAAGAGACAGGACGTGCCTGATATATGCCCAGGAGAGGGATTGCTGGATCATATGGTAACTGTATGCTGTTTTTGTAAGGAACCTCCATACTGTTCTCCATAATGGCTGCACCAATTTACATTCCCACCAACAATGTAGGAGGGTTTCCTTTTGGGAGGACAGGTTTCTGAGGGGAGTCTCAGATTCCTGATGAAGTGGTCAAAGGAATATGATTATTACAGAGGCAAATACAACTGAATCATGCACAGCCAAGGGCGTCATTTCCTCAAACTTTGGCCTTTCTAGTCTGTAGTATGTAGAAAAATTATACTGGAGTACAAAGCTCACTTGTAAAGAGGTTATTTGATACACACAGATTAATAACTTTTAGTTGCTTTATAAATAAAAAATAAACATGCTTTTAAAAAATATTCTAGCTTTTCTACACATAAACTATTATAATTAAATTCTGTGTAGCTTTTTGGCAGCCTCCATTTTACAGCTTAGTTCCTATATTTTCTACCTGGTTGTTCTTCCAGAACATGTCATGGGCAGCTTCATTACATCTATGGAAACATACTGCTTCCAGATTTCCACAATTAATCCTGAAATTATCATATTTCCATTTCCAGAAAGTCTGAAATATTTTTCATTGAAATTTCATAGAAGTAGAGCTATAAAGTGCTATCTCAATTTGCAATGGATTACTAAAAAAAGAAGTAGCATATTATATGGACAGCCATAAAAACCAAGACAGTAATAACCTAGCTTTGTAAAAACCCACTTGCATCATCTGATCATTAAGGACAAGCACATCTGAGGCACAGGTGAAAATTAGCACTTCACTGCTACTAGCGTGAAATGCTGCTTCCTAAAATCATCTTTCTTTCAACTGGGACAGAAACTTCTATCCCACTTACAGATTTTAGAGCAAAAAGGATCAGAAACATTCTTTTTGGCCCATATCTTTCTGTGTCTTTTCCCTTCTCCTGACATTCTCTTATTATTTCAGAAATCTTATTTTTTTCCCAAAAGAAAAGAGAATAGGTTGAATTTTTATTCCTTTAAAATGCCTAATTTGACCCCTTAAAAATCACTCAACTAAAGAGAATTTTCACTTAAATTTCTCAGTCCCTAAAGAGTGTCCCATTCTTTAAGTTACTTTAGTTAGGATTTTACATTTTAGCTTTGCCAAGAGTTGGAATTTCAGATGGCTTAAAGGCATTTTCAACTTTATGAAAATAGTGGCCTGCGAGGTATACTTAGCCTTTTAAGAGAGATGCTTTTCAGAGAAATGCCCCAAAATTTTCACATGCCTGTAGACTTACAGTTTCAGAGAGGTTTTCTAATAAAATTGAATTTAATAAGGGTTTCCACCATTTTCATTTTAGTGGTATCACCTAGACACTCTGCCATTTAAATTTCCACAGGGGCTTGATATTTACAAAACCTTCTGAATCCTGAAAACCTTGTTTATCTGTTTGAAGTTGATTTTTATATGCTAGGTTTTACTAGGGTGCTTCCCTGGTGGCTCAGCGGTAAAGAATCCGCCTGCCAATGCAGGAGACGCAGCTTTGATCCCTGGGTCAGGAAGATCCCCTGGAGAAGGAAATGGCAACCCACTCCAGTATTCTCCCCTGGGAAATCCCATGGACAGAGGAGCCTGGTGGGCTACAGTCCTCAGGGTTCCAAAGAGTTGGACACAACTTAGCAACTAAACAATAACAACAACAAGATTTCAGTAAGCAGAAAATAATAAAAGGACTATTTAAGTTTTTTTTTGAAGATTTAAAACAAAATATCGTTCAATCACTTGCGTGTTAAGTGGAAACGCTAAGGCAGGATTTCTCCACCCCAGCAGTACTCACATTTGGGCTGAATCATTCCTTGCTGTGGAGCTGTCCTGTGCAGAGTAGGAAGTTTAGCAGCATCCCTGGCCTCAACCCACTAGATTCGAATAGCACCCACCTCTTGCTCTCCCCACCCACCACTACTACTTTTGACAACCAAACAGTATCTCCAATTACAGCCAAATGTCTCTTTACCCATTCTGGGAGGCAAAATGAGCCCAGGTGAGAAGTGCTGCTCTAAGGCAGGCTATTTTATGCATCTTCAAAACCAAAGACTCCACAGTGAGCCTCAATCTTCATTTTACAGAGGAGGCATATAATGTAAAATGAAAAAGTAGGACCAAAGCGCTATGGCAGGGGAAAATATTCTAAAATATAATCAAACTGAGAATATAATTATAAATCTGTCAGTTGCTTGGCAGCAAGGTCTGATTTCAGCTGAACTTCAGCTAATTTTAAAGTCATTTCTCTGTAAAGAGCAGCACTCACTTTTAAGTTCGTCCCCAACATTTGCTCCTTTTCTCTCTGAAGTTCTTTTCTGTAGCGATGGATGCTTTCCTTTATGTCTGATAAAGCAGCCACATCATCACTACTCTTTTCTTTGCTTACTTCACAATTCTGCACCAAGCTCGTTTCAACCTTCACTAAGGCAGAAGAAGGAGAACCAAGGGTGACCAATTCCTTCTCCAAAGCTACTGCCAAATGACCAACTAGAAAATCCTCACTTTCTAACTCTAGATATTTGAAGAAACTGTTCACAGGGAGAACTGTGCTGAGATCATGAAGGCACTGGAACAAAACTGTTTGATTCCTGGAATAAAAAAAAAAACAAACACAGTATTACAAAACTTAGTGCAAAATGGTCATGTACAACATATTGTAATAATCAGTTACCACTCATTTCTACATCCTCTAGTAATGAATAGAACCTGTAATGCATGCAGGTGGTCACTGATACAATTCAGACAGTAGTAATCAGACACAGCCAGCCCTGTGGTTGGTTGAATCTGTGGATATGGAACTCATGGATATGGAAGGCAGACCGTACTAAGCCAGCTTATAAAAGGAACTTCAGCATCCACGGATTTTGGTGTCCATCACGGTCCTGGAACCAATCCTCTGTGGATACAGAGGAACAACTGTATACATATCCTAACCAACTCAGTTCAGTTCAGTTCAGTTCAGTCTCTCAGTCGTGTCCTACTCTTTGCGACCTTATGAACCGCAGCACGCCAGGCCTCCCTACTGACTAATAACCTGATTAGGTTGCTTCCTGATTAAAGTTTTTCTCTGAGTCATGAAATCAAAATTATATTTGTAAAATTCCATTGTGGGGGAGCAAAGGCAAATCCTAAAATTATTAGGCCCTACCTAATCAACCCCACCAAAAAACCAAAAACAAACATAATTAAAACAGCTTCGGTTTCTAAATGAGACCACCTGTTTATTCACCTTGTACCAGGTGATGACCTGGACATGTCCTACAATGGCACAGAACACTACTAGAGGGATCCCTGTTGGAATACACACACACACATGCACACACACACACACACACGCACTCTTCCCTGGACCAATTCCAATTTGACGTGAAATACCTGGAATAGACTACTAAAATTCCTTCAAATGGTGTTCTTTGTTTCCAATTGAAGAGTGTCCCATAGAAACTTCCTGGCCTTTTGCAAAAGCAAATTTCTGGAAATTCTTTGATGACTTCACACTTCATGTGTTCTAAGAGCCATAGCCTCACTGAAGTCAGAACGAACATGGGTGACGTGATTTGAAAACCAGCTCTGTGCCATGTTGCAAGAAGTGTAAAGAGATCTTCCATGTGTTCTACGGCAAAAACACCACAAGCACTGTCATTAGACTCTGTCCAGGATCACATAAAAGGAGTTCTTAAAATTTTCTGATTCAATTAGGTATATGATTAAAAAGGACCCACAAAAATTACCTATAGGTTTCTTCTCTGGAAATGTCAGCACGTATTTCCCACTTGAAAGATCTTCTACACTTAAAAAAATTCTGCCACATTGAACATAATGAGCTTCAGAAGAGTTACCATTCTCTCTTATTTGTAGCAGCACAATGCAACAAAAATTACTGAATGTTAAAAGTGGCGGAAGAGCTGTTACAGCTGTAATCATCTGCACATATTCTTTCTTCAAGGGTTGTTCGCAAACAATGCTTTTCTCTTTCTCTTCTTTACTATCAACACTCAACTTGATTCTTTTTACCTCTGATCCTACTTCATATGGCACTGAGCTTAGTACTGGAGAAGAATTCCGAGTCAACTTAAATATCCTATTTTGACACTTAATAAGTGGAAAGGTGGAGTTAGGGCGTTGATCCACTGACAGCAATAAAGTCACATGATTCAGAGACCTGTAAAAAATACAGAGCTCAGTTAAGTCTGAAAGGTCATCAACCAGATGATTAAATGCCTTAAAACAGTAAAAAATTGTTTATTCTCTCCTTCCCTCTCATTTCAAATGTAAAACAGATTTGAAAATTAAGTATAAAAGCAAACATAGTTCCAAAGATCCTGTAATAGCACTTCTCTTGAAACCAGAAAGCAAAAACATTGTAAATATGCTGGACTTTACAAAGGGATTTTTTTTTAAGAGACAGGAAAGGTAAAATAACGCCAGTATTTTCTTTCTGGGGTAGATTTTTCACCTTTCTTCTTAAATAAGAAAAAAAAAACCCCTACTCTCTTAAAAAATATTTATTTATTTTTGGCTATGCTGGGTCTTAGTTGCTTCCCGGCTTGTGGGATCTTCCCAGATCAGGGATCAAACCCATGTCTTCACTGGCAGGTGGATTCTTTACCACTGAGCCACAAGGAAAGCCCTCTATTTGTGTTTAGTATGACGACGAGAACATTTAGATTACTATGCGGCATGCATCATACTTCTGTTGGACAGTGCTATTCCATAGATCAAGATGACACTATCATGTTAGAATTTACTTACACCTTCAAAGAAGATGTGGCTTTCACTCCAACAACCAAGCTATCTTCTATTACCCGATACCATATCTTCTCTACTAGCTGTTCTAAATCTTGAAAATGGTCTGATAACTTTTCATCGAAGGTACAGACAGGATTTTCTTCTTCACCACAAAGAGTAACAAGACATTCCTTATGGAAAAATATGTTTAAATAACTGATTACAAAAACATACCAAATGCAGCAAAACAAAAATACAATGTAAACCAGTTTTTGGCTGGGCCTTATGGCTTACATATTTTAAAGTGAATTATTATCAATGATATAGACAATACATAATTCACTAAAATAAAATTTAAAAAACATACAATTAACTATCTACTTGGAATTACCCTGAATATTCATTAGAAGGACTGACGCTGAAGCTGAAGTTCCAATCCTTTGCCCCTGATGTGAAGAGCTGACTCACTAGAAAAGACCCTGATGCTGGGAAAGATTGAAGACAGGAAGAGAATGGGGTGAGAGAGGATGAAATGGTTGGATGGCATCACCAACTCAATGGACATGAGTTTGAGCAAACCCCGTGAGATACTGAAGGGCAGGGAAGCCTGGCGTGCTGCAGTGCGTGGGGCTGCAAAGAGTCGGACACGACTGACCGACTGAACAACCACCACCCTTGGATCAAGAAGCATGGCCTAACTGTAAATAAGGCTCTGGATACCCAATACAGAGCCAGCAGGGATGTACCCTTGAGTCCATTTTGAAAAATAATCTGACAATACGTGCCCAAGGCATGCTGAAGACAATGCAATCTTTATTTTATCAGTGACTAACACTAAACTTAGAATTGGAAATTTTTGTATGAATAACACTGATTAAACTATATTTGTGAAAATTTTCTTCATTTTTTTTTTCATTCAAGTGTAGTTATTGCCAAAATTTTCTTCTTTTTCCTTTTTTTTTTTTAAAATTCAAGTACAGTTGATGGTAAAGTTTTCTTCTTAAAAGTCCAGGCCACACTCACTCACTTCCACACACATATGGATTTATAATACAAATGTAAATAGGAGGAGGAGTAATGATAATAAAAAAAATACAAAACACTTACTGAATGCTTACTATATGTCAGGCACTGTTCTAAATGCCATTCACGTATAAATATGTTTAACCATCACAATAACTCTAGTACCCTAGGTTGGTAGTATTATTATCTACAGTTCCCAGATAAGGAAAAGTTGAGGCAGAGGGAGGTTAAGTACCTTGTCCCAGGTCACACAGTTGACAAGAGGCAGAGCTGGGGTCTGAACCGGAACCAACCGCTTCCAGAGCCCATGGTGCATATTAACCATTACTCTATACTGCCCCTCTGCATGGTAATTATTGAAAAAAGATATGGGCATCTACATTCTAGTGAACTAAATGTGTTCCTAGGAATTTGATACTTCTGCCACTAACTGTGAGATTTGAGGCAGGGTATTCACCTGAAACAGAAGTTTTTATTACCTGCCAGAATTGCTTTTAAAGATAACAGTGTTAAAGGGCTCAAAACAGTGCCTTGCAGACCGTGATTTCACTGCATTAGTTTCTAACCTTTCTTCCCCTTTTCTAATACCAGCAAAATCACTGGGTTCAAGTAGGGAAGGGAAATGGGGAGACCGAACAATGGCTTTCAACAGCACTTGCATGAGGGTCCCCAGGAGATGAGAATAGTAATACAGAAATGCAACATGATGTGCTTCTGTTTCTTACATTAATGGAATCATTTGGTGCCAAAATCCTCATGTTGCTAAGACTGAAATACAGACAAAAGGCAAAGACCATTATAAGAATGGTAAATCTTAGAGGAAGTCAGAGTAAGATGTTAAAGTCACCTGAGGAAAGAAAATATGCAACTTCAAGTGTGTCTATGTCCAGCTTGTATTATCTGTAATTCAACCATACTATACTGTCTTTCTCTGTATGAAACAAATATATATAAACACTATTTTTTATGAAGTCAAAGCAGTTTTTGCTAATATTTTACACTACCACACCAGCATAAGTAACTGCAAGGTACCTGAAGAGGTTCTTACGATGGTCAACCACAAGGAAAATGAGAATAAAATTATAAAAAGCAAATAGGAGGACTAAAAAGACATAGCAATTTAGGGACATTAACTAGAGGAATAAATATTCTTAGAAATGAATCATGCAACAGACTAAAAGAACAATCATTATATTAAAGATAAAATTAGGTCACCATTAACACAAAATAAAATAATAATTAAGATATTCTGTTGAAGAAGTCAGAAAACATATACAGTTGTCCCTTGAACAAAAAGGGTTTGAACTGTGCAGGTCCACTTATATGTGAGGACTTCCCTGGTGGCTCAGATGGTAAAGAATCTGCCTGCAAAGCAGAAGACCCAGATTCAATCCCTGGATCGGGAAGATCCCCTGGAGGAGGGAATGGCAACCCACTCCAGTATTCTTGTCTGGAGAATCCCATGGACAGAAGAACCTGGTGGGCTAAAGTCCATGGCAAAGAGTCGGACATGACTGAGTGACTACACTTTTCACTTTCACTTATATGTGATTTTTTTTCAATAGTAAATACTACAGCACTACATACTCCCCGTTTGGTTGAATCTGCAGATGGGGAACTAATTACAGAGGGTGCACAGCAATGCTACTTGTGAATTTTTAACTGCACATAGGGCTGGAGCCCCTGACCCTGTTGTTCAAGGGTTAACTGTAATTCACTTAAGAGCAATTTCTATTCAAACTATACAAATAAAACAGTTTAATAGTTACATCTTTAAAAAAAAAAAAAAACTTGTTCCTCAAGGTGCCTGACAACTGAGATTTTAATATCTTACAGAATAATTTGCAAATTGGTTAAATATTGGTTTTTTAACCACTTTTCAATGTCATAAAAGCCCACCATTACATAATCCCTGCCATTGTGCTTCTTGATTCACTGAGCAGCACTTTCTAATACATTCCAATATTCCAATTTAAATAACTCTTAAATAGCTTTTAGATTTTCAATTCGTAAAATGATAAAATGGTCACATTTTTAACTTTACCTCCTCTGCACTTAATGTACTATCATCTTTTCTTTGAAACAGGTTCATTAAAGCCTTGTAAGATTTTGATATAATTTTTTCCTTAAGCAAGAGATGCTGCTGTAATTCCCAAAGAGAAATGAAACCAACCTATAAAGCATAAAGAAAAACCATTGTCAGAGATATAATTTCAAATGAAACCAAATATACTAATAATTCAGTAGGTATCTTCTCCAAATTTGCTTATTAATTCATTTTCCTACAGACAGCAATGAATACTCAGAGCAAAACTATTTTATTTAAAAAAATCTCTAATTACAAAGGAAAATAATACAGCAAATAAATGCAATAGCCATATCAAATTGAGACAATGTCAGTGTATTCACATGTTTCACAACTGAGTTAAGTATCGATATGAATATGAATGAATTTAATCAATATGCATAAAAAATAAGGACTACACCAACAAGAAAACTTTTTCTTATTGAAATAATTTCTGCAAAAACAAGATGTCTCATTATGAATAGAAATGCTTACTTATGATTTAATATTGCTTGAAATCTTCTGTTTATGTGACCTTTACAGCAAAATTTTCAAGGTAACACATAACAGATCCCAACTGTCACATGTTTATTTTTGTGCAAATAAACTCAATGCTGGGGTTAACTCTTAACTACAAGGGGGATAAAATGGCTCTCAATGGGCAAAGAGCAAACTGTTACTGTTATTATACCAGATAAATATATATCAGTACTAAGGATAAAACATTCATGAAATATATTTTACTTCTGAAAATTTAAAGAGTCACGCCATTGAACTTTTAGAAGCTGTTTCATTGCAGATGGTGATCTGAGACTGTTCAAGTATTAATTTGGCTTTTAATATAATATGCTTTTCTAGATTGAAAAAAACAAGATACACCCTGTATTTGCCTTTCTTTTAAATTACATTTTAAAACAGATAATTTTTTTTCCTTCTATCAATGAATAGAAGTTGGAGAATGAAGACTGAACCCTATCTTACCTCACTGCACAAAATATGTCAAGTGTCTAGCTAATATTTCATTTCATTTTATTTTTCTAGCTAATATTTTAAAACTTCCTATGTTGGCCTAGTTCTGAGGGTTCCACATCACTCACACTCCATCACTCACTGGTTGAGTAATTCATGACTGAGGGGACGTGAGATGTACCTGTCCAAGGTGGAGAACCAAGTCTGAAAATGCTGGAGGGGCAGGGGGTGGAAGAAGAGGGACACACGGGCAGGTTGACAATGAGGACCCCCTCAGAAATTTTCCGTGTTCTCTCTTCCTGACTCTTGTCAACATGATCCCAATACTCCAGGAATAAATCGTGAGTCATCAGACTACTGAAATGTTCTATGTTGTTACAAGTTTTGTTATAAAACTATAAAATAAGCCCATGACAATGTATTGAAACAACATACAAAGACATCTCACTTTCCCTTCCTAGACCCTCAATCCCACTGATAAAGACAAAAGACTGTTTACCTTTCCAGAACTTTCTCATGTGTATGTTAAGGGATGTTTTCATTCTTCTCCCCAAAAACAAATAAAACCCACCCCAAACCAAATACAGGAGCACACAGTACTGGGTAACACTGAATCTTGCTTTCCTGTTCTTATTGTGACTGCTCTCATACACGCAGAAAAGTACACAAGATAAATAAACAATTCACAGACTAAGGATGAAGTAGAAACCACTGGAACCATACTCAGGTCAAAAAAGCAGCACTTTCGGAGCAACCCATGGGCCTTCCCCAATCGAGAACCTCTCTCCACTGGAGGCAACACTACTCTCCCCTTTTAAGATAACTTCTTTGTTGGTCTTCATCACTTTACCATCATCATATCAACTCCTAAAGAATATGTTTACTTTGTGTGTGTCTTTTGCTTCTGAACTTTTGCAGGTGGAGTCATTCTGTATGCACTCACTTTTCAGCTCATCCACTTCTCACTAGTAGCTGTAGCTCGGGCCTGCCACTGCTCTGCAGCACCCCATCAGCTCACTACCCCAGCTTCCCTCGCCCCCTCCTGCTGGCGGACATCAGGGTGGATGCCCAGTCGTGGAGCATTCCCACCAACACTGTGAACCTTCCTGGACCCACGCACAACTGTCTCCAAGGTCCTGGCCTTGCCTTACCCCCTTCAACGAGTGGCTGGAAAATAAACTCTAGAGCGGAAAGAACAGTGAGCCGAACTCCAGTTCCAGCTCCACAAACCACCTCATATTTCTGGCTCGCCATCAGCTTCCCTGTATGCAAAATGGTGGAGAGGGTATATCTGTTCATCTCTAAAAGGGCTTCCAGCACTTAGAAATGTTTTTAGCCACAGTGAGAGCTAGTGGTAACATGTGGATACTTGTTTACAGATGGTATTTGGTTATTTTCTGTGAATCATTAATCAGAATGCCTTGTTTCTTCATGTGCTCACTCACCCACTCATGTGGGTGGCTCATTTTCTTTAAAAAATTATTTGTGAGATTCAGAAGAGGCCTAGGATAAATGTGTTCCTGCAGAGGACTTTATGTTGGTTTTGCTGGGTGACTAGGGTTTGAACTATGGTGTTGGAGAAGACTCTTGAGTCCCTTGGACTGCAAGGAGATCCAACCAGTCCATCCTAAAGGATATCAGTCCTCAGTGTTTATTGGAAGGACTGATGTTGAAGCTGAAACTCCAATACTTTGGCCACCTGATGCAAAGAGCTGACTCATTGGAAAAGACCCTGATGCTGGGAAAGATTAAGGGCAGGAGGAGGGGACGACAGAGGATGAGATGGTTAAATGGCATCACCAACTCAATGGACATGGGTTTGGGTGGACTCTGAGAGTTGGTGATGGACAGGGAGGCCTGGCATGCTGCGGTTCATGGGGTCGCAAAGAGTTGGACACAACTGAGTGACTGAACTGAACTGAACTGAGGGTCCTACTGCTTTAGTTTAAATACAGAATGCTTCCAGGGCAAAAATCGTGTTCTGCTTGTCTCTCTGGGTTCCAGCCTTTAGAGTTTGGTCTGCTAATCTACTCTTATATTAATATTTTCAGCTTTCTGAAGCTTAAAAAATATATATTTCAACTACCATTTTAAGTTGTTTTTATTATTAGAGTTGATTCAAAAAAATTAAGTGACATATTACCAGAAAGCCATGCTTTCATAAATTAAATTATTTGGCATCACTTAAAGATTGTATTAAAACGTACCTTATCCTTTTTGACAGCTACATAGTATTCCATGATTCAGTTAAATCATAATTGATTTACCATACTCCTAATGATGGATGTTTAGATTTTGACTGAACTGTATTTATAAATACTACTTAACTATTCCTATAAAATCAGTTTTGCTTACATGTATAAGTACAACCTTAGAACACATTTCTAGAAGTGAAATTGTAAGAGTAAAAAGACATGCAATTCACATTTTAATAGCTATAACAAACTTCCTTTCAAGAGACTGGGCCACTTTATATACTCAACAATACTGTTTTAGAATGCATTTTATATTAAGAAAATTAATCCTCTGTCAAATTTTACAATTTCCTTTTATAAAATTTGTCTTATTATTTTACTTTGGAGCACAAAAGTTTTTAATGTAATCTACCTTTTCCTTTACGGTTCTTTGTCCATTATGGTGCTTTATTTATCTACTGTTCACATTAACATCTAATATGTGTTCACTAAGTATTTAGTGAATTCACTTTAATATTAAAATACTTGCAAAAAAATTTTTTAAGGGCCTGCAAAGTATAAATATTTACTATCTGGCCCTTCGCCAAAAAACTTTGCCAGGGATACAGTAAAACATAAAGGACAACACAAGGAAACAGTCAGACAAATCCAAAAGGAGGGACAACTGGCTTGGCCTCAGCAGTGTCATTTTCAAAAGGAGGGGAGGGCTTATTCTAGAGAAAAAGACCAATGAGACATATAATAATCAAGTGCAAACACTGACTGGATCCTGAAAAAAGCAGCCATATGAAACATTCCTGTGGCAATTGAAGCCCTCTGAATATGGACTGAAGAGTAAATAAAACTAAGAGATTATATTAACTTTCTAAGTGAATAACGGTATTGAGGTTATACAGGAGAATGTCCTTATTTTAGGAAATTCCTGCTAAAACACATAAGAGTGAAATATTGAATATTTGCAACTTTCAAATACATGTACATACACACAAGCAGAAACACATGAGGCAAATATGATTTTTATAAAGTAACAACAGGGGAATCTACATGGGGACTAGAGATGATCACTGTATTATTCTATGAATTTTCTATATATTTGAAAATTTTTATGAATGAAAAAAGGCAGATTATGTGAGAACAAGCAACTTGTAATCACATTTCCATGTAAACTTGTATATATTCATTAAAAACATCAATAAGAATATGCAAGTCAGAGTGTTAAAACTGGCTATATCACAGTAATAGAATTAAAGATAATTGTTAGTCTCTTTTTAATATTTCTTGGCATTAAAGTTTGAGTATTTTACAAGGAATATGCAGTACCTTTGTACACTTGGGAGAAAATCAAAACCTTTTTTAGAGAGCTTTGTATGGAAAACTTGAAGGTAAACTATTCATGTTTGGAACATGTCATCATTCATCATATTTGCTGCTCTTTTAAAAGAGCAACGGTATACTGATCCTAAAACTACAAAATACGTGTTTTCCAAAAGTCAGATGTTTATCTTTTATAAGTTTTATCAAATTTACACAATCTTAATCAAAAAACTATCATTTTAGATGATACGTTTATAAGTAATGTCTTAATGGCTTTTACAGAGGGACCGAAAAAGGAAATAGATCCTTTGAAATACAGGTTTTCCCCACTAACCAAGAAGAAACGGTATAAAGCAAAGTAGCAATTACCTTAGGACACATCTTGGTTAGGGATGCACCAAATAAATCAAGATAGAGCCCAGGTGCTCACAGACCCAGGTGAAAGCCAAGGCGGCTGGCTGCTGAGAGGCTGAGATAAGGTCTGCAAAAGGAGCTTGGCGGGACTACTGTTGCTGCTTGGGATGTGTGCTGCAATGGCTTGTTGCAAAACAAATGCTGAACACTATTTTTCGCTTTCAACTTTTTTCACGAAAGCAAAACTCCTCTTCAGATTTCTTTTGGTTAGCAAAAAACAGTTTTTGCTAATGGAGGTCTTTCATAAAAGCAAAGTGGCGTAAAGCAAAATGGCATTAAGCAAAGTAGCATAAAGCAAACTTTTGAAAAGCGGGAGATAACCTGTACCATTTCTTTTGTCCCCAATCACTGTGTTGCTTATACTTTAAGGACCTTTCCTTCAATGTTCTTTCCTTCATTTAGAACAGCACTAACCCAAAAAAAGCAAAAGGAAACAGACACTAACTTGCAATCTTCTTTCCAGAGGTAGGACCACCAAATAATAATTCTCCTCTTTGTCCTCAAACAGGTCATCTTCACTGCTATCCAATGTTTCACCCTAGTAAACAAAAAAAGCACATTAAAACTGAAATTTTGAAATAAACTAAAAAATTCCTAAGATCAACAAAATACGATTAAAGTTTATCCGAAAAGCAGTGTGCCACATTATACACCATTTTCTCCTAACTAGGAAAAAAATGAATACCACTATTACCACCCATGGAACATTTGTAAACTGCCTCAAAAAGTATCAGCTTACTAGGTTTTTATAAAATGTCCTAACTAGAGAAAATAAGAATTATTGTCATTTTACTAATAAAAAAACTGAGGCTCAGAGGTATTTAAGATAGGCCTGAAACTTTCGGGGTATTGTTTCTCTTAGGTTCAAGATCTTAACACATTGTGAACTGTTACTTCTTTTAATAAAGCACTTTCATTTGATTTTATTCCTTAATAAATCTAATATCACCATGCTTTATTGGCATAAAATGTGCTCTTCAGAAGCAATGATGATGTTAATTTACTGTATTGTCATGAGCAAATACCAGATACATTATATTTCAAATTTACACCAAAAACAGTAATGGTATACTGTTGGTATAACATTTGGTTTACAAATGTGTAACATTTGTTGAAAGGAAAGTCAATATACTATTTAAAAGATTCAGTGTATGTATTTTTAAGTTCTCAAAGTTTTAAGTATGAAATCAAAATATTTAAAAGGTGGGTCAAAAATATGAAATAAATATTTAAAGGTAAGTCAAAAGCTTTAAAGTCTTCAAATTTTCTAAAATGTTTTTAAAGTAATGTATAAAAAGTAAACAGAACCTACTGAAGAGTTGAAGGTGTCATGGCCTATTATTTCAAAGGAACTCTGGCAATCTGAATTCAAGGAGTCCTTAAAAAGTAGCAGTACTTGTTCCGTTCCAGTTCCAAAGAAGTCATCTATCAGTACTGAACTAATTTTCTCCCACTTGGCAGCGATCTGAAAGAGAGTGGTAAAGAAGGAACAAAGAAAGAAACACATGAATACACATAAAGTGAGCTAAATCCTTTTGCTGCAAGTAGTTCTACTTTGTCATCTTCAACCTTACAAGTAAGTCATGAAAATGGTAGTGCAAACACTAAGAACCAAACTAAAATAAAGATATTGGGAGATCAGAAGACATAAGGAGTCATAAATTTGTAGAGAGCAAGATGCTTATATTTAATATTTATTCAACATTTGTCCAGGGGCTGTCATGTTCCTGATTCCTATATAAAAATTTTATTATAATTTATGAATGTTAGCACTTCTCATGACTAACTCTAGTGAAGATTCTTTCTCTAACTGGTTAATTTAATGATAACCCTCACTCCCATGAGCCTTGGTGGATATATATTTATGATCAGACCAATTACACAAGGAATTCAGTTGCGTTAGGTAACTAGAAGGTACTAGCAAACATTTTTAGGAGCTCTCAAGGCAGAGTAAGAGTCCATATGAAATGATAATTAATTAATATATCCTGAATTCTGGTAGGAGAGAACATAGTGATTATGTGGGGCACAGAAGGGAAGAGATCCTAATAGTGGGGCACCTAGAATCATCATAGCCTATTGGAATGATTTGTTAAATTTATACAAGAACATGAAATCCCAAGTTTAAAATAGAAGACAACTTCTTAAAGATCCATAAAGCTGAAGGCTTCCAGATTGATCCCCTGGAAAACTAACACAGAAAAGGATCAGAAATTCCTTCTCCCTCAGGCAGAAAAGCTGAAACCCCCATGCAGAACCCCAGAAGCATGGATACATCATCTTCCAGGTAGAGGAGAACTTGCATTCAAGCAAGAATACATAAGACTCTTCAAGCTACATAATCAAATATCGATCTTTCCTCTGTAAGGCTAATTCCAAAGCAGTGATGTTTCACTCAAAACAGTGAGTTTTCACTCATGCAGGGAGAAAGCTTATTTGTAAACCCATAGCCTCCCTTCTTCCCACCACCCCACCACGAGTAGCATGCATTATAATGAACCATGCCAAGAGACACTGGTAATAAGAATGTGCTCAGCACGCAAACACCACAGCTCTGCACACATGCATGTACATACATCTGCAATCTCTAGCTCCAGAAGAGGGTTGTCCAAAAGAAATACAGGTGAACCACCAACGCAAGGCACATGCATGACTTTCAATTTTCCAGTAGCCAATCAAAGAAAATTCTCTAGTAGCAGTAAAAAGGTGATTTTACTTTTAAAAGGCATTTTAGTCTATCTAAAATGTTATCATTTCAATTCAACAGAATCAAGAAAAATTATTAATATTTTACTCCCACTTTATACTAAGCCTTTGAAATCTGCTGTGTATTTGACATGGACAGCACATCCTAAATCTGACCAGCCACACTGCAAATGCTGAATCACCACCTGGAGCCAGTGACTACTGACCACATCAGATATCACACCTCTAAACATACTGGCCTCTTTCTACCTGACAACACACCACTACCTGTTTCACACATACTTGACAATGATCTCAATTTTGAAATGCCTGCTACAAAGATACTTGTCACAACTTGCAGAGATAATTTCTACTCAAAAGAAAAAGCCTAGGAGAAAAGCTAATCGTGTTTTTCTCCACACTCAGCTCTCTCTTTCAAGCCCTATCACTGGATTAAGGACTAGGGCCTTCATGAAGCATTGATCTCAGAACACAGTAACCTTGATTTTCACTATTTATTCTAATTTATGCTTATTTGTAGTTCACCTATCTTTGTAAGTTGCCTTAATTCCTGTTTGTAAAGAAGTAGTAAAAGGACAGATGGATGAAATCCATAGCCAACCCAAAGGAAGACTGCATCTGATGTTTTCTCCCATTTGGGGGCAAAACCATCCAAGGCACCATTTTATTATTCAATAATGTATTCATTTTACTATTTAAAACCTCTTGATATCACAAACAGGAAATTCCTTTCACTAGGCAATGAAAAAAATATTTTTCCCCTTCCTAGTATGTTCCACTCAATTACAAACCTCCTTTATTTACTTTATTTCTCTTAACTGCTAAACAAAGTGTAATTGCTCAAATGCAATTACTTCCCTTAACTCAGGTTTTCTGACACGATTATTCCCCCTTTTATCTGTAGATTCTTAACCTTTATTCTTGTTGCTAAAGTAATCAAGTATTTTACCATAAGCTACATCAAGTTTTCTTCTTAAGTAGGTATGTATAAATAAACACCATGATAGGGATAGGAGCTGTGAAACTCCCAGAGTGGCAAGGTATTGGAGACAATCTAGAAGCACTTAACTTGTAGGTATCAGCTCCCGAGCATTCAGTACTGAGCACTTGAGAATAGCTTAGAAGTACGGAATCCCTGAAGAGGTAGCATAGCGATTGTCAGTAGAGACGAAGGTAAATAACCTGTGGAAAGGCTGGTGTCTAGTGTAGAAAAAGAACCCTAGGATCCGATTTCAAAGCAGGGAGCCCACCAGTTACAGGCCCACGCACAAACAGTGATGCAGTCTTCTGCCCTGGGTAATGTGTCGGTGGCAGAGCTCTGTGGTGTCCGAGCAGGGGACCCATTTCAAGTAAGAGAGGACTATTCCACTGAGTGAATGAGACAGAAAGTTACTACTCCTTAGCCAGGTGAAGAGGGAACCTTAGGTAAGCACCATTGCTGATGACAGCCCTAGCCCTCGTCCAACACAATAGTAGCTACCACTTTCTGGGCTTCTTTTGAGCACCAGGCGCTGTCCAAGTCACTTTACAATGTCATCTTATTGAATTCTCCCCTCTTCGAGGCAGGATGAGTGCAAATTCATACAGACAGAAAATGAGTTCACAAAAAGCAAATACCTCCCTTAAGGTAACACTAGTATGGTGTTCATCTGGGATTGAAACCCAAGGTTAAGAGTATTCTTCCCACTACTCTGACCCCAATAAGGATTATAGGCTTCACTATTAACAGATGCTTTTCCCCACACCATTTCTTCAAATGAAGAGTAGAAAAAGACAGAAAATGCTATCTTCCCACAAAACCTCGAAATAAAAGTGTGATGAGCTTTTAAAGATTGCTTTCAAAATAAAAACAGGACAGTTTTCAAATCATTTTCCTTTTGAGAATTTAAGTCCTTTGTGTGGTGCAGAGGTTGAACATGGTCACATAATTCCTACTAGCATCAAGGTAATCTACAAGGAAAAGTCCCATAAAACACAATTTCAACCTATTTCCACACACACAAACACACGTATACACATTCAAATTAAAAAAAAAAAAGCCTTTCAAGTTTTCTGAAACATTTATCAATATTTCATATCAAGGTGATAATACCATGAGAGAAATTTCAACTGAGGTTCTAATGAAATGGACAGGGCACACCAACTAAGGCAGTATCTGCTTCTTGTTTT
This sequence comes from Cervus canadensis, assembly GCF_019320065.1. Classification (NCBI taxonomy): domain Eukaryota; kingdom Metazoa; phylum Chordata; class Mammalia; order Artiodactyla; family Cervidae; genus Cervus; species Cervus canadensis. The sequence goes on from NC_057419.1 coordinate 18,092,512, forward strand.
CCAAAGTAGCACAAGAACTTAAAAAGCTGTATAATGTACTAAAAACTGCTTTGGAAGATCTCAAATTATTAACACTTCAGCACACATAACTGAATGTGCTGATAAACATCTTATGCCAGGAGGATGCAATGTTAACAAAACATCAGGGTCAGAGAGATATTATTGGAGACAAATAATTCCAATCCTCCAATTTCCTTTTCATTTTCTACACCTTTTTACTTGTTATTGAACGTTCAATAACAGTGAGTATTTTAAAGCAATTTCAAACCTTACATTAAAAGACATGACTATTTATAGATAAAATGTGAATGCTTTTTCAGAGGACAACTCTGAGTTTCAAAATGTAACATAATGCAATTCTCTAAGCAACATTTTCTAGAAAAATTAACACGTTGCTTTTCTCTGGAGAACCATCATGTCTCTAAAAGGACAATGACAGGCTTCAAGGAACTCCTCTGGATTTCAAGTTTAAAACGACAACTACCAACTTTTTCTTTTTTTTCCAACTCTTTCAAAGTTCAACAACTGATATGAGTTTTCCAGAAAGGCTTCTGGTCTTGCTCTAAGTAAAAATACAAATCCAATTATTATCACATTATGAAAATTAGAAACAGTTATGGTAAAAAGACAAATAGATAGATAATAATTGTAGTTATGTATTCATGTATTTCCAAAAACTCAAGGGTTTTATGACTCAAAATGGCAAGGCAAAACTTATCAAATAACATTCAGATAATCATTTTAAGAAAAAGGAATGCTGTAACATACATGATTTCCTTTTAAGTGCAGGACTAAAAACCAATTTGGACAATAAGACTCTAGGATGAATCCTATGAAGCTTAGGGATGCTTAGTAGGTCTAAGATGATGCCAACTGAATGATTATAAGTACCATACCTGAAAGCTCTTTTCCCAAACAGCACAAGCATCACTGGACCTAAAGGATATGATGAAAAGGAGGCCTTCTTCACCTGAATCCACAAGTTGAACTGCACAAGGATCTCCAAATGGAAGCTGGCACACACTTGTAGGAGTCCCATTTAGGAATGAAATCAGCTGATTTTTTCGAGTAAGGGCAATCAGTGACATTCTTAACTGGTCATTGACAATCTCAGTTGAATAGACATGCACAAATGTTATCATGCTGGTATAAGCAGGAGGGATAATGTATGTATCACTTATTACTTCTGCCCTTTCAAGAGAGTATGCACAAAAGTGGGTATTCCAAGTTGCATAATCTGATTTTGAAGGCTTTGGAGTGCATTCTTCTGCAGATAAATAACATCTCTTTAGTCCTAATAAAACTATACCTAGATTTTCAATCTCCCCTGCCCACTCAACAGAGGAAAAGTTCATAGACACACTGACAACTTTACCAGTTTGAGAAGAGATATAAAAGAATGTCTGACCATGTCTCCATAAAACTAAAGGGCCATTAAGGACCCTTATACTGTCCTTCATCTCATAGCCTAGTCTAAAACTCAAACACTTTTCAAATTTATTGGTGCCATGAAGAAACAGTAGAAAATATTTGAAAATGTTCTCTTCTTTAATGCACTGTATCATAACATAAGGCAGATTAATTCCAGTTCTGAAATCTGAAACACAGTCACAGCACATAATTTTTAAATGAGAACATTCTTCTTTTATGCTAAAGAATCCAGTGGATTTCTGAACAAATCCCCCTGGTCCTCTGCCAAACACCATTCTTCTGACATGTAACACAGGTATTGTTTTAGGCCCTACATCTACAAAATTTCCTTCAGACAAACGAAAAATAAGGACTTCTCCATTATAACAGCAGAACCTTTCTTGTTCATTAGATGACATTGCTTGTTTGCCAGTGAATCTACAGTATCAAGTCCAATTTGTGTTGGTCCAGTTTTGGAAAGTAAGTCAATTCCAGTTGATGCTTTTAAACCTAAAAATGAAATGAGGAAAACTGCCACTGAGTAGGCAGAGCTGAAAAGAAAACACATGTTTTAGTTAGAGAACTGTTACACAGGTAACTGTAAACGTTATCAATATTTTTTAGCTTTTTATGCGATCTTAACATTGTCACACTTATCAAAAACTGTCTCAATAGCGCGATCTGCAGCAACATGGATGGACCTTGAGACTGTCATACTGAGTGAAGTCATACAGAAAAGGAGAAACATCATATGACATCCCTTATATGTGGAATCTAAAAAGAAATGATACAAATGAACTTATTTACAAAACAGAAACAAACTCACAGACTTAGAGAATGAACTTATGGTTGCGGGGCAGGGAAAGGATGGTGAGAAGGGATAGTTAGGGGGTTGGGGATAGACATGTAGACATGAAAATGGATAACCAACAAGGACCTACTGTATAGCACAGGGAACTCTGCTGAATGTTATGTGGCAGCTTGGATGGGAGGGGGACTTAGGGGAGAATGGATACATGTATCCCCTGCATGGATCCCTGCCTTGTTGTGCCAACCGGGCTTGCATAATTCAATGAAGCTATGAGCCATGTCGTGCAGGGCCACCCAAGACGGACAGGTCATAGCAGAGAGTTCTGGCAAAACATGATCCACTGGAGGAGGGAACAGCAAACCACCCTAGTATACTTACTGTGAGAACCCCATGAACTGTATAAAAGGCCAAAAGATATGACACTGAAAGACGAGTCTCCCAGGTTGGAAAGGTGTCCAATATGCTACTCGAGAAGAGCGGAGGACAACTACTAATAGCCCCAGAAAGAACAAAGCGGATACATGTATACGTGGGGCGGAGTCCCTTAGTTGTCCACCTGAAACCATCACAGCATTGTTAATCGACTATGTGCTCAGTCACTTCAGTCGTGTCTGACTCTTTGCAACCCTATGAACTGAAGCCTGCCAGGCTCCTCTGTCCATGGGATTCTCCAAGCAGGAATACTGCAGTGGGTTGCCATACCCTCCTCCAGGGGATCTTCCCGACCCAGAGATCAAATCCATGTCTCTTGCATTACAGGGGGATTCTTTACCCGCTAAGCCACCGGGGAAGCCCGATGTATCCTGCAATTCATATTAATTCTTGCATACTCCAATATAAAATAAAAAGTTTAAAAAAAAATCTGTATCCCAAATATCATTTCTGTAGAGCCCTTAAAAAACAGTTTGCAAAGAAGACAAATAAGTACATCACAGAAGATAAGTGAATTTGTTAACAGCCTCTATTAAAAGGTACAAGTGCTCCATTATAAAGAACTGCAAACTTTCCGGTTCAGAAACCTGGTTTCTCCCTCTATGTCTTAGCCCCTCTGCAATGGCATCTCAGTCAGTCAAGGATTCATATTAGATTGCTCCCATAGCCCAGGCACTTGGGTTTCTGTCTCCCTGAGAAAGGAGCTTCTACAGACTTGATGGTCAAAATGAAAGAGTGGTGAGGTGGGGGACTGGGGCGGGGGGTGGTAGAAACCAGGAAATGCTGTAACATGACTTTAAAAAAAATCTTCATAGGAGTAATAGAAATAAAATTTAAATCTTATTTTGCAAAAGCAATGCAGTTTTACATCCTAAGGAAGTCACTATTCTTATTCAAAGTAGAAAAAAACAGAGGATTAGATATTGTAATGAACACAAGGATTAAAACATTGCCATAAATTGTTCATGCTTATTATATGCCAGGTACAATACATGCATTATTTAATACTCACGAATATTCTTTTAAAGTAAGAATTCTTAATATCCCATCTTTTAATTTTTAAAATTTATTTATTTTAATTGGAGGATAATTACTTTACGATATTGTGATGGTTCCTGCCATACATCAACATGAATTGGCCACAGGTATACATGTGTCCCCCCCATCCTGAACCCCCTTCCCACTTCCCTCCCCACCCTATCCCTCTGGGTTGTCCCAGAGCACCGGCTTTAGGTGCCCTGCTTCTTAAATGAGAAAACTGTATTTTAATGAAGGTCAGAAAATTTTCCAAGGTTACAAAGCTAATCAGCAATAGCACTAGATTTAGAAGAGGGGCCCTCTGGCTCCTGACCCTATACTTCTAACCACTACATTGTCCTGGCACGTATTCCCTTGCTCTGAAGACTGGTTGTAAGAAAGGCAACTTGAGATAATTAGTAAGACAGAATAAAGAACAAAGGAACACCCCCTCCATTGAATCCATGTGAGAAAACATGTAAGTAAAAGATGGTGAAGTCTCTTCATTCACTGGTTATGTATGCTGAGTCACTCCTGTCAGTTTAATTCAGTCGTGTCCAACTCTTTGCGACCCCATGGACTGCAGCACGCCAGGCCTCCCTGTCCATCACCAAGTCCCGGAGTTTACTCAAATTCAGGTCCATTGAGTCAGTGATGCCATCCAACCATCTCATCCTCTGTCATCCCCTTCTCCTCATGCCTTCAATCTTTCTCAGCATCAGGGTCTTTTCTAATGAGTCAGTTCTTCACATCAGGTGGCCAAAGTATTAGAGTTTCAGCTTCAGCATCAGTCCTTCCAATGAAAATTCAGGACTGATTTCCTTTAGGATGGACTGGTTGGATCTCCTTGCAGTCCAAGGGACTCTCAAGAGTCTTCTCCAACACCACAGTTCAAAAGTATCAATTCTTCAACCCTCAGCTCTCTTTATAGTCCAACTCTCACATCCATACATGACCACTGGAAAAACCATAGGTTTGACTAGATGGACCTTTGTTGGCAAAGTAATGTCTCTGCTATTTAACATGCTGTCTAGGTTGGTCATAGCTTTTCTTCCAGGGAGGAAGCATCTTTTAATTTCATGGCTGCAGTCACCATCTGCAGTGATTTCGGAGCCCCCCAAAATAAAGTCTGCCACTGTTTCCACTGTTTGCCCATCTATTTGCCATGAAGTGATGGGACCAGATGAAGCGGCGGCTGCGCGGTGCTCAAGCAACTGTGAGGAGATACCCCATGTCCAAGAACAAAGGAGAAGCCCCAGCAAGATGGTAGGAGGGGCAAAATCGTGTTTAGAATCAAACCCCATACCCACCAGAAATGCTCATAGGGCTCAAACAAACTTTGTGCACACCAGGACCCAGAGACCCCACAGAGACTGAGCCAGAACTGTGTTTGAGTGTCTCCTGCAGAGGGACGGGTCAGCAGTGGACTACCACATGGGCAGGGGCTCTGGGTTCAGTAGAGCTGGGTGTGGCATAAGCTCTCTTGGAGGAGGTTGCCATTAACCCCACCATAGAGCTGCCAGAACTTACATAGGACTGGGGAAACAGACTCTTGGAGGGCACAAACAGAACCTGGTGTGCACCAGAACCCAGAAGAAAGGAGCAGGGACCCCACAAGGGACTGACCCAGACTTGCCTGTGAGTGTCCAGGAGTCTCCAGCAGAGGCGTGGGTCAGCAGTGGCCTGTTGCAGGGTTGGGGGCACCGAGTGTAGCAGTGCATGCATGGGACCTTTTGAAGGAGGTCACCATTATCTTCATGACCTCCACCAGAGTTTGGCCCCAGGAGTCACTACTGTAACAGTTACCAAATGCTTAGCATACGCTAAGAACCATCAGAGCACCCTCTGAATGGTGGGCCTGCTTCTCCTTAGATGTGTGATTTATTTTATTTTTTTTAGATGTGTGATTTAGAGCAAGTTATTTAGTCCCTTTATGCCACCTGACATCCACATCTGTGTAACAGGGTGTGGTACCAGCACCAAACCTACAAGGTACTAGAATTAATGAATAGAACTCGCTTGAAATAGAACCTGACCCATAGAAAGTGCTAGACAAGGCTAGCTCATTCTCATCATCATGGCTAGCTGTGGTTCATACAGTACCTAATCTTAGAAACATCAGAGCAACTGTATACTTAATGGTTTGTGAATGCTGAAAGGTCTCTTGTCATTTTAAATAACTCTAACTCATACTCTCTCTTTTCTCTTATTTGTGGATCATTTACGCCAAGAAAATCAAGTACTTTAGAAATAAATGAAAATGAGGTCATGTACAAGTAAGTAATATAGTTTTCCTCTTTTGAATGAGAAGCAAACTCCAAAGGCTTAGGTTTTTTCTTTTATTATAAAAATCTACCAACAATCCAATTAGAAAAAAAAGTATCACTGAACCATAATCTATTGATTTAACAATGTAGCCTGCATTTTATCAAAATGACTTGATTTACAGGCAATTCTACTTAAAAGTATATTAAATCATTCAAATTGGAGATGCTGCACCTTATTGTTGAACTTCCAAATACATCACTTGTGGTTTTAAAAGACCCTCACAAATTTCTTTGAAACTGCTGTCATCAAGAAGTGGCACTTAAATCTCCTCTCCTTGAGTGAGGCCTGGTCATCATGACTCATTTTCAGGCACAGAATACAGAAGAAGACTAGGTTACAGAGCATGGTGGCTTCCTCAGTGACCTCTTCCTTGGATTATTTGCACTGGGGAAAATCCCCTGCCATATCGTTAAGACACTCGGGCAGCCCCGTGGAGATGCACACGCAGCAAAGAACTGTGGCTTCCTTCCAACAGCTAGCAAGGGACTGGGGCCTTTTGCCAAGAGCCATGTGAGTGAGCCTTCCTGGGATCACATCTCCAAGCTCCAGTCCAGCCTTCCTGAGCCAGAACCACCCCTAAGCTGTTCCCAAAAACCTGGTCCTCAGAAATTTTAAGATAATGAATGCTTGCTGTTTTACATTGCTAAATTTGGGAGTAATCTGTTACACAACATTTCTTTTCAAATCAAATTTATGATATTGTTTTTGAGAATTTCTAGAAGAATTACTGAAGCAACTGGAGATACTGGCTAATACAAACTAGCAAAAGCCAAATGACTTCCTGGCTTGTTAGGCAACTCATGCAAAGATCTGGGGAAACAGGTATCCCAGAGCAGCTTCAGCTTTATCAGTAAAGCAGATAGGCAGTGAAACCAAAGGTGTAGCTTTTACTTGTGAAACTATGTTTTACTTGAAATTGGTTACATTACATGAAAATGTATGACTAATACCTTCTTTTTTTCAAATTTCCCACAGACATCTCAGACCTCTTAGGAGACTTATAACAGAGTTTCCTATTTTGGCACTAAATGATACTTTTAAACATTATATATTCCGAGGTAAAGATACAAGAACTCATCGTCTTTTACTACCTAGTCACATCAACAGGTCTTGACTTCCTAATACTAAAAATAAACAAAAATAACTTGCATCCAGAAAAGGATTTTGTAATTTTAATATTAAATGTCACAACTAATGGGTCATCAACACAATGCTCTGGTTTACCCACACCCAAGTGTGGCAGGAGTAAGGAGGACCTTAGTGCTAAAAGGTCAGTAGAATCATCCCCTTCAATAAACTTGAGAGTATGTATTGTTGCCCTTTCATAAAGTGAAGAGTTAGGAAAATCGGGCACCTTACATTGTATTCTCTTAATGCTATCACTAAGTTCCTTAACTTAGAAACTTCTTCCTTACAATTTTCTGTCCCAGTTGTGTCTGTGATGGTTCAAGCTTTCATCCCTCATTTAGGCTGCAGCAAACGCCCTTTAATCAGCCTTCCTTACTCTAGTCTCTCTCTCCTCCAATATGTCCATTCATTTATGCTGCCTCGGTTATTGTTCTAAACTTATCTGGTAACTGGTCCCTAAACTTATCTGGTAACTGGTCCCTAATTCAAAAGTTTTGCATGCACCTGTTGCTCTACTCCCCCACTCCCGCCCCAACCAGCCCCCAAATCTATGATTTGTGTCCCTGAACTATGACCTGGAAAGATAGACGCTGAGTGATAACAGAGATAAAAAGTTGCAAACCACTGCTACAAGCTTTCACTGTGAGCTCCAGGCAAAAAGCAAAGTTATTCTCATGGACTTAGATTCAAATAGATTTAAAAACACAACTGTTATATGAAAGGCTATTTTTTTATTTTTAAGTACTACTGCAAAAACATGCACATTTTCAAGATACGCTATTTTACATGGATCATCTTCAGAGCTAAAAATCAGAAGCGAAACTACTAATTTATAAAGATAACTTTTTTTCCTTCAAACTTTCTATAATAATCTCAAGGCTTACTGAATTCACATATCTGTGAATATGTTTTATTTTATACTAATGCAACATCTACATTAAAGGTAAAAGTTCTGAGCATATGTTCACAAAACAGAACTTTAAAGCTATGGAATAAGTGGTAATATTCATTTTTAAGATATAAATAATCTGGAAACAAGTGAAACTAAGGTTCAGTGTAGAGGTTCTTAAACCAATATAAACAAGTCTTGATTAATCAAATCAGGACACCAGGCTTAGTATTCTAGCCTATTAGTCATTTGACTTTTTACTTAGTACTCTTACGACAGTGGCTGCAGAAAAAAACAGGTAACTCAAACCAGTTAAGTGTTACCTTCAGTCATAGCTCTGGAGGAGGCTGGGGGAGAGAAAGAAGCAGGAAGGAAGATTTGGATGCAGATTATTTATAAAATACTAGGCAGTTAATTTGAGCTTTTCCTGTTCTGTGTCACCACACATCAAAGTTGACTGTATATTTTACACATAAAATGAAAACAGATGTACGAGTATATTAGAAAAATGATACATGCTAACCTAAATATAGGCAACAAATTATCACCCTTATCCATCCTTCTCTCTCAGTCTCCCAACAAATAAACAATGTTTCTGTTAAATGTTAATAAATACATTTGGCATTATAAATTTCAGAACCAGGTCTGGTACAGGAAGATCATAAAAGAGCACTATATTATTTATATATGAAAGCTATAAAATTCTCTAAGAAACCAATCGATAGACTGCGACCAGTGGAAAGTGTCTTTGGAATTCTACCTTTGGGAAAAAGGTAGAATTACGACATTCAACTGTAAACTTCACCTAATAATATTAAGCATAATAATAGTATGAGCATAATACACAGAGATAATCATTTTTCCAACATACAGGACATTGTTTACCTAGTAAATTAACTTGGCTACAGAAGAGGTTCACTGTTAAAACTTCTTCTACCTATATAACTAAAAGTCACTTGTTGAGGCCTGCCCAGAGTCAAATCTCCCCTTTCCCAGAAACACTTAGTGTGTCTGAAATGTGGATGAATGTGATCCACTAAGAGAATCAGGAAAGATTAAAGGTTCTTGATGCCATACTAAGGACTTCTAACTTTCTCTAAGGAATGTTAAACCACTGAAAGATTTCAAAAATAGAAACCGCAGGAGTGTACTTCTGAGTAATAAAGATCCTGGTGACAGTGTTGAAGGCAGGGGAGTGAAGTGACACTGGGGGTGGAGTCATAAATTAGGAAATAATTACAAGGACTTAATTAAAGGGAGACTTTGGAAGACAACCTGGCAGTGAACAGAAATGCATACACCTAGAAATTTCATTTCTAGATATGAACCCAGAGAAATAATCCTACATAATAATGAAGACTTTTTTCTGGAATGTTCACCATGCTATTTTTTTTTCCCAAAAGCAAAAACTTCAATGACCACCAATAGGGGAATGAATAGATATGGATGGAATAGCATATTATAGCTAAGAGGAATGAATTATATGTATATCATTGAGCCTCTTGATGGAAGGTGAAAGAGGAGAGCAAAAACGCTGGCTTAAAACTCAACATTCAAAAAACTAAGATCATGGCATCTGGTCCCATCACTTCATGGCAAACAGATGGGGAAAAAAATGAAAGCAGTGACGGATTTTATTTTCTTGAGCTCCAAAATCACTGTGGATGGTGACTGCTGCCATGAAATTAAAAGACACTTGCTCCTTGGAAGAAAATCTATGACAAACCTAGACAGCATATTAAAAAGCAGGGATGTTACTTTGCCGACAAAGGTCCATCTCGTCAAAGCTATGGTTTTTTCAGTAGTCGTGCATGGATATGACAGTTGGACCATAAAGAAGGCTGAGCACCAAAGAACTGATGCTTTCGAATTGTGGTGTTGGAGCAGACTCTTGAGAGTCCCTTGGACAGTAGGGAGATCAAACCAATCAATCCTAAAGGAAATCAACCCTGAACATTCATTGGAAAGACTGATGCTAAAACTGCAATACTTTGGCCACCTGATGCAAAGAGATGACTCACTGGAAACGATCCTGATCTGGGAAAGACTGAAGGCAAAAGGAGAAAGGGGAGGCAGAGGATGAGATGTTAGATAGCACCACCTACTCAATGGACATAAATTTGAGCAAACTCAGGGAGATAATGAAGGACAGGGAAGCCTGGTGTGCTGCAGTCCAAGGGGTTGCAAAGAGTCAGACACGACTTAGCGACTAAACAGCAACATTGTGGCTTGATTTCAAAAATCAAATGAAAAAAGTTGCAGAAATATGTATACTGTAGTATATTAGGCATCAAAATCAAAACAGATAAAACAGCATGATAAAACAGCATGATATACTTTGTTTACCTACAATGGCTACATTCCCTGACTGCTTTTTCTGTGCCAGGCACTGTTCTAAGCACTTTGGACTAATGCATTTCTTCCTCAGAACATCCTTATGCTATAGGTAGTATTATCCTCAGATGGGGAAACTGAGACATGGAATTTAAGGATATTCACAAAGGCCTGCAGATTGGAAGTGACAGAGACAGGATTCAAACGTAGGCAGCCTGGTCCAAAATGAAAAAGCAAAGGTGTAAGGATTCATGACAAATCCCAGTGACTGTCTATTCTGGAGAAGAAGGATATCAGAGTAGGGGAGTAGAGTCATACAGAGACTTTAGCCATACTTGAGATACTGTTTCAAGGATATATTCAAATACAATATTACAAATAAAATGAACACAATGTTCATTTTCCCCCATAAAAAAGTAAAGATACAAAAAAAGTTTGGGGAAAAAGATGCTCAAGTGTCCATCCTGTTTGACTATGCCTGGTGGGAGTATGGGGACTGTTCTTTTCTTCTTATAATTTCTTTGCAGTTTTCCGTTGCAACAAGCAAAAATGTCTCCAGACATGGTCAAAAAAGTCCCCTGGGGGGCAAAACTGCCCCAGGTGAGAACTATCTTAATACATCATGCACAATGCCAGGCTGGATGAAGCACAAGCTGGAATCAAGATTGCTGGGAGAAATATCAATAACCTCAGATATGCAGATGACACCACCCTTATGGCAGAAAGTGAAGAACTAAAGAGCCTCTTGATGAAAGTGAAAGAGGAGAGTGAAAAAGCTGGCTTAAAACATTCAGAAAACTAAGATCATGGCATCCGGTCCCATCACTTCATGGCAAATAGATAGGGAAACAATGGAAACAGTGAGAGACTTTATTTTCTTGGGCCCCAAAATCACTGCAGATGGTGACTGCAGCCATGTAATTAAAAGACAATTGCTCCTTGGAAGAAAAGCTATGACCAACCTAGACGGCATATTAAATAGCAGAGATATTACTTTGCCAACAGAGGTCCTGTCAAAGCTATGGTTTTTCCAGTAGTCATGTATGGATGTAAGAGTTGGACTATAAAGAAAGCTGATCGCCGAAGAATTGATACTTTTGAACTGTGGTGTTGGAGAAGACTCTTGAGAGTCCCTTGAACTACAAGGAGATTCAACCAGTCAATCCTAAAGGAAATCAGTCCTGAATTTTCATTGGAAGGACTGATGCCGAAGCTGAACGCCAATCCTTTGGCCTCCTGATGCAAAGAACTGACTCACTGGAAAAGACCCTGATGCTGACAAAGATTGAAGGCAGGAGGAGAGGGGAACGACAGAGGATGAGATGGTTGGATGGCATCACAGACTCAATGGACATGAGTTTGAGTAAACTCCAGGAATTGGTGATGGACAGGGAGGCCTGGCGTGCTGCAGTCCACGGGGTTGCAGAGTCGAAAACGACTGAGCGACTGAACTGAACTGAACACGCTTTATATCTTTAAACTTTATATAACTGTTTCAAAGATTTCAAAGTTAAATCTTGTGTTAAGTATCTCACACTCCAAGTGAGAAAGATGCTGCAGAAGTGAAGGAAGTTGCAAGTGAAGTAATTCCCAAATAGAGAAAGTACTAGGAATAATCTAGTTGTCATTCCAGAGAAAGAGGTGAACAGGCCTGGGGATGCCCACTTCCTAACCGCTCTTCCGCAATAACGGGACTAGGGGAGCCAAGCCCAGCCCCGCTACCTCTAGGCGAAGATCGGGTCAGGGAACAAGCCGCCAGCCCTACCTCTACGCGTGAGGCCCTCGCTCAACACAATAGCAACAGCCCCGGAGCAGCAACGCCAAAAATACTTACAGTGTCCTGCAGCTCCAAACCTCCCGCCTGCGCGCTGCATCTTGGGAGGTCCAGGCCGGAGGCTGCGTCCAGCGCAGAGGAGGCGGAGCCTGCCTAACCGGCCAGAACTCGGTTGCCATGGGAGCCTGAGGAGGCGGGGCCTCCGGGGAATGTTGTAAAAGTGAATGGCAGGCGGAGCTCGCACGGGCGGACCTCTGCAAGGGAAGAGCCCGAGATTCGCGGGCTGGCGGGGGAGAGTCCGCAGTTCAGGGGACGTCGGGGGCGGGGCCCGAACGCGAAGCGAATGGAAAGCCAGGTTGAAGGCCTGGTCCCGCCTCCAGACCCGAGCGGACGCACCAGATTGGGCGGCGTGGCGACGCTTCCGCCCTCCTTCCGTTGTCACGCGACCGCCTCCACCTCCCGCCCTTCTCTCTTTACCTCCTGGCCAGCTTGCCCAGTGCTGAGATATTCGGACCGCAGCTGTGGAAAGGGGCGACGCCAACTCTGATCATGTCCACGACCGCAACTATCGCTGAGGTGAGGAGCTGACCGCATCACTGCCGGGCCCCTCCATCCCGGACCCCGAAGCAGCCTCTGAGGCTAGGGGGCCGCGCGCCCAGGTGCAGGTGGGCTGGGCTGAGGGGAAGTGGGATGATGCCTGTAATGTCTAAGCGTCCCCTCGTGTCTCTCTTCTAGTATCAAGCCCAGAATAAAGCCAAGCTCATCTCTGAGGTCCGACGGAGGTTTGAAGCTGAGTATGTGACAGGTGGGTACCGCGATTTTGGTGTTGAGGCAGGTGTGCCATGAGCGGCCCCAACTTTGCTAAGATGTTTGTTTGGGTCTCTGTGGAAGCCGTTAGGGACCATTTCGATCCCCACGAGGACCGTGCCTTCCACGTTTTCTAGGTTTTCTCTTCGTAGTATGGCAAGGATACTGCTCCAGTTGGGCAAGTGACGTGTCTCTTGCTTCCTAAAGGGTTAATGTGAGTTGGAAATTAGTGTTTTGAGTATCTCGAGTTTATGGAACTTTCAGGACACTTGTTAGGCCCTCAGCTCAGGTGACGCCGTTCCTCTGCTGACCTGTCAGGAACAACAATCGAGATAATGAACCTGGAAATTGCCGAAATACTATTCACGTGTGCTTAATTGGGTATCTGAATCCCTAGGTTAGTTTGCCTAATTCCCCTTTATACAACCCAGCAGGCGCCCGCGAAGTAGGCCCCCCTGTGCTGGAGCAGGTTCTTTTCATCTCACAATGTACCTAGCAAAGTACCCGTGCATCCCAAATTGATTTATTGGGTGAACTTCTCTGTCCACATGTCACAGATAACTGGAGTTGTCCAATATTTAACTGATGATTTAATACCTGTACAGTAATTTTCAAAATCCTGCAGGATAATTTACTGTAAGGAGGGACTAAAGTCCAATCCTGACCCTGCCTCTTAATAGCTTACTTGTCTTTTCTGAGCCCCTGATTCCATATTTGTGAAGTTTGACTAACGAGGATGATTAAATGAAAATATGTATAGCAAACTGTGTAGCATGGGGTTAGCATATAGTAGGCTCTCAGTAAGTAGTTTTCCTCAGTAGTCTTTTTGGTTACATGAAAGAAGTTCAGTGTCTACATCCTGACTTCAGTGCTGAGGGTTCCCTGCAACTTTAGATGCCACTAGCTTGTATGTCAGTTGATGACCTAGAACAAATAAATCTGTTCCGAATAACCTGGTCAGTAAATCTTTTCATCCCTCCCTGTCAATTTTCTTCACACCCCAAATCTTGTACCAGAGAGTTGCAAAAGCATTTAATTCACTTTTAGCAAATGAGATAGCTGGTTCCAGTAAAGAGATAATTCTAAAATTGATTTCTATGGAAACATAATTCTTAGCTGTATAGTTTATAATATTGTAAGAAGTAACCCGGAACTTGACCTAATGTGCTAGTACTCACCAATAGTTGTTTGCTTAGGCCCAAGGGAGGAAGCAGGATATAGCCAGGAGAATTTAGTAACAGATAAAATCTTAAAGGTCATCTCCGTCCAGCCTTCTCATGTTTACAATGAAGAAAGTGAACTCTGGAGAGAGTAAATGATTTGCTCAGACTCCTTGGTAGCTAAGTTGGGGCTGGGTCTTCTGAATTCACTGTAGTAATCTTTCGACAACACCAGCATATCTAGTTAGATCATGACCCTCCCCAGTTTGAAACCCTCTAGTACCATTCTACTGTGTTTAGGAAAAAAAAAAAATCTCAAATTATTTTTGGTGACCTGCAACACCATCTTCATGTTACTGCTTATCTGGGTCAGTGCAGATTTCACCACTGCCCACAATAAGAAATGTATTATATATTGCAGTCTAGTACGCACTCTATACACATTACTGAAGCAACAGTTCATTAAAGAATACTTCTGTTGAAAACCTATGACTCCCTGGTACACTGATGCACAAAATTAACATCATAACCTACAAATGTGACCCACAGAATAGTGTGACCAGCTTCTTTTATGCCCTTTAAACTGACTTGAGTCTGTTTCCATCTTGGGACTTTTCCATTTCTCTGCCTGGAAGACTCTACCAAGCATAGCTAAGTTCTGCTTCTCCATCTTGGTTTAATTGGATCTGAGAGGCCTTTGCTGTTTATTAAATGGCCTCCCTGTCTTGTCTTCCTAATGGTTATCACCTGTAACCTTCCTCGTTCATTTGTTGACTTATTATTGTTTATTTCCTTCAGCAAAATGTGGGTCTGGGGCAACCTGTGGGCCTTGAGGGCAGGGTCTGACTCATCTCTATATACTTAGCATAGTTCTCAATACATAGTCATTGACTGAATATAGCAACACTTAAATATAAATATATATATATGAAGATGAGTCCAAGTCTGTATGAAGAGCTGTCCTGTCTCCTCTCCCCCACAAAAATCTGGCAAAGAGCAGCCCTCACAAAATGTCTCATAAAGACCAGTGTTGTTTCAAAGTAAAGCACTGTCTGGTATTAAGTTTAAGGAGGATTTTGTCACACCTGGGTATGTGTGAATGAGTTATCTGCACAGCCATGGCAAATACTGATTTAATTAATTTGAAGACTTGCATTGGTAAGGAAAAGAAAAATTCTTGAGACTTTCTCCCCTTAAAGTTTCTGTTGTTTCGTGAAATAGAGCATTGGGTATAGGTAGAGTAGGAAACTGGCACAGAGGGTTGTATGATTTGCCTGTGTTCTCCCTTTCAAGTTTACTTTTTAAAAGTTAGTTAGAAAAAAAAAATTTTTTTAAATAAAAAATAAAAAAATAAAAGTTAGGTATTGAGAACAACCACTTTCCTCCTTCCTCTTTGATTTTCCCCTTTCTCTCACCATTAACTATTTTGTTTCAGAAGTGGCTTTAGGTAGACTTAAGCAAACATGTTTTTTCTAAAGGAAAATATTATTTGCAGTGTATCAGTTTACACACTGGCTGAACTCCAACAGCTCTTTTGGAGGTGGGTTCTTGGAAATTCCAAGCATGTTTTTGTTTCCACAGAAATTGTTAACCAATTATGGATAGATTTGTAGCTGCAAAAAGAACAAATTTGAAGGTCATAATTGTTGTAGCACTGCTAATTGTCCTTTTTATCCCTCATTGTTTCTCTGAGAAATTTCATGCTGAGTCTCAAATGAGAAACTTTTCCCATTCTCTCTTCCTCCTTCTTGTGTCCAGGGCAGGAGACTAGTCTCTTGTGACAAAAATTTATTCAGTTCCTGTTTAATTCTGGGGAGCAGTGTGCCAATATTAGAGATAGAGCCCCTTCCTGAACTACTACTACAATCTAGTAAAGGCGTTAAGACAGAAATACTAAAGGCAAATGCTGCCCAGAGGAATAGGAATGCTAAAATCATTTCTGTAGGAGTCCAGGACCAAGAAAAATCACATCTAATTTGGGTGACTGGGTTAGCCCAGAGTTGGAAAAACCTTCTCAGAAAAGGCGGTGTTTCTCAAGAACTTTGGAAGATGCTAGAACTCGGCCAGCCAGATAGCGAATGTGATTCAGGTGGATCAAATAGTCCAGGTTGAGATGCTTAAGTGAGAGGGTATGGGGCATGTTTGAGAAGCCAGAGGAAGTCCACTTTGATGATCCTTAAGGAGAGTAAGCACACCTGACTAAAATTATTGGGAGTATAGTGTGGCGAACCATGGCCACTGAAACAATACATTTGTACTTTAGTGAGTTTGAAAAACAACTGAGGTTTGTGGGTTTTATTGTTTTAGGTTTGTTGTCTGATTCTACAAGTATGTGAATTTATTTAAATAAATTTGTGTTATACCAAAAACTGTCCAGAGGATCTCCCATAAACTTATCATAAAGAGATATAGCTCTTACAACAGTGAACAAACTTTTTTCTGTACATTAAAACAAACACTTAAAAGATCATTCTGTATGTAATTTTCTGTGTTCTATTTTTTATTGCCATGATTTTATTTCCCCATATTAGGAGGTAACCAACATTTAACATTACTTAATATTCAGTTCTGTAAATAAAAGAGAATTTTCTTTTATCTGAAATAGCCTCTTTTGGACATTTAGATTTTTTCCCGTTTTTTGTTGTTGTTGTTGTTGTTTGTTTGTTAATATAATATTTTGTGCAGTAGTTCAGTTTGTTTCCTGAAGAGTCATGTCTAGAAGTAGGATTATTGGTTTGAAGAGTGAATAGTTTAGGACACTGACATGTGTGTTTAATTCTCCTCTATATAAATTGCACCAAGCTTAATTCCCACCAGTACATAGGAAAGTGTTAGGGTCACTACAGCCTTACGCAGATTAGGATCATTTCTTAATGCTTTTTTCTTGGTTTTAATTTGCATTTGATTACTAGTAAGAATAAACTTCATATATTTATATCCATTTGTAGTTTAAAATTCTTTTTTTCATTAGTGTGTGGCTTTTAAAATTGGTTTGGGCTTTTCTTGTTTGTCACTCTGACTTTTTTTCATTTTTTTGAATGAATGTATTCAAAATTACCCACTCCTTTGTGGTTTCTTCCATTGCTGTTGCGTTAAATAATTGTCCTTCATTCAGTAACTTTTTCTAGTGCTGTTGTTTTGTGTTGGTCTCTTATTTCTTAATTTTGAAGTATATTTTACATACAAAATATATAAAACATAAAATAAATACCCGTATATTCACTACTCAGAACTTTCTGTGTATCCCCGACCCTGCCATTCACACGGTAGTTGCTGGTCCTGCATTTGCTGTTACTCAGTCTCTTGCTTTTCATTAGCTTTGCCACCTGTGATGTATTCCTCACCATTGCTTTATTAAGTTTACCTCTTTTTTGAACTTGAAATAAAAGCTGAATATATTTCTCCATGATTTGCTTCTGTTGCTCAAGAGTCATTCTTGTTGTAGTTGATTCCTTTTTACAGTCATGGTGTATCAACAGTTCACAGACTGAAAATACCAATTGATGAATTTGGGGTTCTTTCTAGATTTTACTACTGTATACAATGCTGCTATAAACATTCTTAAACATGTGATGCCTAGATTTTGTCTAGAGCAGTGGTTCTCAAAATTGGTCTAGGAACTATCGTTTCTTGAGACAATTTCAGAGAGCTTCAGAGTCCAAACTATTTTCGTAATAACACTAAGACATCATTTTCCTTTTTCACTGGCATTCTCTCGCAAGCATACAGTGGGGTTTCCCAGAGGTTACATGGCATGTGATGATATTACTCTGACAGATGATAGAATACAGTGCTTGTGTGTCATTATATTTAAATTTTTTCTCAGTTATGATACCTAATGTAGTAACTACCAGTAAATACAGCCCACAGAAACAAAAAAGTCTTTAGAGGCCTCAGTTATTTTTTTAAAACTCATTATTTTATATTGAAGTATAGTTGATTTACAATGTTGTAATAGTTTCAGATGTACAGCAGAGAAACTCATCCATACATATACATGTATCCATTTTCCCCCAAACTCCCCTTTCACCCAAGCTGCCACATAGCACTGAGCAGAGTTCCCTGTGCTATATGGTAGGACCTTATTGGCTGTCCGTTTTAAATAGAGCAGTTTGTACTTGTCATTCCCAAACTCCTGACCATCCCTTAACCTCATCTTTCCCCCCTGGCAACCATAAGTTCATTCTCTAAGTCTGTGAGTCTATTTCTGTTTTGTCAGTAAGTTCATTTGTATCATTTCTTTTTAGATTCCACATATAAGGGATGTCATCGGGTATTTCTTCTTGTCTGACATAACTCAGTGCAACTATCTCTGGGTCTATTCATGTTGCTACAAGTGGCATTATTTCACTCTCTTTTATGGCTGGGTAATATTCCATTGTGTATATGTGTTGCATCTTCTTTGTGTGTGCCTCTGTCAGTGGACATTTAGGTTCCTTCCATGTCTTGGCTATTGTAAACAGTGCTGCCTTGAACATTGTGGTGCATGTATCCTTTCAGATCATGTTTTTCTCTGGATATGCCCAGGAGTGGGATTTCAGGGTGGTATGGTAGCTCCATTTTTAGTTTTTTAAGGAACCTCCATACTGTTCTCCATATCACTTGTAGAAATTTAACATTCCTACCAACAACGTAGGAAGGTTCCCTTCTCACCACATCCTCTCTTGCATTTGTTGTTTGGATTTTTTGATGATAGCCATCTTGAGTGGTGTGAGATGATATCTCATTGTAGTTTTTATTCCCATTTCTCTAAAAATTAGTGATGTTGAACATTTTTTCATGTGCCTCTTGGCCATCTGTGTATCTTCTTTGAAGAAATGTCTCTTTAGGTCTTTTGCCCATTTTTTGATTGGATTGGTTTGATTATGTTAAACATTATGAGCTGTTTGTAAATTTTGGAGACTAATCCCTTGTCAGTCGCATCATTTGCAAATGTTTTCTCCTAATCTCTGGGTTAGAAGAATAGATGCTTTTGAACTGTGGTGTTGGAGAAGACTCTTGAGAGTCCCTTGGACTGCAAGGAGATCCAACCAGTCCATCCTAAAGGAAATCAGTCCTGAATATTCATTGGAAGGACTGATGCTGAAGCTCTAACACTTTGGCCACCCAATTCAAAGAACTGACTCATTGGAAAAGACCCTGATGCTGGAAAAGATTGAAGATGGGATGAGAAGGAGACGACAGAGGATGAGATGGTTGGATGGCATCACCAACTCAATGGACCTGAGTTTGAGTAAACTCTAGGAGTTGGTGATGGACAGGGAGGCCTGGCGTGCTGCAGTCCATGGGGTCGCAAAGAGTGACATGACTGAGCAACTTAACTGACTGAACTGGGTTATCTTTTTGTTTTATTAATTGTTTCCTTTACTGTGCAAAAGCTTTTGAGTTTAAGTAGGTCCCATTTGTTTATTTTTATTTTCATTATTCTGGGAGACAGATTGAAAAAGATATTGCTGGGTTTTATGACAGAGTGGGTTCTGCCTATGTTTTCCTCTAGGAGTTTTATAGTGTCTGGTCTCACATTTAGGTCTTTAATACATTTTGAGCTTATTTTTGTGTATTGTGTTTAAGAATGATCTGATTTCATTTTTTTTACATGTGGCTGTCTGATTTTCCTAGCACCATTTGTTGAAGAGATTGCCTTTCCAACATTGTGAAGTCTTGCCTCCTTTGTCATAGGTTAATTGGCCATAGGTGCATGCGTTTATTTCTAGGCTTTGTGTCCTGTTCCATTGATCTGTATTTCTGTTTTCGTGTCAGTACCATAGCGTTTTGATGACTATAGCTTTGTAGTATAGTCTGAAGTCAGGGAGCCTGATTCCTCCAGTTCTATTTTTCTTTCTCAAGATTGCTTTGGCTGTTTGGTGTCTTCTGTGTCTCCATACAAAATTTTGTTCTAGTTCTGTGAAAAATGCCATTGGTAACTTGATGGGGATTGCAATCTGTAGATTGCCTTCAGTAGTAGAGTCAGTTGCACGATACTGATTCTTCCCATCCATGAACATGATATGATATTTCTTTCCATCCGTCTGTGTCTTCTTCAGTTTCTTTCATTGTCTTACAGTTTTCAGAGTACAGATCTCTTCTCTCCTTAGGTAGGTTTATTCCTAAGTATTTTATTCTTTTTGATGATGGTAGATGGAATTGTGTCTTGAATTTCTCTTTTCCATTTTTTGTTGTTAGTGTATAGAAATGCAACAGATTTCTGTGTATTAATTTTGTAACCTGCAACTTTACCAAATTCATTGAGTTCTAGTAGTTTTCTGGTAGCATCTTTAAGATCATCTATGTATAGTATCATGTCATATGTGAACAGTGACAGTTTAACTTCTTTTCCAGTTTAGATTCCCTTTATTTCTTTTTGTTCTCTGATTGCTGTAGCTAGGACTTTCAAAATTCTTTAGAATAAAAGTGGTGAGAGTGGACATCTTTGTCTTGTTACTGATCGTAGAGGGAAAGCTTTGAGTTTTTCACCATTGAGTATGATGTTAGCTATAGGTTTGTCATATATGGTCTTTATTATATTGAGGTAGGTTCCCTTGATGCCCACTTTCTGGAGAGTTTTTCATTGTAAATGGCTGCTGAATATTGTCAAAAACTTTTTCAGAGTCTATTGAGATGGTTATATGATTTTTATTCTTCAATTTGTTGATGTAGTATATCATACTGATTGATTTGCAGATACTGAAAAATTCTTATATCCCTGGGATAACTCACACTTGATCCTGGTGTAAGATTCTTTTAATCTATTGTTGGATTCAGATTGCTAATATTTTATTGAGGATGTTTGCATCTGTGTTCATCAATGACATTGGCCTGTAATTTTCCTTTTTGTGGTATCATAAAGATTTTGTATCTTTGTGATTTTGGTATCAGGGTGATTGTGGCCTCATAGAATGAATTTGGGAGCTTTCCATCCACTGCAATTTTTTGGAAAAGTTTTAGAAGGATATCTAAATGTTTGATAGAATTTGCCTGTGAAGCCATCAGGTCCTGGACTTTTGTTTGTTGGGAGTTTTTTAAAATTAGTTTCAATTCAGTGCTGGTGATTGATCTGTTCATATTTTCTATTTCTTCCTGGTTCAGTCTTGGGAGACTGTACCTTTCTAAGAAACTGTCCATTTCTTCCAGGTTGTCCATTTTATTGGCATATGGTTGCTTGTGGTAGTCTCAGGATCCTTTGTATTTTTGTGGTGTCAGTTGTAACTTCTTCATTTCTAATTTTATTGATTTGAGTCCTCTGCATTTTTTTCTTTAGCTTAGCTAAAGGTTTAGCAATTGCATTTCTCTTCAAAGAACCAGGCTTTAGTTTTCATTGACCTTTTCTATTATTTTCTTCATTTTTCACTTATTTCTGCTCCTATCTTTATGATTTCTTTCCTTCTACTCACTTTGGATTTTGTTTGTTCTTCTTTCTGTATTTGTTTTAGGTGTAAGTTTAGGCTGTTTGAGATTTTTCTTGTTTCTTGAAGTAAAATTGCATTACTCTGAATTTCCCTCCTAGAACTGCTTTTGCTGCATTCCATAGGTTTTTTATCATTGTGCTTTCATTTTCATTTGTATCTAGCTATTTTCTGGTTTCCTCTTTGATTTCTTCAGTGATCCATTGGTGGGTTAGTACCATGTTGTTTAGCATCCACCTGTTTATATTTTTTAATAGTTGTTGTTCTTATAGTTGTTCTTATATGGTTGCTTGTAGCATTGTGTAACCTTGTAGCATTGTGATGGAAGAGATGCTTGATATGATTTCAGTTTTCTTAAATTTACCAAGACTGGACTTGTGGCCCAGCATGTGGTCAGTCCTGGAGAACATTACATATGCATTTGGAAATAATGTGCATTCTGCTGGGTTTTTTTGTGTGTGTTTTTTTTTTGTATTGGGATATAGCCAATTAACAAACAATGTGATAGTTTCAGGTGAGCAGCAAAGGGTCTCAGGCATTCATATACATGTATCCATTCTCCCCACACTCCCCTTCTGCTGCTTTAAACAACATTATTACTTAATTTTGACTATGCTGGGTCTTTGCCACTGCATGCAGGCTTTCTCTAGTTGTGGTGAGTGGAAGCTACTCTCTGTTGCCATGCATGGGGTTCTTATTGCAGAGCACAGGCTCTAGGGCGCATGGGCTTCAGTAGTTGTGGTGCACAGGCTTTGTTGCCCCACTGCATGTGCAGTCTTCCCAGAGCAGGGATTGAACCCATGTCTCCTGCATTGGAAGGAGGATTGTTAACCACTGGACTACCAGAGAAGTCCTATTCTGTTGCCTGGGATGGAATGGAGAGCCCTCAGCATAAAAGGGGTCCAGAGACCAAGAAGTTTGAAAACTGCGTCTCTAGTCTGTAGCCAACTGTGAACTGAGTGGGTGGTAGAATAGATACTCAGTCCACTTTACTAGATAATGCCAAACTAGTTTCCAAAGTGATTTCACCTGCTTTTATTTTAACCAGCAATTTTTGAATGTCCTTGTTTTTCCACACCTTAAAAACTGGCAGTGTTTTGTTTTGTTTTTTTAATTTTTTCCCATCTGATGCCATTGTTAGAATATCTTATTGTGGTTTTAGTTTGCATTTCTTTGAGTACAAGTGAGATTGAGCATCTCTTCATATCTTTATGGGCCATTTGGTTTCTGCTTATGAAAATCACTTCTTCAGATTCTTCTTGGCCCTTTGTTCTTATGTATAAATTTTAGAATCAGTTTATTATGGTTTTGCAATCCCGCCCCCACCAAAAAAAAAGAACCTCTCTGGGGATTTTGAGTGGAATTGTGTTAAATCAGAAGATCAATTTTGGGAAACGACATAACAATGGTTAAATCTTCAAACCATCAGCCAAACTCTTCCTTATGGAAAAATTTATAATTTTGTCCATAAAGGTTAACCCACTTTTATTCAGTTTATTTCCACATATTTTATATGTTTTATTTTTGTGGTGCTTTAAACAGTATCTCTTCAGAATGTATTTTCTAGATGATTGTTGCTGGTTTATAGAAAGTATGTTTGACTTTTTACAGTAATATTGGACTCAAGAACCTTATTCTTATTCATTTCAATTAATTTATCGCTAGATAAGTTAGCAATTTCTTTGTATATTGTAGTATCACCTTGAAATAATGATAGTTTTCTAACTTTTTAGAAAGAAAACTAATTGTCATTAACGATTTTTACAACTTTAAGTGCTTTTGCTTTATACTGGCTGGAACCTTTAAGAACACTGTTGAATCAGTCATAAAAGCCTACTTGTCTTATTCCTGATCTTGGATAGCCCCAAACAAGATCTCTGTAAATGTCTTTTATCAGAATGAATAGGTTTCCTTCTGTTCGTGCTTTGCTAGTTTTGGTTTTTGTTCATTGTTTTGTTTTGTTCCCATCACAATTAAGGGGTGAATTTTACTAAATACAGTTTCTTCATCTGTTGAATACATTTATTGTATCTGAAATGTTCGCTTGGTTTTTCTCTTTTAATCTGTTAATATATTTTATTGTATTAATCAGTTTTTAAATATTTATTTTGCTATAGTCAGTTGATATTTTCAGTAGCTAATATTTTCTTTGGAAATTTTGCATCTGTATTCAAAAATTGGTCTGTAAATTTCCTTTCTTGTATTTTTCTTGTGTGACTTTGATGTCAGAATTATTCAGGCTTCATAAAATCAGTTAGGAGTGTTTCCTCTTTTCTCTTCCCTGAAAGAAATGGTCATTGTGTAGTTCTAACTTGGTTCCTCATAAATTAACTGCTCTTCCAATTTGTTGTTGTTGTTTTACATTAGTGTTTGCTTTTATACCATGTATTTGCCAATATCTTTATCATTTCTTCTTAAGTGTCAGATCTTTTATCTGGTATCATTATTATCTTGAGTATAATCTTTAGATTTTCCCTTGGTGCGATCTTGGTGGTAAATTTAATTTTGAAAGTGTCTTTATTTTCACTGCCTTTTTAATTACACAGTTACCCTTGAGGAATGCCTTCACCTTACTAGGCTGAGGGAGAGAAAGTGGTTAGAGAAGTAGAAGAACCAGGAAACTTTAGTATCATAGATGATCTCTGAGAGGAGAATTTCAGGGACAGGAAGATAAGTAGTGAATAGAAGGAACCTCTGTGGTTAAAAGTACATAAAACTGGAATTTTTCTTATCAACTGCCCTCTCTGGAAAGGAAGAGTGGAAGGAAAATGACTTTTAAAGTGTAATTACACTCCTGGATATTTTACATAAACTCTCTCGATTATGAACCATCCAAGGAATCAACCCAGGCTTTGTTCATTTTGCATCTGCAATTCCTAGCTCTCTTTTGAGCTAGCATATGATGCTCATAACTATTGAATTATGTTTTATCCCCAAGAGAGGAAGCCTTTAGAAGATAGGTAGATAGACAGACACTTTGATTTCCTTAAATTGTGCTCTGACATTTTCCAGGTCAACTTTTTAAAGTTGTCATGGTCACAATAAGAGGAAAAGATGTTAAGAGTTTATCAATTTTTGTCCTTATTGCATATCTACAGACCATGTAATATGATTTAGTAACTTTGTATGTAGAATATATAGTTGTGCTTTGAGAACTTTTGTAAATAGTCCCCACATATTAAGTCATAAAGGAAGTCTTAGAAATTCCAAAGCAACTAGATCATACAGACCATGGTCTCACCCCAGGAAGCAACTGTATGAGAAGTCATAATCAAAAGGTACTTAAAAGTAAATTGAATGTTAGGAAATTAAAATAACACCTCTAAATAACCATGGATTAACAACTTCCTAGCAATGTATGCAATTCTTCTGCTAAATAACCCAGAGAGTAAAGAGGATATCACAGTGGAAATTACAAAATACTTAAAGCTGACCAAGAGAATGTCTGTGGTCTTTACATTCATTTCTTAGGAATCAAGGCCCAAATAAAAATCAATTAAAGATTGAATTCAAGAAACTAAAAAATGAACATGAGTAAATAAAGAGAAAGTAGAAGGGAATAAGAGCAGATAATTATGGTATAGGAAAAAAGATAGTAGATGTAATCAACCTAAGCTGATTTTTTGAAAGGACTAGTAAAATAGACAAACCTACGATGACCAAATAGGAAGAAAAGGAGAAGGCAAAAACATACACTAGGAACAAAAAGCAGATAGAATTATAGATGTGGTAGAGATTTTAAAAATCATAAAAGAGAATATAATGACAAG
The DNA here is from genome assembly GCF_019320065.1 of Cervus canadensis. Taxonomy (NCBI): domain Eukaryota; kingdom Metazoa; phylum Chordata; class Mammalia; order Artiodactyla; family Cervidae; genus Cervus; species Cervus canadensis. The sequence continues at coordinate 18,117,775 of NC_057419.1, forward strand.
CTTTATCACAGTAAGTTAGAAAACTTAGATTAAATGGAAAACTTTCCAGAGAAAAGAAAAATCATCTAAAATTGTCTCAATAAAAAGTAAAAAGCCTAAATATATCAATGACTGTTAAAGGAGATTGAATTGATAGCCATAGTCCTCTCCACTGTCTCTGCCCTACCACCACAAAGGCGCACACACACATACGGCTCAAGTAAGCACTTTTGTTAGCCCCAGGAATGTAAAGATAATTCATGATTAGAAAATGCAGGGGAGGAACTTACTATGTTCACAAAATGCTTCTCAGTTAAATTTTGATGGGCACAGTTCAACCACCAAAACTATTTCGAAAGGTAAGTATTGAGAAGTGTCTTTCATCTCTTGTGTCTCTTCATTCCCTTTCCTTCTTGCCTTTTTAGCTAGCCACATCTGTTTTCTCTCTTTTTTCTATATTTGTTGAAGCAAAGACAAACATATTTGCAGTAACAAGATTAAATAAGGGAAAATGTGTATTTCAGTTAAGACAGAAACCACATTGGCTATAATTCACCTTTATGAAAAGCAAACAGAACTTTTACCAGGGGTAACTTGTTTTCTTAGCTCTTCTAGAAATCCTACAGCAGAAGTCATGGTTAATCATGAAACTTCAAAATGATTCCCAGAAAGTCAGGCAAAAGACAATGATCTCCAACATTATTTCTATAATTCTGCAGGATATATTACAACCTAGTTATCAATGCAGCAAGGAGAATAAGAGGTGTAAGGTTTTCAAGTCTTGTCATTATTGGCTCATGATAGCAGCACAAAAATCTCTAATCTGAATTCATATGCTCAATATGTACAAGACATTATATCTTGGTGACTTGCCTCTCTATCTGTTGGAATCTTCTTTCAACGTTCTTTGAGCATGTGAATTCAGTTCTTGAAGGATAGGAGCTGAAGCAGAAAGCCCCTTCCCTCTCTACAACAGACCAGAAGTCAGAAAAGTTCTGTTGTGTGTTGTGTCTTATTTATTTATTTTTGGTTGCACTGGCTCTTCTTTCCTGTGTCCAGGCTTTCTCTAGTTGCAGCAAGCGGAAGCTACTGTTGGTTGTGGTGTGCAGGCTTCTCACTGTGGTGGCTTCTCTTGTTGCAGAGCACAGGCTCTAGGGCACACAGACTTCAGTAGTTGCAGCGCTTAGGCTCGGTAGTTCCAGCATGTGGGCTCTAGGGTGCACAGACTTCAATGGTTGTGGCTCTTAGGCTTAGTTGGCTCTGCAGCATGTGGAATTTTCCCAGACGAGAGATCGAACCCGTGTGCCCTGCATTGCCAAGTGGATTCTTATCCACCTGACCACCAGGGGAGTCCCTGTGTTTGTTTTTAATAGCCCTGGAACTCAGAATGGTTTTTCTATTTGTAAAGCGTTGCTAAGAAAAAGAATCAGCAACAGAGGCCATATGTGGCCGTCAGAGTCTAAGCTCCTTAGATGTTTATCCTCAGGCCCTTTACCAATTTTGCCAACCCCTGTAGTAGCCCCAGAGTTTTCAAAGTGTGGTCTCTGAAGCAGCAGCATTCTGTAGGAACTTGGTGCAAGTGCAGATTCTGAGATGTCACCCACAAATTACTGGGCCCCATGAATTTAGAGGTAGGGCCCCAGTCATCCCTGTTTTAACATGCCTTCCTGGTGACTCTGAAAGGTATTAAAGTTTGAGAATCGCTGGTGATGGCCAATGGCTTAATCCCACCGTAGACAGCCGCCTGCTTGTCAGTCTCTTCACCTGAAAGCTTCACAGGAAAGAGGAGATTCAGGGTAGGTTGTGGCCAATCAGCAGAGGATGCCCTTAAGGGAATATTTGTTCTTTCAGCCTGATCACTCCCATTGTTGACATATACAGGCTCCAGCCAATAGAAGTCGTCCATCCGGTACAAATGTTCTTCCAGGGCCCCAGCAGGACTTTTAAGTGGATCTTGCTCAGAGTCTTGGAGAAATAACAGATGCTAAGAGGTTTTAAGGGCTTCCCTGGTGGCTCAGTGGTAAAGAATCTGCCTGCTAATTCAGGAGGCTCGGGTTTGATGGGTCAGGAAGATCCACTGGAGAAGGAAATGGCAACCCACTCCAGTATTCTTAACTGGAGAATCCCATGGACATTGGAGCCTGGTGGGCTACAGTCCATGGGGTCGCAAAGAGTTGGACATGACTTAGTGACCAAACACACACGCACCCACACACACATGAGATTTCACACTACTGTAATGTTTGAGTTGTATATTTGCTGCATTTTGACATTACGACACCCAGTTGATAACTGTTCTCTGTTTTTCATTATCAAAATACTGTTGCATTTTTTAACATTTTATATGCATTCTAGGCACATTTATTAATAACTACAATATAATTTCAAGATTTTCTCAACTGACTAATAGGTCAATTAGAATTTAGTTTTCTGTTCATGGGTAGCATTCTATCTTATGTTAATAAAAATTCATTGGTATTGTGTTAAAAGTTTTCAAAGTGTCCTTGATCTTCATAAGACTGAAAAGGCAGACCTTATCTACATTTTACAGAGAAGAAAAGTCAGGCCTGGAGTGACTTGCTCAGTCTCCCTGAACATAGTTAATAGCAGGGGTCTTCTGATTGCATCACTGTCCCATATCCTGAATCTGGCTATGAATTTTTTTTTTCATATTTGTTAACCTTAAAACATAGTTTCTGGCTGGTTTGTAATTTCACCAGCCAACAAATACAAGAGAGAAAAGTTAGTAATGGATTAGTTAATTAGTAATTTGCTGTTTTATGAGTAAGCACTGTATTCTCTTTATCTTGCAACGTTTAAAAGTGTGTATGTGAGAGAGCTCAAAGGAAGTGTGCATGTGCACGTGGGGGAAGAAAGAGAGTTGAGAGGAGTCATCTTTTCTCTGGAACAGTTAGTCCTGTCTGACTCAGAGGTATCACCATTGCCACTTATCTGCTGCTTTCTCAGCAAAATTAGGAGTGTCCAGTTGGCTTGGTGATATACTGTATAAATATAAGATCAATTTATAGAGCAAAATTCATATAAGGAGAAATAGTAGAAAGAGACAGTAAACCATAGTAAGTGTGGCAAAGTTCATTAGGGTTTCTTAACGGAGGAGTGGCCAGAAATGAGCTTTGAACTGTTTTGAACAAGTGCAAGGATGAAGTTTAAAAGTCTGCTACTTGAGATTCACGTTGGTTTGTGATGCAGTTTTCACTGGTCCTCAGCAAGGTGAAAGTAATCAGGACGAGGTATTGACAGTGTACACATATATCTATGTATGAGACTGATCTCTATATCTCTGTGCTTTAGTCACTGAGAAGTAAAGTGATGTCTTAGGTGGGGAGTGGGGAAGGTTTTGATATCTTCCTGTGTGTTTTGATATCTTCAGATACCCTCTGGGTGTACATCTTTAGCTTTTCCCTGTAACATCTGGATTTACCAAAGGACAGGTTTTCAGAAAACTCCCTAACACCTGAGGGTTCTGTGGAAATTCCTTCTACCCTTCTAGGTTCTTTAACTGGACTCATAAATTGATAAAAGGCAGATGAACAGGAGAAAAACAAACACATTTAATAACATGTATACCTCCTTTATACGTTGGGAGAGACCCAGGAGAACTGAGTCACTCTCCAAAGTGGCCCAAGTCACCACCTTCACTACCATCTCCAGCTAAAGACAAAAGAAAATGTTGGGGTGGGGAGTCAGGTATTAGAGATGACCAGGAAGAGCTCAGTAAACAAGGGTATGGTTGTGCAGATTTAAGTCCTTGCCTTCTATGTTGACAAAGAGTTTCAGGAGATTTCGTATCATTCTTCTCTTCCCGTTACAGAGAGGGCGGCATCCTTACAAATGGAGACTTCCCTTATAAAAGGATGAGTTCTTATAAAAGGATAACTTTTTCTTATAAAAGGATGACTTCTGCTCACCTTCTAGAGATTTTCCTGTATCTGCTGTTTATTAAAAATAGCTCAAAATAATCAGTATACCAGAGAAGCATGTTTGGGGCTGTGTATTTTGCCTCCCCTCAGCTCAGTTGTCTGGGAGCTGTGTTGCAGCAGACTGATGTCATAAACAGTACTGCACTTGGTCTTGTGGTCCAGGTCAAGTGTTCCTTACCTCGAATGCTCAGTTTTCTGTTTCTCTGTCTCCTTCCTTCTCTCCGTCTCCTTACCGTAGCCCTCTTCTCGGTCCTCTTCTGCCCCCACTTGTCTCGCCTCTCTCCCTCCACCTACAGAACCTTCTCCCCAGTCCTCTCTTGCTCTCTCTTTTCTAGCGCTCTATTTCCATTTCTTTGTATCTAGGGATAATGTCTAACAACAGGCATCTCATGTGTTTAAGTACATGTTTTATTAATAACAATCATTTTCATCTAAATGGAGATTTCTGATTGCAAAAATCTTCATTCCTAAAAGCTCTCCAGGAGGAGTAAGCTTTACATTTCTTGGTAAGGGACACTGTAGTGGTAATACCAACAGGGGTAGGAATAATGATAATAACAGCAAGTATGTTTGATTCTTCCACTTATGGCAAATAATTTTCCCAGTTTTCACCACTTAAACCACATGTTGTCCTGGGGTTCTCAAGAGCTTAGTCTCTGCATCCTTGGAGATGCCAAGGTCTCTCCAGGAACCCATGAGGTCAGAGCTGTTTTCACAGTGATGCTAAGAAGCCTTCTGCACTTTTCATTTGCTCTGATTACATGGAAGCATTGGTATGCAAAGCTGTCACCTCCTCAGCCTGAATCAAGGTGAACGGCCAATATAGTCTTCATTGTCAGCACTCTCAGTTAAAACTTTTTTTTAAAGTCAATGTTATTTTTTTTCAATGTTATTTTAGAAAGCCCCTAATGAAGCAGTAAGTTTTATTAAATCTTAAAGAAAGTGCATGTTCTTTAAGTGTCCTGGATAACAAAGTCGAGAAGTATGCATAAAATACTTTTGTGCATTTGAATTACCAACTAAATTAGTCATATTTTTCGTGGACCACCCTTTTTATTTGAAAGAACAACTGTTAAGTAAACTGTGGTTATTCAGACTTGGGTTTTTGGGAGAAATTTTCTTGAAGGCAGACAGTAATTTCAACCATATTGGTCCATTGGAGAAAGTTGTCCAGTGGCCAAACTGGATGGTCCTTCTGGAGGGGCAGGTGTTCCCAGGGGCCTTTTTGCTTTGAATATTGATGAATGTTTGAATAGCAGAGCTAAAATACCATTTTCCAAGGTTTACCTACAGCAGAGTATACGTTAGAAAAGTAGAGACCAGATATTGAAAGCCATATCCAAGCTAACACTCTACAATACATGACTTATGGCCTCATCTTATATTTTATAGTGCTTTAAACTTTCAACTACTTTTATATATATATGTACATTTTCATCTGATCCTCACACAACTCTGTGAGTATCTAATGCAATTTAAAGATGTGGAAATTGGGTCTCAAAGAAGATAATTCCATGAATGCACTTTATATTCCCCTGCCCTTTCATCTGTTATCCATGAGGGCCTGAAAAACAAAGTCGAGAAGTATGCATAAAATACTTTTGTGCATTTGAATTACCAACTAAATTAGTCATATTTTTCGTGGACCACCCTTTTTATTTGAAAGAACAACTGTTAAGTAAACTGTGGTTATTCAGACTTGGGTTTTTGGGAGAAATTTTCTTGAAGGCAGACAGTAATTTCAACCATATTGGTCCATTGGAGAAAGTTGTCCAGTGGCCAAACTGGATGGTCCTTCTGGAGGGGCAGGTGTTCCCAGGGGCCTTTTTGCTTTGAATATTGATGAATGTTTGAATAGCAGAGCTAAAATACCATTTTCCAAGGTTTACCTACAGCGGAGTATACGTTTGAAAAGTAGAGACCAGATATTGAAAGCCATATCCAAGCTAACACTCTACAATACATGACTTATGGCCTCATCTTATATTTTATAGTGCTTTAAACTTTCAACTACTTTTATATATATGTACATTTTCATCTGATCCTCACACAACTCTGTGAGTATCTAATGCAATTTAAAGATGTGGAAATTGGGTCTCAAAGAAGATAATTCCATGAATGCACTTTATATTCCCCTGCCCTTTCATCTGTTATCCATGAGGGCCTGAAATAAGTCAGAACAAATGGAGAGGAGATAGAATCTATACAATTTGGTAACTAACTAGGGGCAAAAAAAAAAATGGAGATGAAGGTGATTTTCTGAAATATCTTCCTTGGGGCCCTGGGAGGGTACCATTGCCCAAGAAAATAAAAATAGGAAAGGAAAAGATTCAGTCCACAAATATTTCCTAAAAGTCTTTTCATCGGCTCTGCTGTAATCCGCTCTGGGGGCTTCTTAGGATGTATAGACTGTGCTGTTAAGATTTCTGTACAGGAAGATAGGGCATAAATGCCAGTAACTCGGATTCAAGGGGAAATGCGCTAAGTGCCTTAAGAAAGGCATAGTTCAGGTCCACTAGCTATTCACAGGGAAGGAATTACTTCTGGGCCTAGGGAAAATTTTATGGGAGAGGAAGCATTTGAAACGAGTGTTAGAGAATGGTAGAATTTGGATGTGCAGAGGTGGTTGTAAGGAGACAAGGAAACTTCAGTTACAGGAGAATAGAGTGGGGCGTGGAAGGAGGGTATAGAGGTATGTAGAGGTTGATGTGGAGAAGGCAATGGCACCCCACTCCAGTACTCTTGCCTGGAAAATCCCATGGACGGAGTAGCCTGGTAGGCTGCAGTCCACGGGGTCACGAAGAGTCGGACGTGACTGAGCAACTTCACTTTCACTTTTCACTTTCATGCATTGGAGAAGGAAATGGCAACCCACTCCAGTATTCTTGCCTGGAGAATTCTAGGGACGGGGGAGCCTGGTGGGTGACATCTATGGGGTCGCACAGAGTCGGACACGACTGAAGCGACTTAGCAGCAGCAGCAGCAGAGGTTGATGAGAACACAGCTTGTGTGTAGGTGGATAATGAGACAATATTGGCAACAATTACTCTAACTAGGGCTTCCCTGGTGGCTCAGGTGGTAAAGAATCTGCCTGCAATGTGGGAGACCTGGGTTCAATCCCTGGGTTGGGAAGATCCCTGGAGAAGGAAATGGCAACCCACTCCAGTATTCTTGCCTGGAGAATTCCATGGACCTCTGTCCATGAATGTAGCCTGGCAGGCTACAGTCCAGAGGGTTGCAAAGAGTCGGAGCAACTAACTCCGACTGAGCAACTAACACAACACGCACACACATTCCAGTGAACTATGGGAAATGTTGACTACTACATACATCATTTCCATTTTGGATTTAGTTCCTTTTCAAAAAAGACATTTGTCAAATACATGTCTTTTTAAGTACAACTTAGTTATTTCTTTACACAAAAGTTCATTTTTCATTGACTAGGGTGAGGACTTCAAGTTCCAATAATGTAATTGCTCTTCCAAGATCTTCGTTTATGGTTTTAGAGAGGGTTATGCAAAATATTTTACTATGTTCTTTTTTTTTTTACACCTGTGGTGGCTTGTCTTGAAATAAAGCTGCAATTTTTAGATAACTTTATTTTAGTCACACTTAGAAATTCCATCAATCCTTTAAATTGCATTTTCATCTGAACTGCATCCCTGTGTCTATCTTCAAATAGCTTAGCTTTATCCTTCGGGTCTTTCTTCTCCTTTGGTATTAGTATTGGTTATCATTCACTGCAGAATTTATCTGACATGGATATTTATTACTGTTTTTCCCCTAGATAAGTCAGATAAGTATGATTCACGTGATGTTGAAAGACTACAGCAAGATGATAACTGGGTTGAAAGTTACTTGGCTTGGAGGCATAATGTCGTAGATGAAACACTGAAGATGCTTGATGAGAGTTTTCAGTGGAGGAAAGAAATGGCTGTCAATGGTAAGCTGTTCAATTTAACCTTGACTGTGTACTGTATCCCTCCCCTGCATAAATGTTACTATTTTACATTTATCAAATAGCGTATTTGGAAATATTCTTGGCATCACCATAAATACCAGGGTACGAGGTTTTATAAAGACCCAGTAACACTTTGAGAGAAGCATCTTATAAATAAGTCTTAAATGTCGGATTATTCACAAGGAAATCAGATTGCCAAGGAGCCAAATCACACTCAAGTTCTTCACTAACAGCACAGTCTCCTCTTCTGTAGCTTTTTGGTTTAGAACCTTAATTAAACTAGCAGCTCAGCATCTTCACCACCAGGCCTGGAGAGAGATACTATTTGCCTGTTTTTCTCAGTTGTTGCCTGGTGTCTGCCTCTATTCCCAGGGTTGCTTGTGCTAATAGGTGCTCCATGTGGAATTACTAGACGAATGGGAATCCCCCAAATGCAAGCTTATCCCCAAGGATGCCTGTAGCCGCCTCCTCTTAACATCTTGATTTCAAGGTCCAATTCTAGATTGAAATTGTGCCCCCCCCCAAAAAAGAGTTTTAGATCTTAGAGGGGATTATGTAGTAGTCTTCAAGTAAATGATGATCTCTTTTCAGGAAAAGTTACCCATTATCTCTCTCCTCCTAAAAAATTTAACAGGAAGAAACAGGCATAACTACTGGTTTCAGTTCAGTTGCTCAGTCGTGTCCAACTCTTTGCGACCCCATGTACTGAAGCACGCCAGGCCTCCCTGTCCATCACCTGGAGCTTACTCAGACTCATGTCCATCGAGTTGGTGATGCCCTCCAACCATCTCATCCTCTGTCATCCCCTTCTCCTCCTGCCTTCAATCTTTCCCAACATCAGGGTCTTTTCAAATAAGTCATTGAAACTACTGGTTTTAATGAGGTTTAAAGAAGGGTTTCCTGACTATAAGGATTATAAACTCTGGAGTGACCGAGTCTGGAAATTTAATATAAAATAGTCAACAAATAAATCCAGAGCAGATACTCTTTCCAGTCATCATATTTGGAGAAGGAATCTATCAGAAGGAGGGTATTTTAAAAATAATTTGATTGGAAATATAAAAACTGTAGGTAATTTGAACAGTGAGCATTTATTAATCCAGCAAGAAATATAAACCTGATATTCCTAAATCGTTTTAAGTACAGGATAAACCTAAACTCAGCAATAGTTTTCTCTTACATAGAATTGCTAGTTTCTAGTGGCCAATGGCAGAGATATGATGAAAGAGGGGTGGGGAAAGATAAAGACATCTTTGAGAGTTCTTAGGGAAGTACTGATGAATGACACAAAAGCCTTGGCATTTGCTGCCTTGCTGTGTTGGTTCTTGACCTTGCTAGAGAGGAGGCCTCCTGCTAAAAGATCTAGCATTTTTCTTGAAGTATTTCCCACCTGTGCCAAGATTATAAATGTGTTAAACTCTGCTGGTTATCAGACTTTGTAGAAAAATAGACTTTGTAGAAAAACATTTTACTAGAGAAACCATAGTGATTTCTTACATCACCTCCGAGACTATGATGTGGATATTTACTGCCATGTTCTTCTGAAATTGTCCAATAGTAATATTTGTTTGCAAGTCATTATGAGAAATAAAATCAGAACATGAAAATGTGTCCACATCATAATGGCTGACATGTAAAAGGAAATTGATTTTTTCCATTTTTCTCATCTCTGTCTTTATGTAGTTTTTTCCTACTTAGTAAGAAACACTATTTTTTTTATCATCAGAGGTACTTTCCGGATGTTTGCAAAAGCTGTATCTTTTAAAAAAAAATAGCCTTATCTTTTTCTGTATCAGAACCACTATGTAATAGTAACCTTTACGTTGTAAGTATTCTCTTTAAAAGACCTCTGAGTTAGAATTACTCATTAAAGTTTGTCACCTTTTAGACCTGACTGAAGCCTCCATTCCCAGGTGGCTGTTGGAAATTGGTGGCATTTATCTCCACGGTTATGACAAAGAAGGCAACAAGTTGTGTGAGTATATTTAATATATGTACTGGCTTTTCAGGATTTTGAGACGTCATCCATCTCAACTGAATTGATTATAGGCATAACTTTCTGTGTATGAACCACATGTCAGGTTTCCTACAGTGGGAGTGGTTAGGGCCAGGTGGACCAAGTAGTTGAATGTGCCATTTACATTATAATAAAGCAGGCTGTAAAGGCCCAAATGCCACATCCCATCACACAGCCGAAACGATGTAACTCAGAGTCATTTTCTTCTTTCTAATTTACTGATATGAAAATTCAACCCGCATCCTGATGGAGAATGTTTTTGACAGTCACTGAGGATGGCTAAATGGACTTTTTTTCTTCTCGAGTTTCCCACAGTCTTCTCCCCTTGCTTCTTCCTAAATCAGTGTGTTGAGTGAGGCGACCGGCAGCCTGCCAGTCTCCCTCATCAGTCCTCTCTCCCCTTTGCCCAGAACACAGCTCGGTTGGCACCACGGCTGGGCCTCGGCGGCCACGGCGGAGCCCCCATCCTAGGCAGTCAGCCTGCCAAAGCAGTGTGCTGCACGCTCCGTGCCCGCCTCGCACGCCCGGTCTGCGGCCTCTCGGAGCGTTTTCCTCCCAGTGCCGGCTGCTCCTGCTCAAGCTTGCTTTCCCGTTTCTCTTCTTCCACTTGGTGCCTCACAGGTGTTTCCCAGGCTTTGTTCCTTTCCTGGTCTCTTTTCCTTTCTAGCTGATGCCGCCTCCTTGGGTGATGTCAAGTACCCGGGCTCCTTCAGCCCCCATCCACCACACCGCGGTGACCCCAGGCTGGCCCCCAGGCCACATGCACATACATGGCCAGCTGCGCACCGGCTCGGCGGTTGGCGCCTTCAACACAGCACTCACACACATCCCGCCACCGCCTTCCCTGTACTGCCCAGCTCAGGTCCACAAGCCATCGACTCTTCCCTGGACAGAGCTTCACTTGAGCCCCTCCTTTGATTTCAGCAGCACTTCCTCACTTCAGTCCCAGCCCATCCCCACCCCAGGATGCAGCCTGCTGGGCCTCCCTCTCTGCCTCTTGCCGCCTCCCCTCTGTGCTGCTGCCTAGAGATGTTCGAAATAGGAAAATGAAAACACCTTAGCATTTAACGCAGAGTCCTCCGAGCCCAGCCCTGTCTCTCTGTTCAGCTACTCCTCCCACTGCTCGTCACACTTTGTCCTAGCTGCCACCACTCTCAACACACGCCACGCTCTGCCCCCACGCACGACACCCGCTTTTGCCACCATGGTGCTTCTGTCTGGGCTTTTCCTCTGGATAACATGCTTCTCTAGTGCCTTCTTTATTGTTAAGCACAGGGTAGAGTACTTGTAGGTTATTAGCAAATATTACTTGTTCACCTGTATTGTCTTTCTTCCCTTGCTTACCAAGGGGGAAAGTGTATTTTCTAAGGGGGCGGAAATGCCTGTGACTCTTTAAGAGTAAGAGAAACAAGTATACACTGTTTCTCATTTAAAAGAAGGAAGAGATGTTTTTAATCTGATAAACATAATGAAATATAAATTTAAAAATTTCAAGGGAAAGGAATGATATATGCATAAAATAGTATTAAAATGCTCTAAATATTTTTTCTTTTTATCTTATGTTCTGCTTAAAGTCTGGATCAGGGTGAAGTACCATATAAAAGACCATAAGACCATGTTGGACAAAAAGAAGCTTATTGCATTCTGGTTGGAACGGTATGCTAAGAGAGAAAATGGGAAGCCTGTTACAGTGATGTTTGACCTGTCAGAGACTGGACTGAATAGCATAGTAAGCATTTTTCATTAATTCTGAATCATTGTTTATCATGGTGTCATCCGCCTCTCCTGTCCTTCCCATCACCGGCCACTCAACCAAAGAATCCTATAAAATTGAGCTAATCAAGTCATGTTTGGAATTTATTCCCCCTGCCCAGAATTGTGATTGAAGTCAAACATGGAATAGGAGTTGCAAAAAACCTAAACCTATTTGGCATTGAAACTGTATATTTCCTAGAAATGTTCCTTGCCTGATATGCAGGATATTGGATGTCAAGGCTGGCAGGGTAATGAGTAGATGTGGTAACAGTAACTTTTCTATCAGAGCCAATATCCTCTATAGCACCTCCCCTGTGCCTGGCACAGAGGAATGCACTCCGAAAATAGGAGCACGGTGGTGGAGGCTCTCCAGCATACCATTACTGCATGCCATGATTTTGCAGTGGCAGGATGTTCATTTGTGTTTTTGCATATCCAGCACTTTGTGATTTTGTTGGAGTTTCTTGTTTGCTCCTTTAAATTCACTTTCTGTTTGATTTGGTTAGTTTTCAAACCCAGTTTTCTTCAGGTGATTCTTGCCAATCTTACAAAATAAATAAAACTTACCAGTCTTTCATTTGAGCCCTTAGTGCTGACTGCAAACCCTTCAGCAGTGATGGGGATTTGTTGTCTGTTTATTAGAGCTGTTGTCTCTAACCCTCAAACCTAGGCTAATGCTGGTGGCAGTGAAGTGGCGTTTGGGGACCCGCCTGCATCAGTGTTGAAATCTTTTTGAAAATCCATTTGGCAAAGTATGTTAATGTCGTTCAAGTGTTCGTATTCATACTCTTTGCCTGGTAATTAACTTCTGGAAATCTATTCTAAAGAAATAAACCTTGGTACAAAAAATAAACCTTTGTACATCAGAATTTTTTTTTTCAGAGTGTCATTTAAAATGGTGAAAAATTAGAAAAATGTAAATGTCAACACAGTGAAGTGGTGACTTATGGTATATCTAACTGATGGCGTATGTGTAGCTATGTACAATGCTGTTTATAAAGAATTTGCAGTAATACTGGAAAATAGCTTTTTTTTTAGATGAAAAAGGTGACAAAATTATATCATAGTGATATCTCACCCCAAAAAGGGAAACTTTAGACATTTAAAAAAAAAAGCTAGAGTTTTTTTAGGCAGTAAGCCCACATTTTTTTTCATCTTTCTGTATCTCTGAGTCATTTGCCCTTGATTCATTTTTCAATCTAGTTTCCATGTCAGTGAGTTCTAGATTACAGAGTAAATCATTTTATATCTCAAATCTAAACCAAAATGCCTAGATAAATAAATATCCCATGAAAATAAATTATGATTCTGTTATCCTTTATGTATGATAGTATTCTAATAATTAGTATTTGAATTAACCCAGAATCATAAAAAAATGTTAATGTTTTTTATTAACAAATACAGGGGCAGAGAGTTGAGCTGTCTGATAATTTTTCAAACTACTTATATTTTATTTCATTAACTTTAATTTATAAATAAGATTTATTTGCATTACTTAGTATGTAAATCATTAATATTTCCAAGTACTAGAATCTTACTGAATTATGTTTATATAGTTTATATATTTCTATGTTTATACATAATAATGTTTATATATATATAATTATATGTAATCCTCACAATTCACAAAAGGTTTAAGCTGGCCTGTAAAGATGTATACAGAATTGTAAGTCAAAAATTTTTACAATTATTTATTAGAGTTAGGCCACCAATTTGGCTTTAAGCTTGCCTGAAAGAAATGGAAACATTTAAAATTACTCAGTGGACATACTTTAAAACCTGTGTCTTAAGAGAAGTTCATCCATTCCTGATACTTGAACTAGAAGAAAAGTCTTTCATGGGTCTTCAAAGGGAAGACGTCTTACAGGATAATGAATAGCATCCTTGAAAATATCCTCACAGATTGCGGAGCAGTGGGTTTCATGGAACTTCTTTATGTAGTACCTACCAATATACGTACACCAGTGGCATCCTATTAAATCAACTTGAATTAGCAGTAATTTGGGATTTTATAAGCCAGGTGATTCAGTTAAATAAATGGTGAAAACAAGAATATTGGACAAGGACTTTTTAGGCAAAGTCTGGGGGCCACAGATCATGTACTAGGTAGTTAAATATGTAAATTTTGAATTATTCTCTTTGACTCTTACTTTACTACAGATTATTAAAACCTGTGTACAGTAGATATAATGACTAGTTATAAAAGTATTATTATATGCTAGGGTTTATTCCATAGTAAATACTTAAGGATGCTTATTTTCAGTTTATTGGAGTTAAAAGATGCTATAACTCACATGCTAGGAATAACTTTATAGACTCAGATCTCCAGGACAGCTCACCTTTTAGTAATTGATGCCTTTAAGTTTACCTGGTTGTATTTTTCATCCTACAGTCCTTACAAGATAGTTGATGAGTAAGTCATCCCATGGCCAGTGGAAACATACAAAATGAAATGATCCATGTAAATAGTATCCCTGATAATCTAATTTCATGTTGCTGTGTTCGGTGCAGTAGAACCAACAGTCAGCTATATTTCCCAGAAATTGAAGTCAATGAAGAGTATTTAAATATACACTAACAAAATTCTTATTCTTGATTCCTACATAAGAGGAATAAAGGTAGAAGTAGATCCAGCGAGCTGGTATGATCAGATTAACTGCTGTGTAAAAGATTAATAAAATATATCTTATGACTATTATGAGGTATAGAAATTAGGTTTAAAAAAGAGACATATCAGAATTTATGTACATATATATATTGCCATTCCCAGTAGTCAGGCTGTAGTCTGTATATTTGTTCTAAATAATTCTTTATTTTTTTTTAGGGTTTTTTTTTTATTTTTTCCATTTATTTTTATTAGTTGGAGGCTAATTACTTTACAATATTGTAGTGGTTTTTGCCATACATTGACATGAATCAGCCATGGATTTACATGTGTCCCCATCACCAATCCCCCCCACCTCCTCCCATCCCATCCCTCTGGGTCTTCCAGTGCACCAGCCCCCAAGCACTTGTCTCATGCATCCAACCTGGGCTGGTGATCTGTTTCACCCCTTGATAATAACATGTTTTGATGCTGTTCTCTCAAAACATCCCACCCTCGCCTTCTCCCACAGAGTCCAAAAGTCTGTTCTGTACATCTATGTCTCTTTTTCTGTTTTGCATATAGGGTTATCATTACCATCTTTCTAAATTCCATATATATGCATTAGCATACTGTATTGGTCTTTATCTTTCTGGCTTACTTCACTCTGTATAATGGGCTCCAGTTTCATCCATCTCATTAGAACTGATTCAAATGAATTCTTTTTTAATGGCTGAGTAATATTCCATGGTGTATATGTACCACAGCTTCCTTATCCATTCATCTGCTGATGGGCATCTAGGTTGCTTCCATGTCCTGGCTATTATAAACAGTGCTGCGATGAACATTGGGGTGCATGTGTCTCTTTCAGATCTGGTTTCCTCAGTGTGTATGCCCAGACGTGGGATTGCTGGGTCATATGGCAGTTCTATTTCCAGTTTTTTAAGGAATCTCCACACTGTTTTCCATAGTGGCTGTACTAGTTTGCATTCCCACCAACAGTGTAAGAGGGTTCCCTTTTCTCCACACCCTCTCCAGCATTTATTGCTTGTAGACTTTTGTATAGCAGCCATCCTGACTGGCGTGTAATGGTACCTCATTGTGGTTTTGATTTGCATTTCTCTGATAATGAGTGATGTTGTAAATAATTCTTTAATTGTTCAACAGATGTTTAGATTTTTTCTATGAGAGTTCCTTCTTAGATCCATTTTATAATGCCACATTTCCTTAGCAGCCTTCAGTATCTAACTAGTTTGAGGTAAGATGAATGATGTGTAAGCATTTCATTTCTTTAACTCGATTTTTTTTAACTTTTTATTTTGTATTGGGGTATAGCCGATTAACAAACAATGCTGTGATAGTTTCAAGTGAACAGCAAAGGGACTCAGCCATATATTTAATTCAGTTTTAAGATTGATTATTTTAAGTATGTTAATGACTTAAAAACCAAATTCTGGGAATATAGATACTTATTTTATGAGCTATTTTTAAAGAATTTAATAATTACCTCATTTTTATTTAATTGATCACCCTTAGAAATATGCAATTTAAAATCTTCTAATGTGGACATTATTCAAATTTAAATGTATATTCTTTATTTTAGGACATGGACTTTGTACGCTTTATCATCAACTGCTTTAAGGTTTATTACCCTAAATACCTCTGTAAGTAACTTTCTTGTTTATAAAAATATACTGAAACCATAGACGACAATTGTGAGCTTTATATTATTATAGCCTTTAAAACCTGAGACATTACTTTTTGGTGAAGAGCTTTAAATGTGTTAATAGAAGTTTAAGTGCATATCCTTGTAGGTACAGGAGAAAATTTTCATAAATAAATAATCACTGTCCTTTATAATCTGTGTATTTGTCATCCTGTAACACACACATACACACACATGTAGAGACATAAAAACATACATATATTTCTAAGATTGTACCATTTTTAACTAATATTTTCAACTGAGAAATTAATTTTAAGTATTATTTGGAGCTTCTTACATGCAAGAAACAGATGAGCAGTATTGATAAGTATACTGTGTGATAAGCAATACTCAAACATAAAATGCACTGCTTCTATTGATTTGATATTTTTAAATTGTTACTAAGAAAACATTTGACTAGTTGGCATTTAGATTTTGTTTTTTAATTGTGAGTCTTCTGTTAATTACCTAAATGAGGCACTCCTACATGTTATATATTCATGTTTGATTGATTAGATTTATATGATGGTTTCCCCCTGAAGAATCAAGATGCCATCCCACATAGATAGTCAAAAACTTTTAACCCCTGTAGGATGAAAGTAAAGAGACAGGAGAGATGCAACAGGGATATCAGAAAAAAATTGAGGTCTGGTTGGATACACCCCTGGCAAATTCCACAGTTGGGATCTTTTGGAACTTGTAACTCAGGTGACACTAAAGCAGGAAATCCCTAAGTCATTATATTTTTTTTTTAGGTCAAGCTTTTTTTTTTTTGGTGAGTTTTTTAAATTAAATTATTTATTTTAGTTGGAGGCTAATAACTTTACAACATTGTGGTGGTTATTGCTGACATGCTTTCACGTTAGTGTTAATGTGAAGTGAAGAGCAGACAGAAAGCATGATGGATATCAAGGATCAGTGCCACTCGTAGCCCTGTGCTCTCATGTTTTCAGAGAGAGTATTCATGAACATTTTTAGGTAAAAGGAATGTTTGGTTTGGGGAACCTGTAGGATCTGCTGTTCCTTCTGAATTCTTCCTGGATCTGGCATGTACCCTGATTCATTAAGACTTGCTGAGTGGTGCCACTCATTGGTCAGTAGGGAAACACTACCCCATATTATTAGGTTTTCTTTCTTTTATGTACAAGATGAAAGAAAAATCTCCCCTCGTTTATTGAAATATCCAAAGCAGTTTGTGAAGAGCCATTTTTTTTTTATACTTACACTTCAGTTTTTTTTTTAAAAATGGGTGAAGAGCCATTTTGAAGAGCACAAATATTATTACTACTTTATAAAATACATCTAAGATTCTTTTGAGGAAACTGTTAATAAGTTCACGGGTCTATGTGAAGATGAATTGAACACTATTATTCCAAATAACTATATAATGTATATATTCTAGCTGCATAATGCTTTGCAGACATTGAATTTTATAGAATCTTAGATTCAGTTCAGTTCAGTCACTCAGTCGTGTCCGACTCTTTGCGACCCCGTAAATCACAGCACGCCAGGCCTCCCTGTCCATCACCACCTCCCAGAGTTTACTCAAACCCATGTCCATCGAGTGAGTGATGCCATCCAGCCATCTCATTCTCTGTCGTTCCCTTCTCCTGCCCCCAATCCCTCCCAGCATCAGGGTCTTTTCCAGTGAGTCAGCTCTTCACATGAGGTGGCCAAGGTATTGGAGTTTCAGCTTCAGCATCATTCCTTCCAGTGAACACCCAGGCTTTAAAATTTGTCATGAAATGTAACTATTATTTCTTAAACTATTGAATCCAGATCTTTTGAGGCATATCTCAGATGAAGACTGAGGTATTAAGCACCAGGGTACCTGTTTCCATGTACCTTCTGCCCTACATGTACTTTACTTGTCCTACATTAATTATTCTAGGAGGTTCCCTGTTCAGAGAAGAATGAAATTGTCTTTTGATTCGTCTGAAATAGAATAAATTTTATATCAAAAGTCCCCTTTGTGAGTTCTGATTCTTTGTCACAATTGTTAATAGAGCTATTTAATATCTTCATCTAAGTATACAACTAATGTTTCTGTATACTTCGGAATTATTGGCTTCCTAGGGCTGATAATATTAAGAAAAGTTGAAACAAGTTTTGTTTCTTAAAACATGACTTACTAAAAATGAGGACAACTGTCAAGAGTGGGTTTAACAATATAATCTCTATAAAATTATAATTGAAACCATAAATTAGACATTGAAATCATTTTAAAGCTCAGTGGACTTTAGCACTAATACCACATGCCATATCCATAGTCTCCACTTACCCAGTTAACTATTTTTTGTACTTTTCTGCAAAAAACAAAAGCTATAAATGAATAAAGGAACAGGGTATTTGCCAGCGGGCAGTGATAGTGCATTTTTCATTACACATAAGCCATCCTCCTGGGTGAACCCCTCACCATTGTGAGAAGTTAGTTTACTTCTAGCACTACTCACACTTCACGGGATTAAACCTGAGTCATATATCTCAGTTTTTAGTTACATTTACGTCACTAGTTTTTTCTTGATCAGGTGTGAGTGATACTGCTATTGCAGGACTGAGTTACAGTCAATGAATTTTTTTCCCCCATCTTTCAGCAAAAATTGTGATCTTCGATATGCCTTGGATAATGAACGGTGAGTATATTACTTATACTTTCATAATACAAAATGTCCGATTCCTTTATTTCTTCCCAGTTTAGCGATATTTCTATACTTGTTTTTTAAAACAATGTTTGTATTGTGCTCAGTGTGTACTTTTAACAGGCTGGAGATGGAATAGTCAAAGGCTGTTCCTAGGCAAACTGGGCTAACATTCTGTTCCCAGACTCTGGGGACACCCTTTAGTCATGCCTAAAAACAGCTTTTAAATATTGAACCATTCAGGTAAAACTGTAGCCAGAAGCCTCAGTCGTCACCTTCAGATGAGGTATATCACAGAACGCAGGCCTTAGCTAGGTTTTCTCCTGGGCTTCAAGAGTTGAGCAAGAAAATGGGATGAATCTAATACTTACTCAAATCTCTATTGTCACATGATCCTTATGACAGTCATGATATGTTCTTTGACAAAAAAAGTTTAAACCATTGAAAAACTTTCTTTAGCAGTTTCAGTGTGGTTGTAAATTTAATGTTATTTTTAGAATGTGCATTTTCATTCGTGTTTGCCAAAGTCAGTTGTTACATAGAAAGCAGTACAGAAAAGCAATGAAATTAAAACGTGGTTCTTTGAAAAGTTCAACAAAATTAACAAAACTTTGGTTAAACTGATGAATGAAAAAAAAACCACTCAAATTATTAAAGTCAGGAATAAAAGAAGAGACATCACTGTAGACCTTAGAGAAATTTAAAGGATTGTAAGGGAATATTGTGAATAATTGCATGCCAAGAAATTAGATAACCTTGATGAAATGGACAAATTCCTAGAAAGACACAAACTATGAAAATGGACTCAAGATTCTGAATAAGTATAACAAAAGAACTTGAATTATTAATTTAAAAAATCATAAAAAATAGCCAAGACCCAAAATGGCTTCCCTAGCTGTTGTTCTTTAGCCGCTAAATCATGTCCAACTCTTTGTGACCCCATAGACTGCAGCATGCCAGCCTTCCCTGTCCTTTACAATCTCCCAGAGTTTGCTCTAACTCATGTCCATTGACTTGGTGATGCCATCCAACCATCTCATCCTCTGTCACCCCTTTCTCTTGCCCTCAATCTTTCCCACCATCGAGGTCTTTTCCAGTGAGTTGACTTTTCCCATCAGATGGCCAAAATATCGGAGCTTCAGTTTCAGCATCAGTCCCTCCAATGAATATTCAGGGTTGATCTCCTTTAGGATGGACTGGTTTGATCTCCTTGCTGTCCAAGGGACTCTCAAGAGTCTTCTCCTGTGCCACAGTTCAAAAGCATCAATTCTTCAGCACTCAGCCTTCTTTATAGTCCAACTCTCACATCCATACATGACTACTGGAAAAACCATATCTCTGACTCTATGGACCTTTGTTGGCAAAGTGATGTCTCTCCTTTTCAATATGCTGAATAGGTTTGTCATAGCTTTCTTTCCAAGGAGCAAGTGTCTTTTAATTTCATGGCTGCAGTCTCCATCCACAGTAATTTCGGAGCCCAAGAAAATAAAATCTGTCACTGCTTCCACTTTATCTCCTTCTATTTGCCATGAAGTGATTGGACAGATTCCATGGTCTTAGCTTTTTAAATGTTGAGTGTTTTTGTTTACTTAGAAAACAAGTCTTTTATTTGGCAGAGTATTTAATTTTAAATTAGTCAAATATAACCATTTGAATGTTGAGTTTTAAGCCAGCTTTTTCACTCTCTTCTTTCACCCTCATCAAGAGGCTCTTTCCTCTTTGCTTTCTGCCATAAGGGTGGTATCATCTCTATATCTGAGGTTGTTGCTATTTCTCCCAGTAATCTTGATTCCAACTTGTGATTCATCCAGCCCAGCATTTCACATGATGTACTCTGCATATAAGTTAAATAAGTAGGGTAACAATATTCATTCTTGTTATACCCCTTTTCCAATTTAAAGCAGTCTGTTGTTTTCATGTCTGATTCTAACTATTACTTCTTAACCCACTTACAGGTTTCTCACGAGGCAGGTGAGGTGATCTGGTATTCTCATCTCTTTAAGAATTTACCACAATTTGATTTGATCCACACAAAGGCTTTAGTGTAGTCAGTGAAGCCAAAGTAGATGTTTTCCTGGAATTCTCTTGCTTTTTCTATGATCAGTGGATGTTGGCAATTTGATCTCTGGTTCCCTTGCCATTTCTAAACCCAGCTTGTGCATCTGGAAGTTCTAGGTTCACGTACTGCTGAATCCTAGCTTGAAAGGTTTTGAGCATAACCTTACTAGCATATGAAATGAGCACAGTTGTATGGTAGTTTGAACATTCTTTGGTGTTGCCTTTCTTTGGGATTGGAATGAAAACTGACCTTTTCCAGTTCTGTGGCCACCAGTGAGTTTGCCAGATTTTGAGATATTGAGTGCAGCACTATAACAGCATCATCTTTTACTATTTTAGATAGCTAAGCTGTAACTCCATCACCGCCACTAGCTTTATTCTTTTGTAGTGCTTCCTGAGGCCTACTTCACACTGTGGGATGTCTGAGTCTAGGTGAGTGACCACACCATCATGGTTATCTCGGTCTTTAACACCTTTTTTGTACAGTTCTTCTGTGTATTCTTGCCACATCTTCTTAATCTCTTCTGCTTCTATTAGGTCCTTACTGTTTCTGTCCTTTATCGTGTCCATCCTTGTGTGAAATGTTCCCTTAATATCCCCAGTTTTCTTGAAGAAATCTCTGGTCTTCCCCAGTTGATTGTTTTCTTCTGTTTCTTTGCATTGTCTATTTAAGAAGGCCTTCTTATCTCTCCTTGCTATTCTCTGGAATTCTGCATTCAGTTGGGTATATCTTTCCCTTTCTCCCTTGCCTTCCTCATCTCTTCTTTCCTCAGCTATTTGTAAAGCCTCCTCATATGATCACTTGGCCTTCTTGCATTTCTTTTTCTTTGGGATGGTTTTGGTCACTGCCTTCTGTACAGTGTTACGAACCTCCATCCATAGTTCTTCAGGCACTTGCTACCAGATCTAATCCCTTGAATCTGTTCATCACCTCCACTGTATAATCATAAGGAATTTGATTTAGGTCATACCTGAATGGCTTAGTGGTTTTCCCTATTTTCCTCAAATTTAAGTCTGAATTTTGCAATAAGGAGCTCATAATCTGAGCCACAGGCAGTTCCAGGTCTTGTTTCTGTTGACTCTATAGAGCTTCTCCTCTTTGGCTGCAAAGAATATAAATCAGTCTGATTTCAGTATCGACCATTTGGTGATGTCCTTGTGTAGAGTTGTCTCTTGGGTTGTTAGAACAAGGTATTTGCTTCACTAGTAAATTCTACTAGACCTATATAGAAGAAGAAAATACCAACTCTTCTGAAACTCTTCCAGAAAATATAAAACATGTCCCAACTCATTTTATGAGGCAAGTATATCCCTAATATCAAACATCACAGGAAAAGAAAACTAGAGACTAATATTCCTTATGAATATAAATGAACCAACCCTCAAGAAAGTATTAACTAACTGAATCTAGCAAGCATGTGAATGGTATTATATGCTGTGATCAAGTGGGATTTATTTCAGGAATGCAAAGTCGGTTCAACATATGAAAATTAACCAGGTATTCAACATATTAATAAAGGAAAAAAAACACGTGATAATTTTAATAGTCACAAGAAAAATTTGAGAAAATCCACTGCACTCTCCTGATAACAGTACCCAAGAAACTAGGAATAGAAGGCAGAAAGAGTTGGAATGTCTGAATAGTTAGTGGGGATCACAGTAGTTCACACAAGACTACTCTCACTTCTGATACCAACTGTAATGCAAAGGGGTTTCCAAAACCACCCTTAGGTTTACTACGGTCACACAGAATTCACTGAAAGGTGTTATACTCAGCTATGATTTATTACTGAGAAAGGATTCAGATTAAAATCAGCCAAGGAAGAAAAACATATGGCAGAAACCAGGAAAGTATCAAATGTGAAGTGCATTACTTTCCCACCATCAGTACGTGACAAGTGCTCGTAGAGTATTGCCAACCAGGAAAGCTCACCCAAACACTGACGTTCACAGTTTTTATTGGGGCTCCATTACTTAGGCCTGACCAGTTTATCACATGGTTCATCTCAGTCTCCAGTCTCTCCAGGGGTCTACAGATACGGTGTGACCCAAAGCCCCCAAACTAAATCATATTGTTCAGTGACTCAAGCGTATAGGCAAACAAAGACACTCCAACAGACATGAAGATTACTTCTGAAAACTGAGGATAAAGGCCAGACCTTTCTTTGGGTAGAGTTAATTCTTCACAGAAGAGAATTTCCTCACCCTGATAAAGGACATCTGTGTAAAACTTCATCTTTGAAAACCCCCAGTTAGCATCATGCTTAGTAAAAGAACGGATACTTTCCCCCTAAGATCAGGAGCCAGATAAAGTTGTCAGCTCTTACCATTTAGATTGTCAGGGCACTTAGGCAAGAAAAAGAAAAGCCATCCAGATTGGAAAAGAAGTCATACTGTTCATATTTGCAACTGACATCTATATGGAAAATTTTAAGAAATACAAACCATACATACACAGAAGCCTGTTAGAACCAGTAAACAAGTTCAGCAAGGTGACCTGATGCAAAGTCAATACATGAAACCAATTGTGTCTCTATGCATTAGCAATGAATAACCCAAAATGATATTATGTAATCATTCCAGTTGTAATAGCATCACAAAGAATAAAATACTTAGAAATAAAAATAATAAAAAGTTGAAGCCTCATACGCTGAAAACTATAAAACACCACTGAAGGGAATTCAAGATCTAGGTAAATATTCATGTCTTATTCATGGATTAGAAGACCTATTAATTACCAAGATGGCAGTGCTTCAAAGTTGATTTACAGATTCAATGCAGTTTCTGTCAAAATTCCAACTGCTGCCCCCAGTTTTTTTTTTTTTAACCAGATTCGGACAAGTTTGTCCTTAAATCATATGGAGATGCAAGAGACCCAGAGTAATAAAAATAGTCTTGAGTAAGAACAGTGAAATTGAGGGACTCACACCTCTTGATTTTATTAATTTTTAAACTATTTTTGACTGATGATTTTTTTAAATTATTTTTTTATTTTTGGCTATGCTGGGTCTTCACTGCTGTCTGGGCTTTTCTCTAGTTGTGGAGAATGCGGGATACCCTTCGGTTGCAGTGTGTGAGCCTCTCATTGTGGTGACCCCTTATGTTGCAGAACACTGGCTTTAGATAAGCGGCCTTCAGTAATCATGGCACACAGGCTCAGTAGTCTCAGCTCGCAAACTCTAGAGCACTGGCTCAGTAGCTGCAGCACACGGGCCTAGTTTCTCCGTGGCATGTGGAATCCTCCCAGGCCAGAAATCGAACCTGTCTCCTCTTCATTGACAGGTGGATTCTTACCCACTGCACCAACAGGAAAGTCCATCTCTTGATTTTAAAATTCACTATAAAGCATTAAGACTTTGTGGTGTGAACATTGTAATAGAAATAAAGATCAGGAAAATAGAATTGAGAGTCCAGAAATAAATCCTAACATTTATGATTGATTTCTTGACAATGGTGCCAAGACAATTAAGTGGAGAAAGATTAGCCTTCTAAACAAATGATACTGGGACAACTGAATATCAGCATTCAAAAGAATGAAGTTGGACCTCTACCTTCCATCATCTATAAAAATGAACTCTAAATGGATCAGAGTTAAAACTATAAACCTGTTAGAAAAACCATAGGGGTAAATCAGTGTGACCTTGGAGTAGACAGTGGTTTCTTAGGTATGACCCAAAAAACACAAGCAACAAAGGAATAGATATATTGTACTTCATTAATATTGAAAACTTTTTTACCTTAAAGGACACCATCAAGAAGGTAAAAAGACAGTTCTCAGAATGGAAGAAAATATTTACAAATCAGACATCAGAAAAGGGACTTGTGAGTAGGATATATAAATGACTTTTATAATGCAACAATAAAATGACAAGTGGCCCAGTTGAAAAGGACAAAAGATTTTAATAGATATTTTGCCAAAGAAAATATTCAAATGGCTGATAAACCCATAAAAGCTGCTCAACATCATTAAAGAAATGCAAATTAAGACCAAATGAGATACTACTTCACATCTACTAGGATGGCTGTAATCAAAAATACAGAATAAACTAACAAGTGTCCATAATGATGTAGAGAATTTGGAACCCTCATACATTGTGGGTGAGAATGTTAAATAGTTCAGCCACTGGAAAAACAGTTGGCCATTCCTCAAAAAATTAAATACAGAGTTATCATGTGACCTAGAAATTTCACTCCTAGGTATATGTCCCAGAGAATTGAAAACGTGTGTCTACACAAAGAGTTCTACACAAAGGTTCATAGTAGCATTATTCATAGTAGTGAAAAGTGGAAATAATCCAAAGTTCATCAGTTGATGAATGGATAAACAAATGTTCAGTTCAGTGGCTCAGTCGTGTCTGACTCTTTGCAACCCCATGGACTGCAACAGGCCAGGCTTCCCTGTCCATCACCAACTCCTGGAGCTTGCTCCAACTTATGTCCATCGAGTTGGTGATGCCATCCAATCATCTCATCCTCTATCGTCCCCTTCTCCTCCCACCTTCAATCTTTCCTAGCATCAGGGTCTTTTCCAGTGAGTCAGTTCTTTGCATCAGGTGGCCAAAGTATTTGAGTTTCAGTTTCAGCATCAGTTCTTCCAATGAATATTCAGGACTGATTTCCTTTAGGATGAACTGGTTGGATCTCCTTGCAGTCCAAGGGACTCTCAAGAGTCTTCTCCAACACCACAGTTCAAAAGTATCAATTCTTCAGCATTCAGCTCTCTTTATAGTCCAATTCTCACATCCATACTTGACTACTGGAAAAACCATAGCTTGGACTAGAGATCTTTGTCGGCAAGTAATGTCTCTCTGCTTTTTAATATGTTGTCTAGGTTGGTTACACCTTTTCTTCCAAGGACCAAGCAGCTTTTAATTTCATGGCTGCAGTCACCATCTCAGGTGATTTTGGAGCCCAAGAAAATAAAGTCTGTCACTGTTTCCATTGTTTCCCCAGCTATTTGCCATGGAGTGATAGGACCAGATGCCATGATCTTCGTTTTTTGAATATTGAGATTTAAGCCAACTTTTTCACTCTCCTCTTTCACTTTCATCAAGAGGCTCTTTAGTTTCTCTTCACTTTCTGCCATAAGGGTGGTATCATCTGTGTATCTGAGGTTATTGATAATAACAAATGCTAATAAACAGCAAATAAACAGATGTTATATAACCATGAAATGAAAAATTATTCAGCCATAAAAAGGAATTAAATATGATACATGCTCCATTACAGATGATCCTTAAAAACATGCTGAGTGAACAAAGCTAGTAGGAAATAAAAACACATATTTATAAAAACACAGTTATAAAAATGGGCAAATCTATAAAGACAGAAACTAGATTAATGGTTGTCAGGGAGAAAGGAAGATAAGGAGAGATTGCCCATGGGTGGAGATTTCTTTTTGGATGATGAAAATGTTCCAAAATTAGATAGTGGTGATGAGTTCCACAACTCTGTGAATATACTAAAGAAAAATCATTGATGAGTATACATTAAAAAAGTGAATTTTATGGTATGTAAATTTTATCTCAATAAAAACTGTTATAAAAAGTCAGCTTTAGCACTTTAGTTACTTTCAAGTACCATAGCTTCAAACATGCCAACTCAGACTTTTTAAATTGAAATTAATGAAAATGTAAATGTTATGTAGAAAATTTTAAACATAATTAGCCAAAGTAAAAATGCAATTTTCTGAACTACTGTTTAATGTTCATTATCATGCTGTTTTATTTCCTGACTTTTTCATTGATGCTTTTGCAAATTAATTCAGGATTTCTCTTTTAATTCCATTAAAATGTGCTTAGGAAGTCATGATGGAAAGAAGGTTAAAAAGTTTATCAAAATGGCATGATAGAACAAAATTGTAGTTACTAAATAGCTGTGTTTGAGAATTTTATTCTTGGAGATTGTATAATATCGTCATAACTCTAAGCTGCAGGGCTTAGGAGAAACGCACAGAAGTTTAAGGTTAGGGTGGAAAGTCTGGGTCTGGCTCACATACATAAGGGAAGTGCTTTTTCTTTCTCTTCCTGACTTCCCATTTTAGAAGATTTTTTAGATTGGGGATTTATCAGAGAAGCATAAGGCAAATGACTCTTCCCATAGTATTGTACAGGTAGTGAATCACAATGCAGTTTGGTTCATTGTCTGGAAATCTTAGAAGTCGGGATCATTGATGGATTTGTTCACAGGCCAAAACCATAAGTTTGTTAATGAACATCAAGGTAATTTAATCCAGAATCTTCCTGGAACATTTGAAATCCATCAGGCACAGTTAAAGTATAAATGCCTACAGGGATTCAGTGCAGTTCAGTTGCTCAGTCGTGTCCAACTTTGCAGCCCCATGGACTGTAGCACTCCAGGCTTGCCTGTCCATCACCAACTCCTGGAGCTTGCTCAAACTCATGTCCATTGAGTCAGCCATCCAATCATCTCATCCTCTGTCGTCCCCTTCTCCTCCCACCTTCAATCTTTCCCAGCATCAGGGTCTTTTCCAATGAGTCAGTTCTTTACATCAGGTGGCCAAAGTATTGGAGTGTCAGCTTCAGCATCAGTCCTTCCAAAGAATATTCAGGACTGATTTCCTTTAGAATGGACTGGTTGGATCTCCTTGCAGTCCAAGGGACTCTCAAGAGCCTTCACCAACACCACAGTTCAAAAGCACCAGTTCTTCGGTGCTCAGCTTTCTTTATAGTACAACTCTCACATCCATACATGACTACTGGAAAAGCCACAGCTTTGACTAGAGACCTTTTTCAGCAAGTAATGTCTCTGCTTTTTAATATGCTAAGTTGGTCATCACTTTTCTTCCAAGGAGCAAGCATCTTTTAATTTCATGACCGCAGTCACCATCTGCAGTGATTTTGGAGCCCCAAAAAATAGTCTCTCACTGTTCCCATTGTTCCCCCATCTATCTGCCATGAAGTAATGGGACCAGATGTCATGGTCTTAGTTTTCTGAATATTAAGCTTTAAGTCAACTTTTTCACTCTCCTCTTCACTTTCATCATCAACAGGCTCTTTAGTTCTTCTTCACTTTCTGCCATAAGGGGTTAGAGAATGTGAATATAACTATCATGCCATGGAAAAATACATATTAACAGATTATAGCCCAAACTAATCTCAGAGGACCTACATTAGCACATACGGTAAGTAAATCGAGAAAGAGAATGAAAGGAATTTAATACAGTGATTGTCTTTTTCTTCAGCTGCTTTCAAAATTGTGAAAACTTGGCTTGGTCCAGAAGCAGTGAGTTTGTTGAAGTTTACGAGTAAAAATGACATCCAAGACTATGTCAGTGTGGAATACCTGCCTCCTCACATGGGTGGAACTGTAAGTACAGTACCTAAAACCTGTTTTTAAAATAAGACTGGGTCGTGACACATGAGGCTGTATTCTTTCCTCAACAGAAACAGAAAAGCAATATCTTAACATCCTAAGAAAAATTAGATACTCTAAAATAGCAACCAGAGTTATAGACATTTTTTATTAAAAATTTTGAGTTTTTAAATTATGTTTGAATAGGTCATGGTTTTATATGAT
Organism: Cervus canadensis; assembly: GCF_019320065.1. Lineage (NCBI taxonomy): Eukaryota > Metazoa > Chordata > Mammalia > Artiodactyla > Cervidae > Cervus > Cervus canadensis. The sequence continues at coordinate 18,145,953 of NC_057419.1, forward strand.
TTTAAACTAAAAGATACTCAGTAAAAGTATTCAGAAACAAGTATTCGATAAAAATTCTTTGTACTGCTATGGCTACCATCCTGTTCTCCGCTTTAGTTTAATTTCTTTTTTTTTATTTCCAGGGATCTGTGTTACCTATATAAAAAACTACACTAAATATGTAATATATAAACAACTATAGTATTCATATATATATATAATTCTTTTTCCCTCACATCATGGTTTTAACCAAGTAGTGTATTTATACACTATTGTGTGAGCTGCTTTTTGCTTCACAAAATCTCTTATAAATCATTCAAAATCATTATGTGATAAGCTGTCTTATTCTTGTTCGTGGCTGCATAGTATTCCACTGTCTAGAGATGACCCATAAATTGTTTAATGAATGACTATAAATCACTTAATTGCCTTTTGATGTCACTTTAGTTTGATTTCAGTTATTTACTGTTGAACAGTTTTTAAAGTTAATATATACTATAATATTTTTTGGAAATGATCATACTACTTACAAATAAGAGACCAGGAGTAAGTAGTTATGTGTTAAATTTTTAGTACTCCGTAGCAATGAACATAATTGGATAAGGACTTTTTTTTAAAATAAACTGTTAAACCTATGGATTTTGTATGCTTTGGGTTAATTTAATTGATAATACTTCAGTTATTTGACTTTTGCAATCTACTTTGTACTGGCAAAATTACATTCAACTAGAATCAAAGGAGTAGCAAAATGAAAAGTTTTTGTGTATTGTTTTCTGTGTTTTCTTTTATTGGAAAAAAAACTTGAATTGTTAATTTTGGGGGGAAGTTATCAACCTTTTGTTTGTACAATACATCTGGAACCTATGAAAGACTGGATAAAGTATCTGAACCACAATTGACTCTCCACCAGAGTGGTGTATTATACAGAAAGTTCTCAGCAGCTTTTGACAACCAGCTAAGGATGATTTTAAGAAAAGAAAGGCAGAATAGTATGAGGTCCTTAGATAATACTTATGAACTGAGACTTAGATTTATTTTAAAAGATATAAAATATATATATCCTTATGTCTGAGACTATTTCCGGGCTATCACAACATAATCCTACAGAGAACTCCACAGCACTTCAACTCACTGCAAAAGAAACTGGATGGGATGAGGGTAACAAAAATAGAAATTTTTTCATATAGAGACATGCACAATTATTTCTTCAGCCAAACTGAACCTTAAACTGGTTATGAGTATCTTGATTCCTAGACATCTGAAAAACCAAATGAAAAGACTCTTATTACTGAATGATGGTCATTAAAGATGATTTCAAAGATGTTTCTTTTTCTTCCCCTAATATTGAATTATTTCTAATTTTTTTAACTTTTATTGTCAGTTTCAGGTGTACATCAAAATGAATGAATCAGTTGTACATATATCCATTCTGTTTCAGATTCTTTTCCCATATAGGTTATTGCAGAATGTTGAGTTCCCTGTTCTATATAGTAGGTTGTTATTAGGTTGGTGCAAAAGTAATTGCAGTTTTGCATTGTTGAACTTTGCCATTTTTTTAATATATATATTTTATTGAAGTATAGTTGACTTACAGTGTTTCAGGTGCTCAGCAAGGTGATTCAGTTATACAAATACACATATATTATTTTTGAAATTATTTTCTATCATAGGTTATTACAAGATATTGACTATAGTTCCATATGCTATACAGTAAAACTTTGTCGCTTATTGCATATCTAGTTTTTAATTAGAAATCTAGCATTCTAGTCATACTAAATCAAACAGGTGGAATCAAAATGTCATAATTTTTTAGTTAGGCAAAAATTCATAAGTTTTCTAAAATATATATATATTACACATTTACATATGTTTATACAAAAGTTTTTCTACTACACTTGATAAAGGCTTGAGAAAGAGTATCCAAAAAAACGAAGAGATGGAAAAATTAGAGAACATAAACTAAATGAAATGGGATCCCTGAATATGAAATAGAAACAAGTGAAATATACTAGATAAAACTAAAAGATCATGATATAGTCGAGTTGTTTTTAAACATGACTGCTCGTTAGAAACATATGTGGAGCTCTGGAGAGAAAAAGAAATACCTGAGCATTTGTATATTTCAAAAAGTTTCAAGATAATTCTGATATGCATCTAGATTTTAAAAAGTGATTACAGGTTTTTTCTGTTAGATCCTAGTTTTGGTGATATAAAGGTCTATTATTTTTCTGTTGACCAATCATGATACAGTGGTATTAAGTGAGTAATATAATCACAAAAGTAAAAGATGTTTATCAGTTTTCACAGTCAATAGCCAGACAAAAAATAAAAGTTAGTAACAATTGTAAGCTGTAATGGGAACATGATTAACTTAACAATATAAAATAATTACATACAATTTGGTGGGGAGGTCAAGCAGACTGATGTGGTAAGTAGAAGTGTGTACATGCACATGTTTTCATCCACCCTGCCAGTCTATGTCTTTTGGTTGGTGCATTTAATCTATTTACATTTAAAATAATATCGATATGCATGATGTTGTCAAAAGCTTTTTCTGCATCTACAAAGATAATTATGTGGTTTTTATTCTTCTGTTTGTTAATATGATATATCACACTAATTAATTGGCTTGCATTGAAGAATCCTTGCATCCCTGGGATAAATCCCAGTTGATCATGATGTATTGTTGGATTTGGTTTGCTAGTATTTTGTTGAGGATTTTTGCGTCTGTTTATCTGTGATATTGGCCTATAATTTTCTTTTTTTGTGCTTTGTCTGATTTTGATATCAGAGTGATGATAACCTTTTAGAACGTGTTTGGGAGTTTTCCTTCCTCTGCAGGAGTTTCAGAAAAATAGGTGATAAGTTTTCTCTAAATGTGAGGTATAATTCACCTTTGAAGCCATGTGGTCCTGGACTTTGTTGAGAGTTTTTAAAATCACAGTTTCAATATCACTTGTTATTGGTCTGTTCACATTTTCTAGTTTGTCCTGGTTCAGTCTTGGAAGGTTGTGCCTTTCTAAGAATTTGTCCATTTCTTCTAGATTGTCTGTTTTATTGGCATGTGTAGTAGTAGTCTCTCATGATCCTTTGTATTTCTGTGGTGCTTATAGTAATTTCTTTTTCATTTGTAATTGTACTGATTTGAGTCCTCCCTTTTTTTCATGATGAGTCTGGCTAAAAGTTTATCAATTTTGTGTATCTTTTGAAAGACCCAGCTTTTAGTTTCATTCATCTTTTCTATTGTTTTATCTCCATTTCATTTATTTCTACTCTGATCTTTATGATTTCTTTCCTTATGCTAACTTTGGAGTTTGTTCCTCTTTCTCTAGTTGCTTTAGGTGTAAGTTTAGGTTGTTTATTTGAAATTTTTCTTGTTTTCTGTGGTAAGATCATATTGCTATAAACTTCCCTCTTAGAATTGCTTTTGTTGCTTTGCATAGGTTTTAGATTGTCATGTTTTGTCATTAGTCTCTAGATATGTTTTTATTCTCTTTGATTTCTTTAGTGATCCATTGGTTTAGTAACATATTGTTTAGCCTTCACGTGATTGTATGTGTGTGTTTTTTTTCTTTACAGTTGTTACATGTAATTTAATTCTAATCTTACAGTGTTGTGGTCAGAAAAGATGCTTCATATGATTTCAGTTTTCTTAAATTTACCAAGGCCTGATCTGTGGCCCAAGATGTGATGTATTCTAGAGAATGTTCCATGTGCACTTGGGAAGAAAGTGTATCTGCTGCTTTTAGATGGAACGTTTTGTAAATATCAGTTGGGTTTATCTGGTCTAATGAGTCATTTAAGGCCTATGTTCCTTATTGAATTTCTGTCTAGATGATTTGTCCATTGGTGGAAGTGGGATGTAAAGTCCCCCATTATTTTCTGTTTATTCTCTATTTTTTGTTAAACTTTTTATTTTTTACTGGGATATAGCCAGCTAACAATATTGTGATAAGTTTCAGGTGAACAGTGAAGGGTAAAGTCTCCCATTATTGTGTTACTGTTGATTTCCCTTAGCATTTGCCTTGTATATTGAGGGTCTCTATGTTGAGTGCATATATATTTATATTGTTATATCTTCTTCTTGCATTAATCCCTCGATCATTATGTAATGTCTTTGTCTTTTATAACAGTCTTTATTTTAAAGTCTGTTTTGTCTGATATGAGTATTGCCACTCCAGCTTTCTTTTCATTTCTATTTGCGTAGAATATCTTTTTCCATCCCCTCACTTTCAGTCTGTATGTATTCCTAGGTCTGAAATGGGTCTCTTATAAACAGCATATATATGAGTCTTATTTTTGCATCCATTCAGGCAGTTTGTGTCTTTTAGTTGGAGCATTTAACCTATTTACATTTAAGGTAATTATTGATATGTATATTCTTATTGCCACTTTTTTATCTTATTGCCATTTTAAAAAATTCTTTTGAAGTTGTTTTTGTAGGTCTTTTTCCCTCCCTTTTTGTTCTCTTCTCGTGATTTAGTGTTTGTATTGCTTTTTATTTTGTGTGTGTATCTATAATGTATCTGTTGTAGTTTTTTGGTTCACATTTCGCATAATGTTTTTTAATATTATTTAGTTTTTATTGCCCTGGGTCTTCATTGCTGCTCACAGGCTTTCTCTAGTTGCAGAGAGTGCGGGCCACTCTGTAGCTTCAGCGTGCAGGCTTCTCATTGTGGTGGTTTCTCTCGTTGCAGAGCATGGGCTCTGGAGTGCACGGCTTCAATAGTTGAGGCATGTGGGCTCAATAGTTACAGCTCGTGGGCTCTAGAGCAGAGTGGTTGTGGCACATGGGCATTAGTTGCCAGAGGCATGTGGAATGTTCCTGGGCCGGGGATTGAACCTGTGTTTCCTGCATTGGCAGGCAGATTTTTATCTACTACACCACCAGGGAAGTCTTCCCATAAGGTTTTGATATAGCACTCTATCTATCTATATGTATATATATACAACATTGTTTTAAGTTGCTGTTCACTTAATTTCAAATGCATTGCCCATTTTCTGCATTTGTACTCTCCTCACAGTTGCCGGTTTTGATACCATATTTGTGTGTGGATGATTTCCTACTTTTGCTGTATGTTTACTGGTAAGCTTTCCCATGTGGATTTTCATATTTCTAGGTGTGGCCTTTTTTTTTTTTTAACACCTAAAGAAGTACCTTTAGCGTTTGTTGCAAAGCTGGTCTGGTGATGCTGAATTCGCTTAGCTTTTGCTTGTCTGTAATGCTTTTCGTTTCTTTGTGGAGTCTGAACAAGAGCCTTGCTGGTTAGAGTGTTTTTGGCTGGAGATTTTCTCCCTTTTGTCAGTTTGAATGTATCATGCTACTCTCTTCTGGCCTGCAGTTTCCGCTGAAGAATCACCTGATAACTTTATGGGAATTCCCTTGTATGTTATTTGTTGCTTTTCCCTTGTTGCTTTCAATATTTTTTCTCTGTATTTTAATTTTTGTCAGTTTGATTAATATGTACCTCATGGTGTTCCTCCTTGGATTTATCCTGCCAGGGACTCTCTACACTTCCTGCTCTTGGGTGACTATTTCCTTTTTCAAGGGAAACTTCGGCTGTAATCTCTTCAAATAGCTTCTCAGGCCCTTTCCCTCTTTCTTTCTCATTTCTTATTGTTTTTCATTCTATTTTCGTTTGTTCTGCAGCCATGATTTCCACCACTCTTCCAGTTCATTTATTCATTCTTTACCTTAGTTATTCTGTTATTAATACCTTCTAGTATATTTTTAGTTTGTATTGTGTTTTTTGATTTTTAGATTTTAAAAATATATATATTTATTTTTTGCTGCACTGAATCTTTGTTGCTTTGTGTGGGATTTCTCTCGTTGCAGCAAGTGGGGGCTACTCTTCATTGCTGTACATGGGCTTCTCGTTGTGGTGGCTTCTCTTGTTGCAGAGCACAGGCTCTAGGCACACAGGCTTCAGTAGTTGTGGCTCATAGGCTCAGTACTTGTTGCTTGCAGGCTCTAGAGTGCACCAGCTTCAGTAGTTGTGGCACATGGGCTTAGTTGCTCCCTGGCATGTGGAATCTTCCCCAGCCAGGGATTGAACTCATATTGTCTCCATTGGCAGGTGGATTCCTATCCACTGTGCCATTAGGGAAGCCCCAATTATTGAATTGTTTATCTCTAATTCTTCATTCTCTAAATCTTTTATCTCTTTGTTAAACATTTCTTAAATCTTCTTGGTCTGTGCCTCCATTCTTTTCCCAAGATTTTGGATCATCTTTTCTATCATTACTCTGAATTCTTTTTCAGCTTGATTGCCTATTTCCTCTTCATTTAGTTGTTCTTGTGGGTTTTTATCTTGTTCCTTCATCTGAAACATATTTGTGTCATCTTATTTTGTCTAACCTTCTGTGCTTGTCGTCATCTTTTGTGCAGGCTACAGGATCCTAGTTCTTCTTGTTTCTGGTGCCTGCCCTCAGTGGGCAGGGCCATGCCAAGGGATGTGTTTAAAGGCGTCTTTGAGCTCAGTAAGGGCTTCCCTTGTGGCTCAGCTGGTAAAGAATCTGCCTGCAATGTGGGAGACCTGGGTTTGATCCCTGGGTTGGGAAGATCCCCTGGAGAAGGGAACAGCTACCCACTCCAGTATTCTGGCCTGGAGAATTCCATGGATGGGGTCGCAAAGAGTCGGGCACGACTGAGCAACTTTCACTTAACTTCACTTGAGCTCAGTATGACTTGAGGCAGCCTGTCTGATGCTGGATGGTGCTGTGTTCCTGTCTTGTTGATTGTTTGGCCTGAAGTATTTCAGCTCTGGAACCTGCAGACTGTTGGATGGGGCCAGGTCTTGGTGCCAAAATGGGGACCTCCATCTGGGAAAGCTCATATCCATCAATATTCTCTGAGGTCTCTGCCACCAGTATTCTTGCCTCCATAGGGAGCCACAGCCAACCTGCACCTGGCGAGGAGACTATCCAAGACCCATAAGTAGGTCTAGACTCTCATGGAGTCATTGCTTTGCCCTGGAGCCCAGTTTTTGAGACCTTGTGTGTACTCTCCAAGAGCGAAGGATCTGTCTCGCCCCAGCCCTGTGGAGCCTGCTCAGGCAGTAGACCACTGGGGCAGTGGTCAGTGTGTGTGGACCACCGAGGAGGTAGCCCCTCCTGGAGCCCACCAAGGCAAAGGTCAGTACATGTTGAAAGAGCCTGCAGTGACAGCCTCACCCTTTACATGCCTCTGAACAATGGCACTTTGCTTCTATGGCGTCCCAGGCTTCTTCCATAAATATTCCTGGTTGTAGAGCTCCACCCGCCCATCCCTTCAGGCTTTCCCCCCACCACGGGCCGCAGGCTTTCCCCAGGTCTGCTCTCTCCAGACCCAACATTCCAGCATCCAGCCCGTTTGCATCTGCAGACACATCTTGGGCTGGGGTGCACAGGTTGTGGCATGGACCACCTGTGGAGGTCTCACTCTGCTGCCCGCCACAGACTGGTTGCTGCGTTCTCTGAGCCCCTGAAACTCCTTTTCTGTCCCAGCTGATATCCCTGCCAATGAGGGGGCTTCCCCAGGCTCAGGAGTCTCCTCTCTTGCCCCTCCCTCCTTGAGGTGCAAGATCCCATTCAGCTTCCTGTTTCTTCTTTCTTTCTTTCATTCTACCTGGTTATGCAGAGATCTTTGTTGTCCTTTCAGCTGTCCGAAGTCCTCTTCTAGTGTTCAGCATGTACTCTGAGAATTGTTCCATCTGTAGGTGTATTCTTGATGTATTTGTGGGAAGAGGTGAGCTCCCTGTCCTCCTAGGCTGCCATCTTGACTCCTCCCCCGAAGCACTATTTTAAACTTCATGTTTCCTCCGTTCCTCTTCTGAGGCTTTACATTTCACTTCTAAACCTAGAAAAACAAAGTATGGTTCATTTCAAAAAATATGTTTCATTTCAGATACTACCCTTGGTTAAAATAACTATTTGATTGGTTTGTTCTGTTAAATAATTTGCCAATACAGGTGTTGTTTCTTAAAAGTAGTTTTTACTACATGCTATTAATTTTATTTTTGTGGGTAGAAAAAGGTATTTTATTTCCCTTCTCTGTTGTTGGAGATTTATTTCCTCAGAATTGTAGTTACAATAGTAATAGGACTACTGTTCCTTAAAGTACATTTTTCCCCTAAATACATACACACTTCCTTAAATAAAGGAAACAATACCAAGGACTGAAAATTATAGCAGCACAATGAAAATTAAAAGTATGTTTACTTTTCCAAATCACTGCCACTACAATTCCCCCAAGCAGTCACTGTTTCAGAGTTTTTTCTTCTAGAAATACTCAGTCCATTGTTGTTTTTTAATGTAGTCATTATATGCTATTTAGTATATTATTCTGTTGTGTTTTTTTTCATATCATTTATTTTTAGGTCATACCATATTGATTGCTAGAGATCTAATAGATTCTCTAAACCATTGCAGAATACTCCATTGTGTGGATCTAATGATGTATTATTATTCTATTCTCTTTTAAACTACCATTAATTTTCTAATCTTTTACCATTACTAACACTGATTCAGTGAATATTCTCATAACGAATTCTTAATACATGGAAGCAGCAGTATCTGTAGCAGATAAACTCCTTGAATTGAAATCATTAGGTCAGTCGTTACATTTAGTTTAAACTTCAATAGCTGATTTGTGATACCTGTTACCAATTTCTGTAAAGAGATTGTACCTATTTAATGTGTGAGAATGCTTGAATCACATCCTTGCCAACACCTATTTTCCTTATTTTAATCTTTGTCAGTCTCAGGTGAAAAAGACTTAACTATGGTTTGAATTTGCATTTTTTATTGTAAGTGATGTTGAACATTTTTTAATGGTTTAAAAGGCAATCTACTTTTTTCTATGAACTCTCCATCATTCCTTTATTCCTTATTTTGTTGAGTTGTTACTCTTTTCTTGTTGATTTTTCTATAATAAGAAAAAGTGGTTTTTGTTTCTATTATATGTAATACATATTTTCCCAGTTACAGACTTTTTAAAAATGCTTTGTTTATAAAGTTTTTTTTTTAATTTGTGGTTGGTTGATTTATTGGTTAGATTTTGTTTTGTTGCCATTCAGAAATATTTCCGTTTATTGTTTATTTTCTATTGGAGTATAGTTGATTTACAATGCTTATTGAGAGTGAAAATGAAAGTTGCTCAGCTGTGTCTGACTCTACCAGCTGAGCCACAAGGGATGCCAAAGAATACTAGAGTGGGTAGCCTATCCCTTCTCCAATGGATCTTCCCGACCCAAGAATCAAACTGTGGTCTCCTGCTTTGCAGGCAGATTCTTAACCAGCTGAGCTACCAGGGAAGCCCTAAACTGCTGCTCCCCCCACACCCAAACTAGAGACTAGTTGTTGTTATTTAGTAGCTAAGTCATATCTGACTCTTTCACGACCCCATGAACTGTAGCCCGCCAGGCTCCTCTGTCCATAGGACTCTCCAGGCAAGAATACTGGAGTGGGTTGCCATTCCCTTCTCCAGGGGATCTTCCAACCCAGGGATCAAACCTGGGTCTCCTACATTAGAGGCGGATTCTCTTCCACTGAGCCACAGTTCAGGTATACAACAAAGTGATTCAGTTATACATATATGTGTATCTATTCTTCAAGTTATTACAGAATATTCAGTGGAGTTCCCTGTGCTGTACAGTAGATCTTTGTTCATTATTTATTGTATTTTATTAAATTTATTTATTTTTTAATTAAAGGATAATTGCTTTACAGAATTTTGTTGTTTTCTGTCAAACATCAACATGAAATCAGCCTAGGTGTACATATGTCCCCTTGCTGCTGAAACTCCAATACTTTGGCCACCTCACGAGAAGAGTTGACTCATTGAAAAAGACCCTGATACTGGGAGGGATTGGGGGCGGGAGGAGAAGGGGACGACAAAGGATGAGATGACTGGATGGCATCACCGACTCGATGGATCTGAGTTTGAGTAAACTCCAGGAGTTGGTGATGGACAGGGAGGCCTGGCATGCTGCAATTCATGGGGTCGCAAAGAGTTGGACACAACTGAGCAACTGAACTGAACTGAACTGAGTGTATATATGTCAGTCCCAAATTTCCAATTTATTCCTCCCCTCCCAGCTTTTCCCTTTTGTTACCATAAGTTTGATTTCTAAGTCTATGCACTTGTTTCTGTTTTGTAAATAAATTCAATTGTACCATTTTTTTAAGATTTTGTATATAAGTGATATCATGAGATATTTATCTTTGACTTCACTTAGTATGATCATCCCAGGTCCATCCATACTTCTGCAAATAGCATAATTTCCTTATTTTTAATGGCTGAGTAATACTGAGCAACTAGATTCAACTCTCAACTTACTATCTCACAATTTTCCTTTCTCTGCTCCTCTAAGCCTAGGTGTTGAGGAGTAAAATTTCTACTCTGCCTCTCATTGATTATCTGGAGAAATAGCCTGCTATCCAAATTTCAGTATGACAAAAAGCATGAAAGGTGATAAAGAAATCCAGAATCCTTTCGTTTTAGAAAGTGGACAGAGAGTTCCAGTTTCTGGTTTTGCACGTTAGATGCTTGGAAGTTGGTACCTTGTCCTAAAAGTAAAAAGCTGAAGAGAGTGATGACAGCAACAGCTCTTCATGAATTCGTAAGAGAGGGGTAGACACAAGGCAGACTACTCAGACAGTCAAGTCTATGTAGGGAGTCTAGGTTTTCCAGAGTGGAGACTCACAAAGCAGAAACCACTGCAGGAGTTAAAAACCTAAATGGCAATTGGTGGATTGCTGGAGGCTCACTGGAAAATTCTCAGTTAACAACTCCAAGGGATCCAGTCACAAGAGGGACCCCACAACACTGTGACATTTACCTCCAGGAGCTCGACCAGATTTCTAAAGTAAATACTAGGGAAAAATCTCCTAGAACTTCCTGCAGGGGGAGCTGGAAGAAGAGCCATTTTGAAATGCACCAGAGGACTCAGTTCTTCTGCCCTCATGGGAAATCAGTTAACCAGAGCCTACCTTCCTGTGGCATTATTATCAGAACCTAACTGACCTAGACAGCATATTAAAAAGCAGAGACATTACCAACAAAGGTCCGTCTAGTCAAAGCCATGGTTTTTCCAATAGTCATGTATGGATGTGAGAATTCGACTATAAAGAAAGCTGAGGGCTGAAGAATTGATGCTTTTGAACTGTGGTGTTGGAGAACACTCTTGAGAGTCCCTTGGACTGCAAGGAGATCCAACCAATCCATCCTAAAGGAAATCAGTCCTGAATATTCATTGGAAGGACTGATGCTGAAGCCGAAACTCCCAATACTTTGGTCCCCTGATGCGAAGAGCTGGCTCATTGGAAAAGACCCTGATGCTAGGAAAGATTGAAGGCAGGAGGAGAAGGGGACGACAGAAGATAAGATGGTTGGGTGGCGTTACCGGTTCAACAGACACGAGTTTGAGCAAGCTCCGGGAGTTGGTGATGGATAGGGAAGCCTGGTGTGCTGCAGTCCATGGGGTCGCAAAAAGTTAAACATGACTGAGCAACTGAACTGACTGAATATTCTATTGAATATTTGTACCACATTTTCTTTATTTATTTCTCTGTCAATGGACATTTAGGTTGCTTCCAGGTCTTGGCTATTGTAAACAGTGCTTTGGTGAATATTGGGGTGCATGTAACCTTTTGAACATGGTTTTCTCCTAATATATGCTCAGCAGTGGGATTGCTGGATCATATGGTAGCTCTTTTTTTTTTTTTTTTTAAGGAACCTCCGTACTGTTCTCCATAGTGGCTATCCCAATTTACATTCCCACCAACAATTCGTGGGGATTCCCTTTTCTTCAAACCCACTCCAGCATTTATTGTTTGCAGACTTTTCGATGATGGCCATTTTGATTGGTGTGAGGTGATAGTTCATAGTTTTTTTGTTAATTTATTTTTTAATTGGAGGATAATTTCTTTACAGAGTTGTGCTGATTTCTGCCATACAACATTGCAAATCAGTCATAACTACGCATGCACACACACACATATATACACATATACCCTCCCTCTTGAACCTCCCTCCCACCCCCTCACCCCACCCCTCTAGGTTGTCACAGAACACCAGGCTGGGCTCCCTATGTTATGTAGCAGTTTCCCACTAGCTTTCTGTGTTACACATGGTAGTGTATATATGTCAGTGCTATTTTCTCAATTCACTCCACCCTCTCCTTCCCCCAGTGTGTCCACAAGTGCATTCTCTTCATCTGCATCTCCATTTCTTCCCTGCAAATAGGTTCAATAGTAGCATTTTTCTATATTCCATATATATGTGTTAATATACAGTATTTGTTTTTCACTGTCTGACTTACTTTACTCTGTGTACAAGCTTCAGGTTCATCCACTTCAGTTCAACTGATTCACATTTGTTCCATATTATGGCTGAGTAATATTACTTTGTATATATGTACTGCAACTTCTTTACCAATTCATCTGTTGATGGACATCTGGATTGCTTCCATGTCCTAGCTTTTGTAAATAGTGCTGCAGTGAACATTGGGATATGTGTGTCTTTTTGAATTGTAGTTTTCTCAGGGTGTATGCTCAGTAGTGGGATTGCTGGGTCATATGGTACTTTTATTCCTAGTTTGTTTATTTTAAAGGAATCTCCATATTGGTCTCCATAGTGGCTTCATCAGTTTACATTCCCCGCAACAGTGTAGGAGGATTCCTTTTTCTCCACACCCTCTCCAACATTTGTTGTAGAATTTGTTGTTGTTGTTGTTGTTGTAGACTTTTTGATGATAGCCATTCTGACCAGTGTGAGGTGACCTCATTATAGTTTTGATTTGCATTTCTTTAATATTTGATGATCTTGAACACCTTATAATGTGTTTATTGGTCATGTGTCTGCCTTCTTTGGAGAAATATCTGTTTAGGTCTTCTGCCCTTTTTTAATTGGGTCTTTTTTTTTTATAATGAGCTGCATGAGCAGCTTTTATATCTTGCAGATTAATCCTTTGTCAGTTGCCTCATTTGCAATTATTTTCTCCCATTCTGAGAGTTGTCTTTTCATTTTTTTATAGTTTCCTTTGCTGTGTAAAAGCTTTTTGGTTCAATTATGTCCCATTTGTTTATTTTGTTTTCCTATCCATTACTCTAGAAGGTGGGTCAAAGAGGATCTTGCTGCAATTTATGTCAGAGTGTTCTGCCTATGTTTTCCTCTTAAAGAGTTGTATAGCTTCTGGCCTTACATTTAAGTCTTTAATCCATTTTGAGTTTGTTTTTTGTATAGTGTTAGGAGGTGTTCTAATTCCATTCTTTTACATGTGGCTGTGCAGTTTTCCCATCACCATTTATTGAAGAAGCTGTTTTTTCTCCATTGTATATTCTTGCCTCCTTTGTCAAAGATAAACCCAGGCACCTATGGGCACTTTATTTCTGGGATTTCTGCTTATTCCATTTGTCTCTATTTCTGTTTTTGTGCCAGTACCATACTGTCTTAATGACTGTAGCTTTGTAGAATAGTCTGAAGTCAGAAAGGATTATTCTTCCACCTCTGTTTTACTTTATCAAGATTGCTTTGGCTATTAGAGGTCTTTTGTGTTTCCATACAAACTGTAAAATTTCTTCTTCTAGTTCTGTAAAAAATGCCATTGGTAATTTGATAGGGATTGCACTGAATCTTGATAATTAGGTAATTTGCATTTGATAGTGGATTGTTTTGAGTATTATAGTCATTTTCACAATATAGATTCTTCCAGGAACATGGTTTATCTCCCCATCTGTGTCATCTTTGATTTCTTTCATCAGTGTTTTAGTTTTCTGCTTATAGATCTTTTGTCTCTTTAGGTAGGTTTATACCTAGGTATTTTATTTTTGTTGCAGTGGTGAAGGAGATTGTTTCCTTAATTTCTTTTTCTGTTTTTTCATTGTTAGTGTCTAGGAATGCAAGGAATTTCTGTGTATTAATTTTGTATCCTGCTACATTACTAAGTTCATTGATTAGCTCTAGAAATTTTCTGGTGGCACTGTTAGGGTTTTCTATGTATAGTATCATGTCATCTGTAAACAGAGTTTTACCTCTTTTTTTACAATCTGGATTCCTTTTATTTTCTTTTCCTCTAATTGCCATGGCTAGGACTTCCAAAACTATATTGAATAGTAATGGTGGGAGTGGAAATCCTTATCTTGTTCCTGATCTTAGAGGAATATCTTGTAGTTTTTATTTGCATTTCTCTAATAATTAACAGTGTTGAGCATCTTTTCATGTGCCTCTTGGCTCTCCATGTTTCTTCTTTGGAAAATTGTCTATATACGTCTTCTGCCCATGTTTTGATTGGGTTGTTTGGGTTTTTTAATATTGAGCTGCATGAGCTCTTTACAGAGATTAATCCCTTGTCAGTCACATCATTTGCAAATGTTTTCTTCCATTCTCTGGGTTGTCTTTTCATTTTGTTCATGGTTTTCTTTGCTATGCAAAAGGTTTTCAGTTTTATTTGGTCCAATTTGTTTATTTTTGTTTTTATTTCCATGACTGTAGGAGTCAGCTTGTAAGAGATATTGCTGCAATTTATGTCAAAGAATGTTCTGCGATGTTTTCCTCTAGGAGTTTAATAGTACTCATTAAATAGTACCATTAAATGGTCTTTAATCCATTTCGAGTTTATTTTTGTGTATGGTTTTAAAGAATGTTCTAATTTCATTCTTTTACATGTAACTGGTTTTCCCAGCACCATTTGTTGAAGAGATTTTTTCCCCCAACTTTTAGTCTTAAATCCTTTGTTGTACATTAATTGACTATACATGTGTGGGTTTATTTCTGTACTTCTGTTCTATTGATCTGTATTTCTCTTTTTGTGCCAGTATGATGCTGTTTTGATAACTGGTAGCTTTGTAGTATAGTCTCATGATTGATTTGGCTATTGGGGTCTTTTCTGTCTCCACACAGATTTTTCAAATTTTTGTTCTAGGTTGCAAAAAAATGCCATTGGTAATTTGTTAGGGATTGCATTGAATCTGTAGACTACCTTCGGTAGTTGATTATTCTAATCAAAGAGTATGCTATATTTTTCCTTCTGTTTGATTTCTTTCATCAGCATCTTACAGTTTTCAGAGTATACACCTTTTGCCTCCTTATGTAGGTTTATTACCAGGCATTTTTCTTCTTTTTGATGTGATGATGATGGGAATGTTTCCTTAATTTCTCTTCTGAGCTTTCATTGTTAGTGTATAAAAATGCAAGAAATTTCTATGTATTAGCTTTGTATATTGCAACTTCACTGAATTCACTGATGACCTCTAGTAGTTTTCTGGAAGCATCTTTAAGGTTTTCTATGTATATAGTATCATGTCATCTCCAAACAGTGACAGTTTTGCTTTTCCAATTTATATTCCTTTTTCTTCTCTAATTTCTGTGTCTAGGACTTCTGAAACTATGTTGAATAAAAGTGATAGTGAATATTCTTGCCTTGTTCCTGATCTTAGAGGAAGTGCTTTCAGTTTTTCATCATAGAGTATCATGTTAGCTGTAGGTTTGTCATAGGTGACTTTTATTACTTTGAGAAATGTTCCCTTTATGCCTATTTCTTGGAGAGGTTTTTTTTAGCATAAATGGGTGACTTTTTAAAATTTTATTTTTAATTGGAAGATAATTGCTTTACAATGTTATGTCCGTTTACGCCCTACAACAACCTAAATCAGTCATAAATACATGTGTATCACTCCCTCTTGAACCTCCCCACCCCCCATCCTCTCTCTAGCTTGTCGAGCGCCAGGTTGAGCTCCCTGTGTTATACAGCAGCTTCTCACTTGCTGGCTTGTTACACATGGGAATGTACATGTTTCAGGGCTACTCTCTCAATTCGTCATACCCTCTCTTTCCCCCAGTGTATCCACAAGTCTGTTCTCTATGTCTGTCTCTCTTCCTGCCCTGCAAATAGATTCATTAGTACTATTTTTCAACTTTTCACATATAAGGGTTAATACACAATATTTGTATTTCTCTTTCTGAATTACTTCACTCTGTATCAGGATCTAGGTTCATCCACCTCAAGTCACCTGACTAAAATTTGTTCCTTTTTATGGCTGAATAATATTCTATTGTATGTGTATACCACAACTTATTTATCCATTCATCTGTCAACAGACATCTAGGTTGCTTTCATATCCTGGCTATTGTAAATACTGTTGCAGCGAACTTTGGGGTACATTTTGAATAATGGTTTTCTCAGGGTATACACCCAGTAGTAGGATTGCTAGATCATTGTTGTTGTTGTTCAGTCGCTCAGTTGTTTCCGACTCTTTCAACCCCATGGACTGCAGCACGCCAAACTTCCCTGTCCTTCACCGTCTCCAGAGATTGCTCAAACTCATGTCCATTGAGTCAGTGATGCCATCCAACCATCTCGTCCTGTCTTCCTCTTCTCCTGTCTTCAATCTTTCCCAGCATCAGAGTCTTTTCTATTGAGTCAGCTCTTTGCATCAGGTGGCCGAAGTATTGGAGCTTCAACATCAGTTCTTCCAATGAATATTCAGGATTGATTTCCTTTAGGATTGACTGGTTTGATCTCCATGCAGTCCAAGGGAGTCTCAAGAGTCTTCTCCAACACCACAGTTCAAAAGCATCAGTTCTTTGGTGCTCAGCTTTCTTTATGGTCCAACTCTCATGTCCTTACATGACTACTGGAAAAACCATAGCTTTGATTAGACAGATCTTTATCAACAAAGTAATGTCTCTGTTTTTTAATATGCTGTCTAGGTTTGTTAGAGCTTTTCTTGCGAGGATCAAGTATCTTAATTTCATGGCTGCAGTAACCATCTGCAGTGATTTTGGAGCCCAAGGAAATAAAGTCTGTCACTGTTTCCATTGTTTCCCTATCTATTTGCCATGAAGTGATTGGATTGGATGCCATGATCTTAATTTTTTGAATGTTGAGTTTTAAGTCAGCTTTTTCACTCTCCTGTTTTACCTTCATCAAGAGGCTCTTGAGTTCCTTTTCACTTTCTGCTGTAAGAGTGATGGATCATATGGTAGTTTTATTCCTAGTTTATCAAGGAATCTACATACTGTTCTTCATGGGTATTTTGTCAAGACCTTCTTTGCATGTATTGAGATCATCATATGATTTTTATTCTTAGTTTGTCAGTGTGGTATATCACACTGATTTGCAAATATTGAAAAATCCTTGTGTCCTTAAGGATAAATGCTACTTGATTTTGGTGTATGATCCTTCTAAATGTATTGTCGAATATGGTCTGCTAGTATTTTGTTGAGGATTTTTGCATCAGTGTTCATCAGTGATACTGGCCTGTGATTTTTTTTGTGGGGTGTGTGATATGCATCTGGTTTTGGTATCAGGATGATGCTGTCCTCATAAAATGAGTTTAGGAGTGATTTTTCCTCAGTGGTTTTTTTTTGAAGATTTTCAGAAGGATTTGCCTGTGGAGCCATCTGGTCCTGGGGTTTTGTTTGTTATGAATTTTTCTAACATAGTTTCAAGTTTCATACTTGTGATTGGTTGGTTCATATTTTCTGTTTCTTACTGGTTCATTTTTGGGAGATTGTAACTTTCTAAGAATTTGTTTCTTCTACATTGTTCATTTTATTGGCTTATAGTTTATAATAGTCTCCTGTGATCCTTTGTATTTCTGTGGTATTTATTGTAATTTCTCTTTTTTTATTTGTAACTTTATTTAATGGAACCCTCCACCTTTTTTTCTTATTCATTTATTTTTGGCAGCAGTAGGTATTTGTTGCTGTTAAGGCTTTCTCTAGTTACTGTGAGCAGGGACTACTCTGTAGTTGTGGTGTGCCGGCTTCTTATTGTGGTTGCTTCTCTTACGTGTGGAGTATGGGCTCTTGAGCATTCAGGCATCAATAGTTGTGGTACATGGGCTCAGTTGCCCTGTAGCTTGTTGTATCTTTGTGACCCAGGGATCAAAGCTGTATCCCCTGCATTATCAGGCAGATTCTTAAAGACTGGACCATCAGGGAAGTCCTCACTTTGTTTGTTTGTTTTTTTTTTTTTTTTTTTTTTTTTTTTTTTTTACTGATGCTGCTGCTAAGTCCCTTCAGTCGTATCTGACTCTGTGCAACCCCTTAGATGGCAGCCCACCAGGCTCCACCGTCACTGGGATTCTCCAGACAAGAACACTGGAGTGGGTTGCCATTTCCTTCTCCAATGCATGAAAGTGAAAAGTGAAAGTGAAGTCAGTCATGTTCGACTGTTCACGACCCCATGGACTGCAGCCTACCAGGCTCCTCCGTCCACAGGATTTTCCAGGCAAGAGGACTGGAGTGGGTTGGCATTGCCTTCTCCTTTTTACTGATGAGTCTTGCTAAAAGGTTTATCAGTTTTGTGTATCATCTAAAAGAACCAGCTTTTAGTTTCATTGATCGTTTCTGTTGTTCATCTCTATTTCATTTCTTTCTGATCTGATATTTATGATTTGTTTCCTTCTATTCACTTTGGGGTTTGCTTCTTCTTCTTTCTCTATTTGCTTTAGGTGATGTTGTTCAGTTCTTAAGTCATGTCCGACTCTTTGCAACCCACCAGGCTCTGCCGTCCCTGGGATTCTCCAGACAAGAACACTGGGGTGGGTTGCCATTTCCTTCTCCAGTGCATGAAAGTGAAAAGTGAAAGTGAAGTCACTCAGTCATGTCCGACTACAGCATGCCAGGCTTCCCTGTCCTTCAGTATCTCCCAGAGTTAGCTCAAACTCATGTCCATTGACTCAGTGATGCCATCAAACCATCTCATCTTCTGTCTCCTGCCGTCAATCTTTCCCAGCATCAGGGTCTTTCCCAGTGAGTCACCTCTTCACGTCAGGTTGCCAAAGTTTTCAAGCTTCAGCATCAGTCCTTCCAGTGAATATTCAGGGTTGATTTCCTTTAGGATTGACTAGTTTGATCTCCTTGCTGTCCAAGGGACTCTCAAGAGTCTTCTCCAACACCACAGTTCGAAAGCATCAATTCTTTTGTGCTCAGCCTTCTTTATGGTCTCTCACATCTGTACATGACTACTGGAAACACCATAGCTTTGACTATACATACCTTTGTTGGCAAAGTGATTTCTCTGCTTTTTAATACACTCTTTAGGTTTGTCATAGCTTTTTTTCAAAAGAGCATGAGACTTTTAATTTCATGGCAGGAGTCACCATCTGCAGTGATTTTGGAGCCCACGAAAATAAAGTCTGTCACTGTTTCCATTTTTTCCCCATCTATTTCCCATGAGATGATGGGATCAGATGCCATGACCTTAGTTTTTTGAATGTTGAGTTTTAAGCCAGCTTTTTCACTTTCCTCTTTCAGCTTCATCAAGAGGCTCTTTAGTTACTTTTTAGTTTCTGCCATTAGGGTGGTATCACCTGCATATCTGAGGTTGTTGATATTTTCCCTGGAAGTCTTGATTCCAGCTTGTGATTCATCCATCCTGGCATTTCACATGATGTAGTCTGCATAGATTAAGCAAGGTGACAATATACAGCCTTGATGTACTCCTTTCCCACTTTGGAACCAGTCCATTGTTCCATGTCCAATTCTAACTGGTGCTTCTTGACCTGCATACAGGTTTCTCAGGAGACAGGTAAGGTGGTTCAGACTCCCATCTTTTAAAGAATTTTCCACAGTTTGTTGTGACCTGCACAGTCAAAGGCTTGGGCATGGTCAATGAAGCAGAAGAAGATGTTTTTCTGGAATTCTCTTGCTTTTTCTAGCATGTGAGATGAGCACAGTTGTGCAGTAGTTTGAACATTATTTGGCATTGCCCTTCTTTGGGATTGGAATAAAAATGGACCTTTTCCAGTCCTGTGGCCACTGCTGAGTTTTCCATATTTGCTGGCATATTGACTGCAACACTTTAACAGTGTCATCTTTTAGGATCTGAAAGCTCAGATGGAATTCCATCACCTCCACTAGCTTTGTTCATAGTAGTGCTTCTTAAGGCCCACACTCACTTGATTTCACACTCCAGGATGTCTGGCTCTATGTTGTTGACCATACCATCATGGCTATCTGAGTCATTAAGACCTTTTTGTATAATTCTTCTGTGTCACCTCTTCTAAATCTCCCCTGCTTCTATTAGATCCTTGCCATTTCTGTACTTTATTGTGCCCATCTTTGTATGGAATGTTCCCTTGGTATCTCTAATTTTCTTGAAGAAATCTCTAGACTTTCACATTCAGTAGTTTTCCGCTATTTCTTTGCATTGTTCTCATAAGAAGGCATTCTTATCGCTCTTTGCTTTTCTCTGGAATTCCGCGTTCATTTGGGTATATCTTTCCTTTCCTGCTCTGCCTTTTGCTTCTCTCCTTTTTTCAGCTATTTGTAAGGCCTCCTTTGACAACCATTTTGCCTTGTTGCATTTCTTTTTCTTGGGGATGGTTTTGGTCACCAATTCCTGTACCATATGTTATGAATCTCCATCCATAGTTCTTCAAGGACTCTGTCTATCAGATCTAATCCCTTGAATCTGTTTGTCATTTCCACTGTATAATCATAAGGGATTTGATCTAGGCCATACCTGAATGGCCTAGTGGTTTTCCCTAGTTTCTTCAATTTAAGCCTGAATTTTTCAGTAAGGAGTTCATGATCTGAGCCACAGTCAGCTCCCAGTCTTGTTTGTGCTGACTGTATAGAGCTTCTCCATCTTTGGCTGCAAATAATATACGCAGTCTGATTTTCGTATTGACCATATGGTGATGTCCATGTGTAGAGACGTCTCCTGTGTTGTTGGAAGAGGGTATTTGCTATGACTGGTGCACTCTCTTGGCAAAACTCTGTTAGGCTTTGCCCTGCTTCATTTTGTACTCCAAGGCCAAACTTGCCTGTTACTCCAGGTATCTCTTGACTTCCTACTTTTGCACTTCAATCTCCTGTGATAAAAAGGACATCTTTTTTGGTGTTAGTTCTAGAAGGTATTGTAGGTCATCATAGAACCGTTCAGCTTCTTCCATATTACTGGTTGGGGCATAGACTTGGATTACTGTGATGTTGAATGGTTTGCCTTGGAAATGAACCAAGATCATTCTGTCAATTTTGAGATTGCGTCTGAGTACTGCATTTCAGAGTCTTTTGTTGACTATGAGGGCTACACCAATTTCTAAGGGATTCTTGGCCACAGTAGTAGATATAATGGTGATCTGAATTAAGTTCGCCCATTCCAGTCCATTTTAGTTCACTGATTCCTAAAATGTTGATGTTCACTCTTGCCATCTCCTGTTTGACCACTTCCAATTTACCTTGATTCATGGACATAACATTCCAGGTTCCTATGCAGTATTGTTCTTTATAGCATCGGACTTTACTTCCATCACCAGTCACACCCACAATTGGGCATTGTTTTCGCTTTGGTGGTATCTCTTCATTCTTTCTGGAGTTATTTCTCCACTCTTCTCCGGTAGCATATTGGGCACCTACCAACCTGGGGAGTTCGTCTTTCTGTGTCATATCTTTTTGCTTTTTCATACTTTTCATGGGGTTCTCAAGGCAAGAATACTGAAGTGGTTTGCCATTCCCTCTCCAGTGGACCATGTATTGTCAGAACTCAGTTTAGGTTTTTTATTAGAGATTTTTCTTGTTTCCCAAGGTAAGATTGTATTGCTGTACGCTTCCTTCTTAGAATTGCTTTTGCTGTTTCCCATAGGTTTTGGATCTTTATGTTTTCATTGTCATTTGTCACTAGGTATTTTTTAATTTACTCTCTGATTTCTTCAGTGACTCACTGAGTGTTTCTTAGCATATTGTTTAGCTTTTACAAGTTTGTGTTTCTTACTTTTTTCCCTTTTAGTTGATTTCTATCTCATAGCATTGTGGTCAGAAAAGATAGTTGTGATTTCAGTTTTCGTCAATGTACCAAGCCTTACTTTGTGGCCTTACTTGTGATCAATCCTAGAAAATGTTCCATGTACACTTGAGAAGAAAGTGTATTCTGCTGCTTTCATATGGAATGCTCTATAAATATTAAGTTGATCTATTTTAATGTGTCATATAAGGTCTGTTTTTCCTGATTGACTTTTGGTCTGGATGATATTTCCATTGATGTAAGTGGTGTGTTAATATCCCACACTATTAGTTTGTTACTGTAGATTTCTCATTTTATGGCTCCAGCCTTTAGTACCAGCTTTATATATTGAGCTGCTCCTATATTGGGTGCAAGTATATTTACAGTTGTTTTATCTTCTTGGATTGATCCCTTGATCATTGTATAGTGTCCTTTCTCTCTTAAAACAGTCTGTATGTATTTTAAAGTCTATTTTGTTTGATACGAGTATTGACATTGCAGCTTTCTTTTGATTTCTATTTACATGGAATACCTTTTTCAGTCCCCTAACTTTCAGTCTGTGTCTCTAGATTTGAAGTGGGTCTTTTGTAGACAGCTTATGTATGTATGAGTTTGCATACATTCAACCAGTCTGTCTTTTGGATAGAGCATTAAATCCATGTACATTTAAGGTAATTATTGATATGTTTTTGTTTTACTGTCTTTTCTTTTTTGGCCTTGCTGCATGGCTTGCAGATCTTAGTTCCCTGACCAGGGATAGAATCCAGGCCATGGCAGTAAAAGCACCAAATTCTACCCACGCTACTGCCAGGAAATTCTCTTGTCATTGCCAGTTTATTAATTATTAAATTTGATTTTGTAGGTCTTTTTCCCCGCTTCCTCTTTTTTTCTGTCATGATTCGATGCCTAACTTTAGTGTTGTGTTTGATTTCATTTTTCCTTTTGTGTGTGTGTATTTATTATTTTCAGTTTGCTGTTACCGTGTTTTGATACAGTAGTCTATAAATGAGATTGTTTTTAGCACTTGTTGCATAGTTTGTTTGGTGGTGGTGTATTCTCTTAACTTTCGCATGACAGCATTTGATTCCTTCGCGAACTGTGAATTAGAGCCTTTATGGGAAGGGTATCTTGGTTATGGGTTCTTTTCCTCTCATCACTGTAAATATATCATGCCATTCCATTCTGGTCTGCAGAGTTTCTGCTGTAAAATCAGCTGATTTAAAAAAATCAGCTGATAATCTTTCAGGAATTCCCTTGTACATTATTTTTTGCTTTTAATATTTTCTCTTTAATTTTTGTCAGTTTGATTAACATGTGTCTTGGCATGTTCCTCCTTGTGTTTATCCTGCCTGGGACTCTCTGCACTTCCTGGACCTTGGTAACTATTTCCTTTGCCATGTTATGGAAGTTTTCAGCTATTATCTCTTCAAACATTTTCCCAGGTCCTTTATCTCTTCTCCTTCTGACACCCCTTTAATGTGAATATTGGTGCTTTAAATGTAATCTCAGAGGTGTCTTAGACTGTCCTCATTTCTTTTCTTTTTTCTCTATTCTCTTCTGTGGCAGTGATTTCCACCATTGTGTCTTCCCACTCACTCATCTGTTCTCTCATTTATTCTGCTATTGGTTTAATCTAGTGTGTTTTTCATTTCACTTATTGTAGTTTTTGTCTCTATTTGTTCTTTAGATATTTTAGGTGTTTATTAAACATTTTTTCTTTCTTCTCAGTCTCTGCCTCCATTCTTTTTCCAAGACCTTGGATCATCTTTACTGTCCGTACTCTGCATTCGTTTTCAGGTAGATTGCCTGTCTCCACTAAACATAGTTGTTGTTCTTAGATTTTATCTTTTTCCTTCATCTGGGACTTATTCCTCTGCTGGTCTCATTTTGTCTGACTTCCTGTGATTGCGATTTCCATCCTGCAGGCTGCAGGGTTGTAGTTCATTTTTGCTTCTACTCTCTCTCCCCTTGTGGATGAGGCCAGTCTAAGAGGCTTGTCCTGGGAATTCCCTGGTGGTCCAGTGGTTAGGAGTTCACACTTTTACTATTGAGTACACGTGTTAAGTTCCTGGTTAGGAAACAGATTCCACGAGCCATACAGCATTGTTAAAAAAGAAAAACTATTTAACAGGCTTGTGCAGGCTTCCTGTTAGGAGGGACTGGTTCCTGCCAACTTGTGGGCAGAGCTGAGTCTTGTGTCTCTTTTACTGAGTCCAAGTTTGCTCTGGTTGCTATGACAGGCCAATTAACCGAGAGATGAGGTGTTGAGGCAAGGAATACGAGTTTATTTGGAAAGCTGGCAGACCGAGATGACAGACTAGTGTCTCCAAAGCCATCATATCAGGGTCTGGATGCCAGGTTCTTTTTATAGAACAGGGATGGGAGAAGGCGAGGAAGTCAAGTAAAAGTTCCATTAATCTTGCAAATATCTCCTGGAATAGCCAGTCTCGTGGAGAGGATGCATTAATTCTTTCCTGTAGCCATCCACAGGTGGACAGGGCCTGGAGCAAAGGCATTTTGGTTTAACATTCCGGCAGTGGGGCAGGGTTACCCAAGGCAGGCCACTATGTATGGACAGTATCCTTTTAGTGAACAAAAGCAATGGGAAGCAAAGGTTAAAGTAGAAGAAACAGATCCAACGTGGAGTCAGTTCTTCCCAGTAACAGTTGCACACTGTCGATGTCCATTCCACAGTCTTGTAGAAAGGGGGCCATGACCATTCTAATTGCTTCCTGCTGTATCTTGTCAGACAGATGTCTGTGGGAATGTCTGCCATCAGTGCCAGTGTTCCAAATGTTGCTTCTTTTGTTCC
The DNA here is from genome assembly GCF_019320065.1 of Cervus canadensis. Taxonomy (NCBI): domain Eukaryota; kingdom Metazoa; phylum Chordata; class Mammalia; order Artiodactyla; family Cervidae; genus Cervus; species Cervus canadensis. The sequence goes on from NC_057419.1 coordinate 18,170,457, forward strand.
TATATGGGAAGTGTCTACTTTACACCTGTACACTTAAAAAATATTCACAACCTAAAAGTTAAGAATTATGTTCTTTTCCGTGGGAATTTTGAGGACTTAAGGCCTGAGAGGCAGCCCCTCAGGTAAAGAATTTAGCAACTTTTCTGTGTATGTGAAGATGCAAGAGTCAGGGCTCATTGAAATCATTTCCTTGACATGTACCTCAGGTATCTGGGGCCTATAATCCTGTATTCTCATATCCCGAGTTTCCTCAGGACTCACCATAGCAAGTGGCTGAAGTCTTGATGGCTGCTAGATGGGAGATATTCTTCTCCTTCCTGAGTGTCCTATGGCTCACCAGGTCATGTTGGGCAGGGGGCTGCAATCGCTGATGTCTGATATGGCAGGAAATAATTCCATTTCTCAGATCCTCCCCTCTTGGTCAGAAATTTAACCAATACTTGGGAGACATTTTATGATGAAATTTTGTCCTGTGACACTGGAAGGCCCCTCCCAGATCAGGCAAAAGTACTTAATATGCCACTCCAGGTGCTAATTTTTGGATTCAGTTCAGTGACTCAGTCGTGTCCAACTCTTTGTGACCCCTTGGACTGGAGCACACCAGGCTTCCCTGTCCATCACCAACTCCCAGAGCTTGCTCAAACTCAGCATCTATTGAGTCGGTAGACCCCCATCAATAATTAATGATTCTCTAGATCTGTCTAATTATGATCCAGGAGACATTTTCAATTATTACCTCTTCCCATACCTAGAACCACACTATTAAAATTATTTTATGTTATCAATGTGATGTATTTCCCTAAGATGATTAGCCAGAGAAGTTTCTTTGGAGGCCTGTTTGCACACTTGGTACTGTGATAGACAACTCATCTTATAAATGAGATAGGATATAAGTAATGCAGCAAGCAACATTTACAAAGACATAATGCAGCAGGGAGACACAAAGCACAAACATTCTGGAGACAAGAAACAAAACAGTGATTCGTGGAACTAGTTGTAATCCAGTTGCAATAATCCGGCAATGGTCAAAAGTCAAAAAAAGATCAGACATGGAGTCACTTCTGTCCTGGAACACCTCTAGTGGGCAAGATCATGTGAAGGGGTGTGTTTAGTGGGCACCTGTGGGCTCAGGAAGACTTCATGCAGACTGTCTGCTGATGGGCAGGACTGTGTTCCCACCCCGTGAGTTGTTTGGTTTGAGGCATCCCAGCATTGGAACCTATAGGCTATTGGGAGGGACCAGGTTTCAGTGAGGAAATGGTGGCCTGCAGGAGGGCTCACACCCATGAATACTCTCCAGAACTACCACTACCGGTGTCTTTGTCCCCACAGTGAGCCATAACCACCCCCTGCCTCAGCAGGAGTTCCTCCAGTATTAGCAGGTAGGTCTAGCCCAGGCTCCTATGAGGTCACTGCTTTCCCACTGGGTCCTGGTGGTCACAAGATTTTGTGTGTCCCCGCTGAGAGTGGAGTTTCTGTTTGCCCCAGTATTGTGGAATTCTTGCAATCAAATCCCATTGGCCTTCATAGCCCAATGCTCTGGGGGCTCCCACTCCCAATGCCAGACCCCCAGGCCAGGGAACCTGATGTAGGCCTCTGAACTTTCACTCCTGTGGGAGAACCTCTGTGATACAATTATTTTCATTTGTGGGTCACCCACCTGGCAGGTAGGGGATTTGATTTTATCATTCTTGTGCTCATCCTACTGTCTCCTTATGACTTCTTGTTTGCCTTTGGATATAGAGTATCTTTTCTGGTCGGTTCCAGTGTTTTATTCTCAATGGTTATTCAGCAATTAGTTGTGATTTCAGTGTTTTCATGAGAAGAGATGAGCTCACATCCTTCTGCTCTGCCATCTTGTCTCAGCCCTCAATCAGAAATGTTTCCTTTTTTATAAATATTTTTTATGCCTTCTAGGTTTTGTGTTATACTTAGAAAGGCCTTTCCTTACTCAGCTTTTGTGTTTCTTGGTTTTGTTGTTGTTTTTAATCCCCCTATTCCAGAAACTTACATGGTTTTTTAAAAAAATACACACATTTAAAGCTCTTACCCATCTGAAATTCTTTTTGGTATAAAGAATGAGCTGAAGATCCAACTTGGTTCTTTTACAGATGGCTGGCCAGTTGTCCCACACCACTTATTGCATTTTCCCATGCTGTTTTGAAATGCTTGCTTTGTTTTAAATTTCCCTATCTAATTAACTCTGTTTCCTTGGCCAGAGGAATGGATTTTAACTTTACTAAGAGAATTATTTCTCCACCCACCTCTCAGCAAGCTGATACAAAATTCTTTTTCTCAGGATCCTTTCAAGTATAGCTATCCACCACTTGTAGATGATGATTTCCAAACACCGTTGTGTGAAAATGGGCCTATTGCCAGTGAGGATGAAGCTTCAAGTAAAGAAGATATAGAAAGTGATGGCAAAGATACCTTGGAAACAATTTCTAATGAAGAACAAACAACTCTTCCTAAAAAGGTAATTTTAACAAAAAAATTTAATAGAGACAAAAGATGTGATCTCGTCCCACCAGCTGGCTATGTGAGTTTGGATAATTCACTAAATTTGCTGCCCTTCTATATCTTGAAATGTAAAAAGAAGAAGGATGGCAGTAGCTGACTCTTAGTACCACTACATTATATAAAAGGCTGATTCCATGCTTTATATAAAAATTGGCAAAACACACCTTGAAAGAATCCTTTTATCCAAAAATTTTTTTATCTAAAATAAAAGTATCTTAAAACGTACCCTTGATCTACCCCATCTTTGTCATTTTTAAAGTGCACTGAGTTGTTATGTTTTTATATCAGGAACTTGATAGGATATAAATATATTCTATGTAGAAAAGATTTAAAAATCCATAAGGGAGGGGAATTTCCTGGTGGTCCAGTGGTTAGGATGCAGTGCTCTCACTGCCCAGGGCCCAGGTTTAATCCTGGTTGGGGAATTAAGATCCTACAAGCCATGCAGTGTGGCCAAAAAAACTAAAAAAGACTCTTAAGAGAAAGACCATGTTACATTTTCTAAAGGGGCTTCTTTATATAGTAGGCACTCAAATATAGGTTAATGATCTGATTATTATATCTAAATTATATATTTAACATATAGTAAACTTAGCTTAAAGATTATAATTTGGATCGAGTTACTATAATGCTTACTTTGTGACCTAATGAACTGCCTGTCACTGCCTGTGTGAAACTGAATTTTTTTATCTTTCTTCATATATATATATATATATATATAATTTGTCTTTAGGGTAACATAATGGAACCTATATCCAAAGCAGATGAGAATGAAAAAGTTGATTCCAAAATGAAAACTTTCAAGAAACCACTGAGTGTGTTTAAAGGGCCCTTATTACACATCAGGTAATGGCTGAGGATTTTATTAGCTATGCTTTTGTAACATATCTTGATTGTTTTGAGAGAACTGCAAAGTTAAGAAAATTTCTGGACTTTTTTTGAAACTGTGGAAATATAAAATTAAGGGGTATCTGAAGTCTCACCTTGGTTTTCAAACATAGTGGATATTTGTAGCTACCTTTTTATTTATTCTGGTGAGTTTAAAAGGCCTTTATCCCACATCAGGTAATAATGATTACTCCTGTACTAACAACAAATCTGAATGACATACATTTTTCTCATTTTACTGATTGTCTTTGACTTGCATAAGTTTGAGGTTGCCAGAAATGACACTGAAGTAGCCCTTTATTGATTTAACCTTCCAAAACTAAAATTGAACCAGAAAAATAGGATTTTTACCAAAGCCAGATTTCAGCACATCTCTATTTTTCTCTCCAGGGTGTTCAATCCAAAAAATTTAGTATCATTTCTTTATCACTATGTAGAGAGCTTTCTCACTAATGATGCTTTTGGTTGGTAAATCTATATAACCTTATTTAACAGTGCTTTATCAACTGTCTTTAGTAACGGCCTACTGTATCATTTTCTATCCTTTTACTTGAAACCTTTCTATATAACTGTTAAAGACTCATGAACACTAGAGCCAGACATTTTAAAGATCAAATTTGAAATTTTCTAACTGACAAGATTGATTTGTTGACACATATTTTGATTACTGTTATATTTGGATTTATCTTGTCCATCTGCATGAGTGTGTATGTGGGGGCTGCAGGGAGGGAAACACACGTGCCTGTTCTCCTTTCCATGGTTTTGCTTTGTCATTTTCCCTGCTTCAGAATTTTTTTCCCCATTTTGCCCTCTACTAGTTTGCAAACTAGTGTTTTTTTCCCTCTGGAGGCCTGTCACAGCCTTAGTTCCTGGGCTACAGCTATCGTGATATGGCTGGAAGAGCCAGCTAGGGAGAAAGCCAACTCTGCAATGCCCACCAGAAAATCACAGTGCTTCTCCTCCATAGACCCAGGGACCTAACCAGCCTCTGTCTCCCCAGACCTTTTCATGGTTTTTGTGCTGGGTACTGAGAGCAGTTGAAGACAGAAACTTCCTATCTTTTCTGTGGTATATTTCACATGGGTTTTTAAAGGAAGCCAGCAGTCATGCCAATTTATGTCTTGTCCAAAGCTAGGCACAGCTCTCCAGGGAGAGCTCTTATTTAACAGTGTGTGTTCTCTACATGAATAAATATCCGATATGCAGACATTGCTGATATAAAATGAGTGTTTAAAGATGGAGCTCAAAGTCAAGGGCTATCTGGCGAATTCACCTTTTTATTAAAAAATCATAGTCCTTTGCACTGTTTGGAGAGGCACCTGATGCAATTTAAATTTAGCTCATGTAATTAAATTATACAAACTTTGCTTGAGTCTTTACATTTTTATTTTAGATCCTGGGCATTACAGTGGCTAACAGTAAAAATTGCTTTTTGAAGCTTAGTGATTTTTTTGGCCAATTTTCCTATAGTTCCCACAGCAAATCTTTTGTTATTCTCCTTCCATGTTACTTAGAAAAAAACTATATATAGTCAGGAATTATTCTGTTACTTAAATATATCTCTGACTTTTTTAAGTTGGTGTATAGAAATGTGCCCCATTCTAATGTTTGTAATTAGGTAAAGTTGAAGTGGCAATTTCTTTTCTGGTTCTTACCTATCACCTGCCAAAGAGTTTCAGTAAATAAACCTGAAGATGGTGCTGGTTATGGGACTAATTTAGAATCCTCCTAATTCTCCCTTCTGTTCCTGCCTATTTTTCTTTTAGATCTTGGGGGGAAACCATAGGACTTTTCAAATAGCATGCATTCATTCAGTCAGTAAGATTAAAATACAAAATGTATTAGGTAATTGTTTTGTAATCTTTGATGAAATCTCTTTATACAAATGGGCATAACCAGATATTTTTCTTCAAGCTGATGATTAGGTTTTTCATTTCTCCTGAACAATACCAATGCCTTATGCTTTTATTACCACGTAGCCCAGCGGAAGAACTGTATTTTGGAAGTACAGACTCAGGAGAGAAGAAAGCTTTGATAGTGTTGACAAATGTAACAAAAAACATAGTGGCATTTAAGGTAAATATCTGAAAGATAACTTATAAGTTATGTGTGGAAATTGAAAGATTGATAATTTTGAGCTTGCATGTTTTTATTTATGATATTTTTAGGCTTGTTAAAGTGCCTTTTAGCTCTGAGCTTATCTAAAATGTTCCCTTGAGGTCTGTATCTGTCTTTAATATGCAGTAATAGGGTACTGTCCAAATTAGTCCCAGGGTTTAATGTTTGTTATTTAAAAAAAAACAAAAATCCTTTTTTCATTATATGAATAATACGTAAGAGTGAAAAATAAAGCTATAAAATCAAAAGTGCATTTCCCCCCAAGTGTGGTATACTCTGGAGTGTAGTTTATACTGGATACTAACCTGTTGCTGAGCAGTAAGTAGAACAGGACTGAGCCCACTATTACCCATATGGTAGGTTTTACTTCCTTAAATCATCTTTCTGGATGCCCTTTGATTATCTAATGTTTTTAAATTTCTAAACACTGTTGTAACATGTATTCTAATGTAGGATGTGTTTTTGAATATGAAATATTTATCCTGTTAACCACCTGAATTTAATAATTAACAGTTGGGCTCATTTTTTTAATTTAAGAGGAGGGCTCAGTGACAGTTGGACTGATGAATGTTTCTTCCCAATAAATTGAGGTGCTTTTTACCTGTTGATGGGAAGAGATACATTTTAACCACCAGGGTGGTTTTATGGACTTTATTAACTGGTTTTTAAAAGTCATTTTTAAACCATTTCCCCCCAAAGAGCATGAAAGTTATTGTGACTACTGTCCTCATAAACAGGTGAGAACAACTGCTCCAGAAAAGTACAGAGTCAAGCCCAGCAATAGCAGTTGTGACCCTGGTGCATCAGTTGATATAGTTGTGTCTCCCCATGGCGGTGAGTTGTCACCTGAGTGGCTGCAACAGGGTATTTATGGGGGACCTAGGGCTGGGCGATGAGTCAGCAGAGCTCGACTGGAATCCCAAAACTGGACTGTCAGCAAGTCACCTCACCATACTCTGGCCAACTGTAAAACCAGATGGTTGAATGAGTCTCATTTAACAAACTGAACAACTAAACGTGTTGAAACTAATGCCAGCTGAAATTGAATTTCAAACCACAAAAGTCCTCGTCTTTATAGGAGAGCTGCCTGTTTTACAATAGTTCCATATTATTCTTTTTCCTTAGTGTTGTTTTCTAGAACAGTGCCTAAACCACATGCCCAACCCTTTGTAAAGGTTCCTGTTTATGTATTAACTTGCCCTTTTGGAATGCAGGTTTAACAGTCTCTGCCCAAGACCGTTTTCTGGTAATGGCTGCAGAAATGGAACAGACATCTGGCACGGGTCCAGCAGAATTAACTCAGTTCTGGAAGGAGGTTCCTAGAAACAAAGTGATGGAGCACAGGTACACTTTTTGACTCATAAGCTCTCAAACTGCGATGGGAAAAATCCCACAGAGGGATGTGTCTACCTGGGCTAGGCAGGCATTCCTTCCTTCTTGCGCTTGGCAGACACTAGGCTTACACTGTGGGCCCCACGTGCTGAAAGGCTCTAGGGTGCCCAGGTGAATGGGACCTGGAGTGGCTCTAGGATTGCTAACAGCAGAGGCTTGCTGGCAGGCTAGTGCAAGATTCTGGATGTGTCAAAATTACAAGCACAGGTGTTTCTCTTCCAGCAGTTAACCTTTATCGGAATGCTCATCTTATGTACCAGAATGTTTGCTGCAGCATTGTTTGTACTAGTGAAAAATGAAAAAGAGCCCAAATGATCATCAGGAAAGTAACAGTAAAATGCATTTGAGAATAGCCACACTGGGGAGCACACTGCAGCCATTCAAGAGTGTAGTATGTCTATTTGTTCTGTTACAGGAAAAAGACATCTGATATAGTAGTAGGAAAAGAAAAGAACCTGCTCACAGAAAAATATGTATGACAATTAGCCTATTTAAGAGGAGAAAACCCCATGACTGTATAGGCATATTACACATGTACATCTGTGCGTGCATGCATGCAAGTCTTTTACATCTTAAAAAGATGTATAGGAAAGAGAAGGTTGGTTATGGGTCTTTTTTTTCCCCGTGTGCCCAGTTTTGCCCCCCAAGGGACAGTTGTTTGTCATACTGGAGACACTGTTGAGGTCCTAACTGGACATTGGGATGCTGTGGGCATCTAGCAGGTAGACATCAGGGATGCCACTCAGTGTACCCCTCTGCACCCACCCCCCCACCCACCGCTGAATGGTGCAGCCCAGAAGGTATTGAGGAGGCTCAGTTGAGGATAGTTAAGATGGCCACTCTGATGACATGTGAGTAGGATATGAAGGAAATGAGAGAAAGCCACATAGATAACTGGGACAAGAGCTTTCCAGGTAGAGAGAACCACAAATGAAAAAGCTGTGTTCCTAGCCTGTGTGAGGAACAGTAAAGTCATTGGAGCCTGGATCAAGTAAGGGGGCAGCAGAGAGCCAAATCATTCCCATAGTGAGAACTGCTGATTCTGAGGAGAGACCATTACCTGGTGATGAGCAGAGCCATGAGGTGAGTGACTTACGTAAAGGATTACTCTGGGAGGCTGTGTAGAAAATAGACTGTGGCAGACATAATATTAACACTTAAATAGAACCTCCTATATGCTAGTACTGGTGTAAGTGTGTTACTCATATTTATTCTTTTAGTTACTAGGACAACTCTGCATGCATACTTAGTCACTTCCATCGTGTCCAACTCTTTGTGACCCCTATAGACTGTAGGCCACCAGGCTCCTCTGTCCGTGGGATTCTCCAGGCAAGAATACTGGAGTGGGTTGCCATTTCCTTCTCCAGAGGGTCTTCCTGACCCAGTATCGAACCTGTGTCTCTTAATGTCTCCTACACTGGCAGGTGGGTTCTTAACCACTAGCGCCACCTGGGAAAGTTAGGTATAGGTAATTATTTTTCTCGCTTTATAGACGAGAAGCTGGGAAGTCTATTAATGGTTTTGGTTGATTTAAATCTACAAAAATAGAGGAGGTTATATAACGCATATGGCGGGAACAGAATGTGAGAGGACCCATACTAAGAAAGACTGTTGGAGAGGAAGCAGGGCCCAGAGGAGGAGTCTGGTCACCTTTGTAGGAGAACACTGACCTGATGTGAAATGCCTTGGACAAGATTACCATTTTCAGGTCATTCATAGGTAAGAGAGCAAGAGAAATAGGAAAGGGTCTAGAAAGACAAGCTGTATTTCCACTAGGCTAGGTCTGACTTTTCCCCAGTGAAAGAGGGTAAAAGTTACAGTTAGACCTAGCCTAGAGGAATATTTAGTGGCCAAACAAAGGAGGACAATACAGGGAGTCAGGAGGGAAACCAGTAAGTGAGCTGTGCCCTCAAAACCCAGGTTAGAGTATGTTTCATGAAGGAGCAAACTGCTACCAGTGTCTGTCAAAGATGACGTGTGAGTGGTGGCCACTGCTGATGACATCACAGAGGTCCTTGATGACCTCACGAGGATCAGTTTCAGTTGGCAGGAGTCAACTGCCCAAGAAACATAGGTAATGAGTCTCCTGAAGGTTTGGGTCTCGTGAAGGTTTGGCTTATTTAGGTGGGACCAGGGTCATCTTTAGAAGGACAAATATGTTTGGGGTTTTTAGTGGGAGTTGTTTGAGCACTGTTTAAAACCACGATAAGAACGATTTTAGAAGGAGAAGCTGACCTTCCAAGGTAAATCACTGACCATGAAATTCCTGAGAAAGAAGGAACAAAACCTAAAACCCAGGTAGAGGTCAGCCTTAAGTCAAGAGGAAGAAAGGAACACAGATCCTAGATAAGGCTCATGCTGGTTTTGATGTGTTTTTAAATGGCATATTTAGATATTTAAATTTCAAGTTATATTAGGCCTACTTTTGAATTGCTTATGAAACCATACCTTAAAATTACTGGGTTTTTTTCCTAGTCTTGTTACATATGAGTTGTTTTGTTATCTTATTTTCTAAATCAGTTCCTAATGCCTTGCTGTTCTATAACTGTCAAAAGACAATCCATCACTTACAGAAACAGGGAGACTTGGTGGTTTAGTACTGAAGGCCAGGTGAGAGCACTGCTTCCCATGTAGAAAGGGTGGTTTCCTTCAGATCCTAAGATTGGGTGAATTCTATTGAATACTTTATATAAAAGAAAACTTCTCATAGGTTATTGAGGACTGTGTGTAATTGTGTTCTTTGATTATGCAATAAAGTTAGAAGATGTAGGAAAGGAAAAATAATTTCCCCTCTACCCTTCTAAGTTCTTGGCTGAGACCCACTGTATAAGAGACAGATGAACAGGAGAGAAACAGAAGTTTCATAACATGGATACCTCCTGTATATGTGGGAGAAACCGAGGAAAACTAAGTAACTCAGCCAAATGGCTCAGGCCATCACCACCTCCAGCTGAAGACCAAAGAAAGCCAGTTCTGAGATGCTGTCAGGGAAAGCACAGTAAACATGGGTAAGTAAGGTTATTGTGCCAATTGAGGCAAATTCCTCTCTTCTTGAGGTCCCCAAAGTATCCTGAGGTTCCTGAGCTTGCCAGGAAGTGACTTTCCTTACCTAGTAAGGCTGTCTGAAAACAAGGTACCAGGTGAGTTTCCCCCCCAAGTGTCTTTAGTTCCTTACAGCCATCTGGTCATACCTGCTTTATGCATTTCATTTTCAATAGGACATTTGAGTCATCAACCTTGATAATATAACCATGTCTCCAATTGTGCCCTGTTACAAGGGGAACAGATTCTCATTGAACTTACGCAAATAACTGTATCACCATGAAAATGAGAATATCACTAAGTGTTTCCAGATTTTGGAGGGATCAGGTAGGGGAAAACATTGTCTCAATTCTGCTTACAAAGGCATAATTCACCAAATTGCAGTAAATCACAGATACCTTAAGAGAAAAAGTTTTCCTTAAGTCTGGAGAAACAAAACATTCTATTTCTAACCAAAAGTCATAAAAATTATAATCATTTTCATCAGCTTCATTCAATTCCGTGTTATTAATTTTTGTTCTGCTTGAGTCCAGTTTTTCCATTAGTTCTGGAAATTCCTACCCAGTTCAGTTTTATAATCTTCAAGTTATCAGAAACCTGAATCCTACAGTATTTGTCAGAGTCCTTTTTGTGAGTCTCTTTGAAGATGAAACATGTATCTCTACAAATACAATCAAGAAGGTTTAGTATTCTTATTTGACAATGTGTCTCACATAATTTGGGGCTTCCCTGGTGGCTCGGATGGTAAAGAACCTGTCTGCAATGCGGAAGACCTGGGTTTGATTCCTGGGTCAGAAAGAGCCCCTGGAGAAGGAACGGGTAACCCACTCCAGTATTCTTGCCTGGGAAATCCCATGGAGAGAAGGGCCTGGCGGGCTACAGTCCATGGGATCACAGTCGGATAGGACTGAGCAACTAACACTTTCACTCACATAATTTATCAAATAAGCCTAAGTGGTTTAATATATTTTTTATAATGAAAGAAAACACATCTTTCCACAGAGGCCCTGTGGAAAATCCCAAAGTTAGTTAGAGGTCAGAAAGATTTCATTTAGAATTTGAAGTGGGGAAGTTTGTCAAAAATATCAAAGGGTTTTGGACACTTGACTAAATAGAATCATAAATTAATATGGAACAATATTTAAGGATCCAATTAACCAAAGTGACAGTTAACTTTCAAAGGCAAATACAGATGGTCACATAGTTGTGACCAAAACTTAGCTCTTAATCTTTAAAAGACTGTTTGCTAAAGTAATCAAAGACCTGATGATAAAGATAACTAGAAGTACAGGAAATCATTTTAATACAATCTAAAATCTTTGATTTCTAGGCAGATTACTTAGAAAGGGTAAAGAAAAACCTTTCACAATCTCCTATCAGGGGCAGACCAGTAGTCTAATAAAACTGTCCTTTAACCAATAAATGAAAGAAAATTTTGTTTTATGTAATTAGACTATTGATATTAAGCTTATTTTTAAAACTCTTAAAACAGTTATTCAATTTTAGCCCTCTTGACTACACAAGGTAACATTTTCTGTTCCTCTCTCTTCCCAGCTTTCTATATGCCTTTAATTTGTCCTTTATTCTCCTACTTTCTATTCTGAAATAACTAGTTTTACTTTAGGATATAACTACTTTCACTTCTCCTGGTCAAAAATATCCTAACTCTTGCATATAGTAATTATACTAATTTCTAGCATTATAATTTTCATAACTCTTGGAAACTAATTTCTAGTGAAAACAAGCACTTGTAATCTGTTACACCAGCATTCTTTAAACTGGAAAATTTATGAATATAGTTCATAATTTCTAAAAGCAGATGTTTCCTCCTAGTATAGCTTTTTAACATGGCACAAGATATGACTATGTCTTACATATCCAAATATCTTTCATTCTGTACTAAGAAGCCCAAAGTAGATAAACCTATGTTTAGTAATGTTTCAGTATTTTATCTTATTTGGAAATGACCTAGATATTCAGTTAATTCCCTATCATTTAACTTAGCAAAACTCTAAACTTTCAAGTAATCAAAGATATTTAGAAAACTATTTTTAAGAGATATAAAACATCCTCAGTGCTGAAAAGCTCACCTACAAACTTTTATCCCTGTGACTTGTTAGGTCAAGTGATTTAGATAGAATTGTTCAGTTTACTCATAAAGACATCAAGGCACAGTGTCAGAGGTGTTTTTCTTGCTGACGGATTTTGTAACAGAGCTAACATGAGCTTTTTTGAGAGGTAAGTCCAGGTAGAATAAGTTGCATCTCTCTCATTGTATTCATCTTGATAACTCGGAAGATCTGCCTGTTGAATTAAACCAACAAACTTAACCCAGCTTTTTATTTACCAAAAATTATCCCAGATCATGTGAACTTGAAAAATAAATTGGGGTTAGTTTCTATATTTGAGAGTTCTAGGAATATTTAATTTGAAAAGCACTTATTTTTCTTTATGCCAATTAAATATAACTTTTATGAATTAGTTTTTACAGTACCATTCAGAGATAGAAAAATACCACACATTTGTTAACACATATATAAACACATGTAAACATACAAACAGAGACCTTAAAGCTTTGGTTCCAAAATTTTAGCCCTAATTTTTGATACAGTAACAAAAAACTCACTAGCTTATAAAAGAACAGGTGAATCCAAATTGTGTTTCTGGCAGTTGGAGTAAGTTTACCTGCTCAGGGTGCTAAGATTTTTTTTTTTAACTAATATATATATATATGTTTTTTCATTTGTCCAGTTTCAAAATAGCTCCTTTTTTGCCTTCTTATGAAAATCATTTTCCGAGAATTTGCATTTCTAAGAGCTGGCTATCAGGTCCTAAAGAAGGTGGGGATAGAAAATTTATATCACAGAGAAAGTGTCTTAAGTTTCTTGCCTGGAGTTTTGGAGGTACTTTGCCTAATATCAGAGGTTTAGAGTAATTACCATTTAAAGTTTTTCCAAATGCAGAACAGTTCTATTTCCAGTGTCCTGGTCTTTTACAATGCCTACAGATATTTTGAGGTATTAATAAATAGCGCAGGTTTTCGAACTGAATTGCTTCTAGAGCTGAATTTCTGGCTTTGTAAAGATTTGCAGGACAAAGACAGTTGCTTTTAATGCCTCAAAAAATTGGATTGAAGCCTGAATGATATCAAGGGACTGACCTGCCCATCCAACTACATTTTCTTCAATTTGCTTTATATCAGGGAGAAGATTTCCAATTAAGATGGAAATCAAATGATTTCTATGTTCTGGAGTTTCAGGGCTTAATGCAGCATGCTTTACAAAGTTCAGATAAAGCATTCAACAAAGGCCTTTGAATGCTCTTTTTCTGAGTGTACAATTCAGCCTTGGACCAATTCACCTTCAGGGAGCGGGTAGGGGAAGCCCTTACTATTGCTTCTAACAGCCTCTGAATATTGGTTTATCCATTTCCTGATAATTTGGGAGGAATTGTGGTCATATTTCCTGTGTGAGTGTGCCTGTTTTCCCCAGGGGGCCATCTGGTGTATCTGATAACTGCAGTATAATTGTGGATGTTAAGAACACCCCTGCACAGCCAATCAAGGTCCCTGGGAGCGGGGAACTGATCTTTTTAACTCTTCTCTAAATTTGATAGATATGTTCTAAAAGTGGAGGTAAAAAGAACTTTGTCATTTCATCTTGCTAAGGATGTCCCTAAGGCTGACTACCATACTCCTTCATGTCCTCCTTTCAAGTTAGTCTTTCCCTAGATAGCGAAGAAGGTAATTGTTTAGGATGAGAGCTCTGAAACATGTTAAACACAAAAGTTTCTCCAATTCAAAAGATCCATCATTTGGCCATTGACAAGTAACATCTTATATTACTTTCAATAGCAACCCACACCAATAAGCCTTTTGATGACTTAACCATGGATGCAAGAGGCAGCCCAAAACGGGGTGCAAAGATGCAGCCCTCAAAATTTCAGAAAGCTCACTTGCAGAGTTAGCTTCAGGAAGCCAAGACCTTCACTGTCACAGGTGCTAAGGACAGTGTCATAAGTGTCTCCAGTTTCCCACAAGAATGTGATAATGCTTTCAGTTACAAACCTCCTCATCTGTGACACCGGGTGGGCGCTATAGGAACAGGACTTTTCCCACACTAAAGGACGCAAGGTTGCGAGGACAAGGGCCCTTTATGCCAAACTCCCACAACAGCTGGAAGGATCAGAGAAGGCTGCTTATCACTTTGTGTCTCGGATCCCCGGCCTATGCAGTTGGTCATGAGATGCATGTAGATAAGATCATCATTTAGCTGGCAGTGACCAGAGAGAATACTCTCAATGGTCATAAAGCCAAGCTCTCAGGACAGAATGAAACAAAAGCAAAGTCTCACCTGTCCTGTGGTTCTCCTTATGCCAACCACCACAAAAGACAGAGAGAAAACAACAACCATCTCTGGGAGGAAAGAGGACCAGTAGAAAACAGAAGTCCTGAAAACAAAAGTCTCTACCAGAGTCACAGGAACCAGCTCAAGATAAACCTTGTGCCACAGAGGCACATTTTGAGGGGGTGACAAATTCTGCTGCCCTTCGAAGATACACGCTGAGCGGCTCCCTTAGGCATCTCTGGGCAGACAAGTGAATGCTTTCACCACTGTGACACACACTTCTTTCTGTGTTTACTTTTTTTCACCTTATATTTTACTTGTTAAAAAATTCATTAACAGCTTCAAGAAGTTGTGTTTCCTTTGGATTTTTATAGGTTAAGATGCCATATTGTTGAGAGCTGTAAACCATCCAGTCTTACATTGAAAGATCACGCCTTTAACACGTCAGATAAAACCAGCGAAGACCTCTACCATCAGGTAAGTGTTCTTTCTTCCCAACTAAAACAAAGTCCTTAATGTTAATCAATATTAGAAATTCATTTTTCCCCACTGACATAAGGAAGCCTTTTGGCATAGACATGACAGAAACGCTCTCCTCTTTGTGAAGGGAAGCCAGATCAGAAATGGTAAGCAGTGAGTTACTTTCAGAGAGCTGTTTCTTTCTGAAAGCTCTGTACTTTCTGAAAGCTCATCGAAAAACATGATCTCTGGGAAAAGGTACCATGTAGTGCATTTACATTTGAAAAAGGTAGAGGGCCTCTTTCTGAAGAGTTGGCTTCAGTACCTCCAGGAAATGATATCTTCGCTCCTTTCTCAACTTGAAAATTAGACCTTTTCAAAACAAGAATAGAGAGAGGCACATCTCCACATCAGCCAAGTCTAACTCCTCATTGCCTTTCCATCCCAGCCTCTCAGAGTACATGGACTCTCTCCCGTACATGTTTGTGGGGTTTCTAATATTCGTTTGGCATGCACATGATTAATGTACTGTTGTATTGATACAAACCTTTCGTCCTCTTTTCCCTCTTCAGCTCAATCGTTTGGTAGAGAGCACTAGGAAGCTTGAAGACCAAGTCCAACGATGTATCTGGTTCCAGCAGCTGCTGCTTGCCCTAACTGTGCTCTCGCTTGCTTTTATGGTTTCTTTTTTCTATCTGTTGTACAGTTAAAGAAGTGGGCCTTAGTGGGAGAAAATAAGACTCAGAACTTCACCACCATGCTCCAAGTGTCGCACATCTGTGCTTCCACCAAGATGTACGGCATTTAGGGGCAGAACTGAAACATTCTTGAAATAAACTAGTAGAATAAGCAAACACTGAAGAGACTGATTATGAGAGTCTATAGGTACTCAAGTAAGTAAAGGCATATCTGTTGTGTGACTTAATAGTTTAGAGATAATTTATTTTCCCCTCCTGATCTGAATACTTTTAAAGCTCGTTTTATCATATATATATAATATATATATATATATATATGTTAGCTGAACAGAAAAGTACCATGCTTTGTTGCAGCCAAAAAACGTCATCTGCTTTTTTTTTTTTTTAACACAGTTATTATAGCTGAGCCAACTTAGTTTTTCTATACTGTGTATATAGAACAATGTATATTGAAAAAAAAAAGACGTACTTATAGAGAGTCATTTCTGTAACCAGGACTTTGTCATTTTGAGAACTACTAACACATGCTAGTTGATGTTCTTTTGGAATGTACAACTACTTAATGCCAAACCACCTTCAGCCTTTGTTTCCTATCCGTCTTCCTTAAAGGCCTGCCTGCCTTTTATTAATCTCAGACTTTGTATTGAACAATCACACTCTCGTTGAGGTAGGACTGTGGAACTAAGTCTGATTGGATTTTCTCTGAAATCTGTCAGTAACATCTGGAAGGAGAACTCTCCAGTCTTTTTTATGCAGTTTCATGTTGCTCTCTGGCTGGACACACACCTTTTTGCTTCACCTATTATAAAGGCCTGATCCTCCATTGGACCATCTTCACCTTTTCTAAATGAAAGGAGTTAGATAAATATATTTTTTGAAAAGTTAATTTTTGAAAAAGATGCCTAGCAGTATAATTCATTTACATTTCAGTTTCTTGTTAAAATCAGGCATGAGAGGGGAACTTGACAAAAGACTGGAGTATTTAAGAGGGTGGGGAAAAAAATGAAACCTAGGTTGTCAGTTCTCTGTTTAAGAGTGAAAAATATTACTTGATGACTGACTGTCCAACCTTCAGACCAAGGTTAACTGACTTGATCTTCCACCTTTGTCACAGCAATACTGAGGACAGTTCCTCAATTCCTAACATGAAACACCTCGCAGGAGCAGAGCCTGATGAAAGTAGTTTGTTTTCTCATCAATATAACCAGTTCGGGTCCCTGTTGGTTCACATGTAAATCTACTTTATATGAAAGACAAAAAATAGCCTGTAAAATAAATTTTGAGTTGTGATTGAGCCGCGTTTGGAGAATGTTTTATTCTGAAGTTGTAGTGTTGGCGGCTTTCATCTTGAGAATTTGATGAATCCAAAGTGGCATTATGAAGAATGGAGAGAGAGACTTCCTTCAAAATTGGCCTAGGAAATAAAACCTTAAATGGACACTGGTCTCATACTTTGTCTTAATTTGGGTTTTTCTGTTTCAGTTTGCCACCTCCAGAAGTGAAAGTGACTGCAGTCCACCCTGAGTACTGTTCATAGTTTCTCCCTGTGTGTGCACAGCGGTTGCCCCTTATATGGTAGATCGCTGGCTTTACCGTAATCTAATTGTCTGTGTTTTGTTCTTCGGCAGATAAATGTGGAAATAATTAGTCAAAATTGGAAATGTACTGTCCTAACGGTGTCCCTTTAATGTTTCACGTGAAAATTACATCAACTCACTAAAATGTTTTTCCCTGATGTCTGGCCAGTTGAATTTAATAACGTATCTTGTTAACATTTGTGTGTCTATTAAATGTGACTAAGCAAAATGTACTGAAAATTAACCATAAAATCAAAGGCATCTAAACTTTTGTACTTGTCTTGATTGGTTACATATATTTGATTTTATTCTGTCTTCCTTTGATTTTATTTAATCACATTTGTATGATTATTTTGAGTACTCTATAATTATTTTTTAATATGTCATTACCTGTTTATGACCAGATTACCAAGGACCAACATTTAGATTGTTTTCACTTGGGAATGGAAATTCATAGAGTTTCCATGAAAACATTAATGAAGTATCATTATAGGCAAGTAGCCTAAAAATACAATTGCTGGTAAACCTAGCCTCAAATTTCATAATATACCATAACTGTTTTTATATCTTGCCACTAATTTTGACTGGATTTAATAGCACTTTATTGTACAATTGCGAAAAAAAATATATTCCTAGAATTGTTGCCAGTGTAATTTCTCTAATGTTCTGGTGCTTTTCATATATTTTCAGTATTTTTATTACTATATTGGTATTTTCTTTGTATAAATTGATCAAAAGAACATGCTTTCTATTTTAATATGTTTTAGAAAAATAATTACATTTATGCAATAAATATCATCAGGAAAAACCTCTGGTCTCTAATTCATAAAGCATCTTAAAAAATCAATGCTCAGGCTCACACTGACCTTTCAAAGATCACATTAATTTCTCCTGGACATGCTTATCTTTTTATTAAGGAGGGCACTGCAGAATTCCAAAGACAATTGTGTTTTCGGGAGAACCCGACCTCACTGTATCCTGTTTCTTGTCGCCCAGGGTCTGCTCGGGGCCGCTCTCCATTTTCCTGCCTCAGCATTGGCCTCACTGTCACAGCTGGGGCTCCATCGTGGAATCTACCACTAGAGCGGCCACCCAAATCACAATCGCCCCACATCCCCCGTCCTAGTACCCACACACCTGCCTGTCTGCCTGCCTGCCAGGAACCTGTAAGGAAGCAGGCTGACAAGTCTTGCCTGGCTGCCGGGCATGTGGCAGAAAGTCCCTGCGAGAAGGCATCAGAGTGGCTGGGGGTGGGGGGCAGCCCTGGATGGGAACCACAAAGGCCCTGGAGAGTGTGTGGGCTCCTCGCCATTGGAAAACACAACTCCCAAGTGCAGCTCCATTAAAATAGGACCAAGGACAGGTCCATCTTCTAAACTGTAAAAGAGATGGAGATAGAAAACCACTTGCGAAATTAAAAATAGAGCCACGAAGACCAGTAGTAACCCACGAGGGAGCCCCATACCTAACCCGGGACAGTGAGGGTGTGACCTTTCCCAAAAGACACAGTGTTATAGGGAACAGAAGAGCTAGAAAAGGATCAGTTACTTTACAGCAACCCAGCTCTTCCTCTAGATTTTTACTAGCAACTTGAGGTTTCTTGATGTCAGCACCACATGGGTCCCCAGAAGCACAGGGCTCCCCTTTTTCTCCCTGGACCAAGAGCACAGAATGGAAATCCCATCTGTCTCAACTGGGGCAGGGGTAGCCAGGAGTGAGGGTTCTGAACCAAGACCACCTGGGTTCCAGTCCCCTTACTGTCATTTGATTCCTGTGTGACTCAGGAATGTTCATTAACCTTTCTGCCTCAGTTTCCTCATCCCCAAGTGACTGTGATCATCAAAGCACTACTTCCCAAGAGGAGTGTGAGAGGGAGGAGATCTTGCATTTAAAGCTGCCCTGGAGAGGCTCGCCTGGCTCTGCTGATGTTGCCTCCACCACCTTCCTTCCCAGCCCCCAGAGCTTTTCACACTGGGGTTGGTCTTTCTGAATATCCCATCTCACTCAAAGCCACACATCAGTGCCCCAGACTTTTTCCCTGTTTTGTTCTATCCCTTTATTGCTTCATCACTGAATTCTGCTTTCCAGGTGAAGGGACACATGGAGAAAGCCAGTGAAGATCGGCTGCCTTGAACCCCATGAAGGAGTATCCCCCACCAGTCAGAGGAAGACTTGTTTTGACGCTTCCTTCCGCCATGGCACCTAGACCCCTCAAAACACCACACCCACACCCTAAAGTGATACCACAATTTTCCACCCAGAACAGTTTCCCCCTGTATTTGTAACAGTTCCATAAAAATATCACATAGGATCTTTTATATCTTCATGACAATTCCATCTTTAACACTGACTATAATTACTTCCCTGTAATGTCCGAAGATCCTCTTCCCTACCCCTCTCAGGTCCCCTGCCACACTAATCTCTGGCACATGTTAAAATGTTAGAGACAACTGGTTCAGCTGGCAAGAATATAAAGGAACATCTCCCTGACCCACAGAAATGAGATCATGCACACTTGGCTGAGCTTTCTTTCAAGTCTTTCTAGACTTGAGAATTTGAGTGATGCTTGAAACTACCAGTTGTTCATGTTCCTTTGTTTGAACAGTGTGAGAAGACATGATAAGATCTTGTGTTTTACAGATATGGAAACCAAAAGCCTGAGAAATCACCCTTTTTCCCAAGGTCACAGGCTAGTTGGTTTCAGAGCCAAGAGTTGAACTAGTCTCCCAAGTCCACTGCTTGTTACAACCACTCAAAACTGCCTCGACTGAGTAACAGGTTACCATATCGAAGGACAGGTCTGAGAATTCCACATTCCCTAAACAGCAAGAGAGGAAAATGAGAGAAGATAGCTAACTTGAGAAGCAAAGTTGACAAAACACAAATAACCACTCAAGACCCTTGGCTGGAAAAGTTTCTTGGTATTCTAAGCTACAGACAGACCTTATTGAAAAAGATTTGAAAGGTACAGGTTAATGTCCTGTTTACTTTGATGAAGGGCCGCGTTGTGCCTCATCAACTTTCAGAGAGGTTTATCCATGAGTCTATAGAAGGGCATCTAGCAGGGTGCAGCTACTAGTTGTCTCAGCCACAGTCTAGTCACCTCAAGAACTCAAATCATGTAAGTTTTCTATTAAAAGTAAAGTGAAAGTGTTAGTCACTCAGTCGTGTCCGACTCTGCAACCCCATAGACTGTGGCAGCCCACCAGGCTCTTCTGTCCATGGGATTCTCCAGGCAAGACTACTGGAGTGGGTAGCCATTCCATTCTTCAGAGGATCTTGCCAATCCAGGGATCGAACCTGGCTCTCTCACATTGCAGGCAGATTCTTTACCATCTGAGCTATGGCCATGTAACAAATTATGATAAACTCAGCATCTTAAAGCAACCCAGATTATTTCCTAGTTCACATGGCCGAGTCTGGTACACCCTGGCTAGGTTCTCTGGATAACGTCTCACAAGACTAAAATCAAACTGTCAAGTCACCTGCGTCCTCCGTGGAGGCTCAGATGGATAAAGGTCCCCTTCCAAGGGCTCACCTGATTAGATCAGACCCACCCGGACAATCTCCTTTCTGATGAACTCAAAGGTAACTGATTAGAAACATCACATCTGGGGACTTTTCTGGTGGTCCAGTGGCTAAGACTCTGTGCTCCCAGTGCAGGGGTCCTGGGTTCGATTCCTGGTCAGAGAACTAGATCCCACATACTGCAATGAAGACTGAAGATTCTGAGTGCCACAACTAAGACCTGGTGCAGCCAAATTAATATTTTTTTTAAAGAAAGAAACATCACATATGCAAAATCCCTTCCTCTATGTAAGCTTGGGATAAGTGTTATTCCATCACATTCATGAGCCCCAGTCCCCTCTCAAGGGGAAAGGGTGTGTGTTGGGTGGAATCAGCAAGCTCAACCAATATGGTCCCCTCATTTTACAGATCAGGAAACAGGATCAGAAAGCTGACCCAATCTTACCCAGTCTGAGTGCTCTGAATTCACAGACGTCCTGCACATGAAAAGAAACAGACTAGAACTTCTGTGTTAGGCACCGAATGACAGGTGTGGAGGACAGTATGTGTCTATCCCAGCTGGTTTCCTTGCCTCATAACTTCACTGCACACAACAATTCAAACTTTTGTAAATAATCTGGTAAGGGAAAGAATGCCACCACTATGTCAATGTTGATTAAGTCGTTAAAAAAAAAAAAAAACACCCAAGAAACATTCTCACAATGAGTTCATGTGCTGGGGCAAAAATGACTTCCAGTAATTGTGTGCTTTTGTCAAAAAAGCTCCAGTGAAAAACAGTTTGGTTTTTTTTTAACTTTCTCTTTTCTTTCAGAATAATCCATTTCAGTTAGTTTTTTTAAGTTAGTTTTCTTAGACCTATATATACTCTCTTAAAGTAACTACAAGAAAAGGTTAAAACAAAGGAAGGAAAAAAACTCCTTTCCTCATGGAGACTTGCCTTGGGACTCCCAGCATAGTTACTGTCTAATTTACTTTGGATCAAAGTCCAGTGCCCTGAGTTCTATTATGCCAGAAAGTCCTCTGCAAATTTTCAGGTCCTTCTAGAGCTGTGTATGTACATGTAAGCGTCAAAAAGTCTCAGTAGTTTCTGGAAGCCACCCCAAACTCCTTCTATGTGGATTTGCAACTGCCCCATAAATTCTAACTTGACGTTCCCTCTACGTAAGTATGTAGTGTTGTTTCTTTCTGACTGCAAGAAACTTTAAAACCACTAATATTATGACTATCCCCTTTTGCAGAATCTGGGACTATAACAAACTAAGAAGTGAATCATTTGTCTTTCCCACGCCAATACTCCTCTCTTTTCTGCAGCAAACCCTCACCCTAATACTGTCACAGAGACTCATTCAGTAGAACTTCCTATTTGTAATTCAATTTTCCCTGAACCGCTTTCACCCACTAACGGGAAAGTGTGCTTGAGTCAAATACCAAATCACTGTTCTCGGTCATAAAATAAATGCCAGAAATGTGTTTTGGGTACTTTTCCAACTCTGTAATTCCAGTGACTTCTTTTTAGGGAGGTGGAGAGGGAGAAAGTTATAAATAGGGGGAATAACAATCATATGATGCAGTCTACCCAAACTTAAATTTTTTTCATGCAACTGAACTAGTAAGTTGCTTAAAAGGAAACTGATGTAAAAAGCAAAGCTTCCTTGCAAACCAGTATTTGCTGCTCTGAGATCTCTTAAATCACTTAAGATCTTAGTCATCAGAGGTGAGGGTATGTCTTATAGAGATTGGAACTATAAAGTCAGTGCTTAGGGTAGAATTGAGTATAGTCAAATTCATTAGGAAGATGCCAAAACAGAGGTGATATAGTAACCATATCCTGGTGAGTCCAAACCTTTTTAACAGCAGATAAAGCATTTGGTTTGCTTCATTTCATGGTGGTGGTGGAGGTCATGTAGTACATGCAATGAGTCCTAAAACTAGAATCACCATCAGCAAGATTCTGTTGAAAGACACAAGAAAATTGCAAATGACTGAAAGGAAAACATATTTACCATTCTATCCACAGTGAAGTACAATCATCTTGTTTCTAAGGGTTGAGAGCCAAATATAAGTGAGGTTGCTTACATAGTTAGGGCCAAAGTCAGAAATGAAATATGGTCTTCCTCTTAGACAAGCCTCTTTAGGAAGGGTCCTCACCATATCTCCACTTCCATCTTGCTCCATGCTGTCTCACTCCATCCTAGTGTCTATTACTGTCACTGCAGCAAAACAATACTTGCTGAGGTCAAGCAATGACCTCCTTATTAGGTCATCCATTGCACGTGCTTTAATCAGAATCAGAAGTGAATTCATGCAGCAGCATTTGACTGTATTAACCACAAGGTTTCTGACACAACAAACTCCTGCTTTTCTTTTCTCCTTGCCTCCTTTTCCTCCACCATGTCTTTAAGGCATTCAAGTTAGAAGTGGGCTCTCTTTCCTTTCTCTCCAAAGGTGACCTCCTCTATACCCAGACCTACAGTTAGCATCAGCCAGCCATTAACCTTCTGATGGTCTAACCATAACTCCCCCTCTAGGTCTTAGACATATGTGAGTGAAAGTCGCTCAGTTGTGTCTGACTCTCTGCGACCCATAGACTGTTCATGGAATTCTCCAGGCCAGAATACTGGAGTGGGTAGCCTTTCCCTTCTCCAGGGGATCTTCCCAACCCTGGAATCGAACCAGGGTCTCCCACATTGCAAGCAGATTCTTCACCAACTAAGTTATCAGGGAAGCTCAAGCAAGCACAAGGAGCCGGGCATGCCGGGAGCCGGGCCCAGGGTGATGCACGGCGGCATGGAGGAATGAGGGGGGTAACCCCCCACCCCATCACCCCAACTCAGCAGTTCCAGGTGTCCATCAGAAAATGTCAAAAACGACTCATGATCCTCCCCCATACCCAGTCCTCCAGGTCCTATATCTCAATGGAAGGTATCAACCTCCATCCATGTAAAACCAAGTATCCCTAAAACCGAGTTTATGATTAACCTCTCTACCCAAAACCTTATTGCCTTTCTTGTCCTGCACCTATTCCCCCTCAAGATTGAGGAGTATCAAGGAAAAGGGAGGGTTGTAACCGAGCAGGACCCTGTGGGGCCTTCCCAAGAGAGACCCTCTCCCCACCATGTCCTCTGCCTGCCTCTCGTTTATAGAAAAACTTGAGCCTTTTAGGCCTTCCCCGAATTCCAACAAGCAAATTCAATCAGAGGAGTGAGAAAATGCAAAAACAAAGGAAAACAAGCAAGCAAGACAAAATGACAATAGTTTAGTCACTGAACAATGTCAACGACCTTTAGTTCCCCCTCAGGGACTATAGATAATATTATGACCATATCCTTGAGCTATTTTGCAAATACTGAAACCCCCATCAGCTGGAAGAAGTTAACTGTATGTGAACCACAAGCACATAGACCCTAGATCAGTTGGAACCAGAAGACTGATGATGCTGAGGCCAGGTTACTTTACCACCACCAAATCAGAATGCACACAAGCTGATCGTGTACCCTAGAGCCCTATCTTTAAAAACCTTTCGCTGAAAGCCAACAGATCTTTTGAGCATTAACCACTCATATTCCCTGCTTGTTGCCTGCACTTTCCTTCACCACAACCTGGTATCAATAGACTGGCTTCATTGGATGTGAGAGGGGAAAACCCAGTTTGGTTTGGCAACACATTTACACCAGCCAGAAACCTGACCTTCACCCTTGACCCTACAGCGCCTCTCCCCTCCCCACTGCAAATTCCCTCCTTCAATCCACAGTGTCTCTCACGTGACTTCTGCAACAATCTTAGGCAGTGTCTGGGCTTTCCTTCTGACTTTAAGCAGTCATTTCCATAGTCAGGGACACTGAGGACCCTTGAAAATGAACATCTTGTCATACCCAGGTTAAAACTTTATGTGGCTTCCATGGCTCTCAGCCCATGATTAAATTTCCTAACTTGGCCTACAAGCTGCTGAATGAGCTGGCCTTTGCTACCTTCCCAGCCTCATTTCCCCCTCTCTCTTGCTCTAAAAAGTCTGGTTTCATGTCTCTGCCTGGAACTTCCTCCCATCCCAACCTCCCATTCTCACTTCTTCAAGATGGTTCTCAGCTCCTCATTTGTTCATAAAAGGCACCTCTCTGCCCACTCTCACCACTTTTCTTCAACATGGTATTGGAAGTCCTCGCCAGAGCAACTAGGCAAAGATAAATAAAATAAAAGGCATCTAAATTGTAAATAAGGAATAAAACTGGCAGATGACATAATATACATAGAAATACATAGAAAATCCTAAAGACCTCACCAAAAAATGTAGACTATATGAATTCAATAAAGTGACAGGATACAAAAATCAATATACAAAAATCTGTTGCATTTCTACACACTAATAATGACCTATCAGAGAAATTAAGAAGATAATCTCATATACAAGTGCATCAAAAAGACTACCATACCTAGGAATAAGTTCAACCAAGGAGTTGAAAGACACATACAGTGAAGCAATAAGTCATTAGTGAAAGAAACTGAAGAAGACACAAATAAATGGAAAGATATTCTGTGCTCATGGATTAGAAGAATTAATACTGTTAAAATGGCCCAATGGCCCAAAGCAACCTACATATTCAATATAATCCCTACCAAAATTCCACTGCCATTTTTCACAAAAATTGAACAAACAATCTTAAAATTTGTATGGAGCCACAAAGGCCTTGAGTAGCCAAAGCAATACAGAGAAAGAAGAACAAAGCTGGAGGCATCACGCTTCCTGATTCCAAACTCTACCATAAAGCTATAGTAATCAAAACAGTATGGTAAATAGCATAAAAACAGACATACAGATCAAAAGAACAAAATAGAGAGCCCAGAAAGAAACCCATGCACATATATGGTCAATTTGTTTATGACAAGCTAAAAATATACAATGGGAAAAGGGTAGTCTCTTCAGTAGATTGTGTTGGGAAAATTAGATAGGCACATGCAAAAGAAGGAAACTGGACCACTATCATATACCATGCACAAAAGCTAACTCAAAATGGATTAAAGACTTGAATGTAAGACCTAAGTCATAAAACTCCTAGAATATATGAGGGTAAGTAAGCTCCTTGACAGTGGTCTAGGCTATGATTTTTTTGGATTTAACTCCCAATTCAAAGGCAATAAAAGTAAAAATAAGCAAGAGGGACAATATCAAGCTAAAAAGCACAAGAACAACAAAAAAAGAAAGAAAGAAAGAAAGAAAAGACAACCAGCAGAATGGGAGAAAATGTTTTCAGATCATATATCTGATGATGGGTTAATATCCAAAATCCATGAAGAGCTCATATAGCCAAATGGCAATAACAACAAAAATACAATTTAAAAAATCGGCAAAAAGTCTGAAGAAATTTTTTTTTAAATGACATATAGATGGTTGGTAAGCAAGGTAAAGGATATAAGGCATATGAAAAGATGTTCAACATTACTAATCATCAGGGACATGCAAATCAAAACCACAAGGAGATATCACCTCACATCTGTCAGTCAGAATGGCTATCATCAAAAAGACAAGAAATAACAAGCATTCATGAGGATTCAGGGAAAACAGAACACTTGTGCACTGCTGGTGGGAATATGAATTGTTCCAACCACTATGGAAAACAGTATGGAGGTTCCTGAGAAAACTAAAAACAAAACTACTGTATGATCCAGCAATTCCTCTCCTAGGTATATATCCAAAGAAAACAAAATTACTAATTCAAAAAGATACATGCACCCCCATGTTCACTGCAGCATTACTTACAATAGCCTAGACATGGAAACAACCTGTGTCCAGTGATGAATGGATAAATACACAATATATACACAATACAGTATTAGTCATAAAAAACAAGAAATGTTGCTACTAATGACAACAGGGATGGATCTTGAGGACATTATGCTAAGTGAAATAAATCAGACAGAGAAAGCCAAATACCATATGATCTCACTTATTTGTGGGCTCAAAAAATAATCACTGAAAAAAATGAACTCATAGCTACAGAGCATGGAGGCAGAGGGGGGTGGTAGGCTAAACGGTACAAAGTGCTAGTCATAAAATAAACAAGTTCTGGGGATGTAATGTACAGGATGGTGACTATAGTCAATAATACTGTATTAGATATTTGAAAGTTGCTAAGAGAGTAGATCTTAAAAGTTTTCAACATAAGAAAAGAAATTCTGTTAACTACATGTGGTGGTAGACATTAACTAGATTTGTTGCGGTGATCATTTTGCAATATATACCTATTCTGAATCCTTATGTTTACAACTGAAACTAATATAATGCTCTATATCAGTGATATCTCAAAAAGAAAAGGCCTCTCTTTCCAAGGATGTGATTGTGACTAGTCAATTTCCCCTATCAGATGTCCTCTGATAGTACCATGTTTTCTTCACAGCATTCATTGCTACTTGTATTTAGATATTTGTGTGATGTCACACAAATACAACTGAAGTATAATTGATCTACAATGCTGTGTTAGTTTCAAATCAGCAAAGTGATTCAGTTATGCTGTTGTTATTGTTGTTTAGTCACTCAGTCGTGTTTGTGACCCCATGGACTGTAGCCCACCAGGCTCCTCTGTCCATGGGATTTCCCAGGCAAATACTGGAGTGGGTTGCCATTTACTCCTCCAAGAGATCTTCCCAACCCAGGGATCGAACCCACATCTCCTGTATTGGTAAGTAGGTTCTTCACCACTGAGCCACCAGGGAAACCCACATGCATTTACATTATCTATTCTTTTTTTTTTTTTTTCAGATTCTTTTCCCATTTAGGTTATTACAGAATACTGAGTAGACTTCCCTGCACCATACAGTAAATACTTGTTGATTATCTATTTTATATACAGTAGTGTGTATATGTGAATTTCAAACTCCTAATTTATCTTCTCCTGCCTTTGGTAACCATAAGTTTGTTTTCTATGTCTGTGAGTCTGCTTCATTTTATAAATAAGTTCATTTATATCATTTTTTTAGACTCCACACATAAGTGATATCATATGATATTTATCTTTCTCTGTCTGATATACATTACTTATTATGATAGTCTCTAGGTCCATCCATGTTGCTGCTTGTGTGATATTTATTAATGCCTTTCTCCCTGTTAGACTATAAACTCTGCATGGGAAGACATGACAGTCACCATCGAATCCCTAGCACCAAGTACATACATGCCACAGGGGTATAGCCTACCTGATGAAGGAATTAATTCCTAGGTTTTAAAAAACAGACTAACATATGCAAATAGATAACCAATGGAAATTTGCTATATGACTCAGGGAACTCAAACTGGGGCTCTGTAATAACCTAGATGGGTGGGAATGGGCAGGAGGTGGGAGGGAGATTCAAGAGGGAGGGGACATATGTATACTTATGGTTAATTCATGTTGATGTATGACAAATCAAACCGATACTGTAAAGCAATCATCAATCAATTTAAAAGAATAAAAACAGACTATCCGGAAGTCCAAGGCTTGCCTTCCCCTTCCTCTTTTCTAGCCTTTTCCCCCAAGTACGTCAATTAACTAACATTTACCAAGCCCAGCTTTACACAAAGCATGTAACTTAGCGGCCGAGAAAAAGGAGCGAGTAAAATAGTCAGTGGCTGCTCTCAAAGAATCGAGAATAGCTGGTTTGCAGCCCTGATGGGAAGTATAGGTCAGCAGGGCCATTCATTGTCTTTCCAAGACTCACGTTGATGGAATTCCTTCCGTCTTCGTTTGTCAAGGGCTCATGGGGGTAGGATGGTGTTTGGGCTCACCCACAATTTGAGTGCACAAGGAGTCCCCCAGCTTTTCTTACCCTACTCATATCACAGCAGAGATAACTTTGGCTTCATTGAGATCATGCCTGAACAGTTGCTCAAGTGCTGCCTTCTCTTTCCATAGGCCTGCATTTCCACCCCCCATCCTAGGAGATCCTCCAGAGCACTAACTGTATAGTTTATTCTGGGCCAAAAAATTTCCATCGTCATACAATTTTGAGAAACCCTGTATTAAATAAAATTGTAGCTTTCTCCCATAGACTTTCTCAGAATTTTAAGGTACAAATGTACATGACAAATCTCTGAGAATATTGTGTATTTACCCAATTTTTATAACCATGGAATCCCCTTTTCAAGCAATATATTTTGGGGCTAAGGATCCTGAGCCTACACTTGGGAAAACATTGTGTTAGTATTAACACTCGAAGGGTCCTGTATGCCTGTAAGAAGCGTATTAAGGCCAAAGTGATGCTACAAAGTTAAAATGCCATGATACTTGTAAACATAAAGCTCTATACTGTTCAGCCTGCTACAGCTCTTTCGATTCTCATTCTTTAAATTTCATTTGTAAAATTAACTGAATATGGCGGAAAGAGTATTTTAACTCAAAGCAACCTGCACTCTCCAAGACTTTCCATGGATTTCCTTTTCCACATCCAATTTCCTCCCTATAGCTAGTTTATATTTCAGTCATGGCCAGACTACAGATGTCTAACTCTCCCTTAGACATTCCTATCCCTATCTGGACCAATATTGTCTGTTATCTTTCTGTGGATCAAACATGTGAAGTGTATTTGTGACTCCCTTAGATAGAAGCTTATCATGAAAGCCAGCCATCATTGCTCTCTGCTCAGCAGGATTTCAGCCAACCTGTACATGACTTTGGAACCCAGCTCATAGCCCACAGGCAGGTATTACTTCCAGGAAGCATCCCTAATTTTGTTGGCTTTCCTTCATTAAGGGCAAATCCAAACAGACCTCAAGGGCTTTATCGGAATCTTAACTTAGAGGATTTCATTATAGCCACTAAATGCAAGTATGTTTCAAGTTAATTGCATTTTCTAAGTATTGGCTGACTTGGATATAACTGCATATAATGCTTTCACCTCACCCTGCCTCTCCCTCTGCGTTAATGGCATTTCCTTTTTGAGCCTTCTTTCCCATCTCGATGTTTCTCTGAAGACTGAAATTCTGCTGAGAGCTCTACTTAAAGCCAGTTGTATTTTCTTCTTCACTTACATCCATGAATTTCAATGTTTCTGGCTCCGATCTTTGGCTACTTGTACCTATTAACCCTTCCATTTCATGGTTTAAAAATCACTATACAGTTTTTAGGAATTCTCTGGTGGTCCAGAGGTTAAGACTCCATGCTTCCACTGCAGGGGTAGCAGATTTGATCCCTGGTTGGGGGAAAAGAGATGCCGCATGCCACACAGTGCTGCCAAAACATAATACAAATTTATTTTTTAAAAAATCCAGGGACTTCCCTGGTGGTCCAGAGGTTGGGACTGTGCTCCCAGTGCAAGGGGTCTGGGTTCGGTCCCTGGTCAAGGAGCTGAAGCCCACACGCCACAACTAAGAGTTTACATGCCATAACTAAGACCTGGTATGCCAAATAAATAAATAAATAACATTTTTTCAAAAACCATATACATTTTTTTGTTAAAGGTTCGGGGAGGGAAAAAAAAAAAGGTGACTGACTCTGTGAGGTACCTAAATACAATGCATTTTATCTACCTCAGGTATATCCTTCTCTAGTTATTGAATCTAATGTTCTTTGACTCAATTATAGGTGAAATTTCCACATGCCTTTTCCTGTCCACAGGACTCATTATTCAATGTTGGATTTTCCTGCCCTCCAGCAAGTAGCACGCATTAGACTGTTTGATTACAAACTTGTGCTTCTTGTACACCTTTCACAGTTTTGAACCAGTTTGCTTTTATTTAAAAACACTATTAGACTATTTGCCAGGCAGCTCCTAAACAAAACATAGTTTCAAATGGATTGCAAGTTCAAAGTTTTATGGTTTCAGAAAGTTACAAGAGATAGAAATCTGCTTTGTTGCCCCTCAACTATCAGCTTGGAAAAGCCAATCAATTATAAAGGAGCTATAGAAGATATATCGTTATATATAGTGATATAAGAAGAAAATATCACTTCTCAAGAAGGACCTGGTGACCTGAAAGAAAGAGAGCATGCACAATAAAGAGTTCTTGGCCCTTTGCAAAGAGTGAATTCAGAGGAATCAAGAACCTATGAAAAAAAAGAGCCAGAATCTGATTAAGAAAGGCTGGGCGGGGCCAAAGATTCTGCATTTCTAACAGGCACCTAGGTCAGGCTGATACTGCAGCTCCTGACCACAAGTTGACTAACACGGCTTTAGAAATGTTAGGAAAGACCATCTCAGAGTCCACCGCAGACCTCTTGCATTAGAAGATGCATAGAGGGACTTTCCTGGTGGCTCAGTGGTGAAGACTCCCCACTTCCACTGCAGGAAACACAGGCTCGATCCCTCGTCAGGGACTAAGATCCCATATGATGTGTGGTGCAGCCAAAAAGTTAAAAAAAAAAAAAAAGACATGAAAAAAGAAGAAGCTACATATAGACAGGATCCCAAGTAGTTCACATGCACATTAAAGTTTAAAAAGCACCTATCAAAACAACTTCTACCTTTCACTCCAAAGTCCTTTTACCTAAGGCCCTTTCCATTTTATTTGACTTTTCATCATTCCCTTGGTTGCAACAGTTTTGGTGAGATGTTATGCTCTTCTTGTGGTTCAGTTGATAAAGAATCCACCTGCAATGAGGGAGACCTGGGTTCAATCCCTGGGTTGGGAAGATCCCCTGGAAAAGGGAATGGCTACCCATTCCAGTATTCTGGCCTGGAGAATCCCATGGACTCTATAGTCCATGGGGTCGCAAAGAGTTGGACATGACTGAGTGACTTTCACTTCACTTTATACTGTTCTTACAGATTTTGCTAGTTAAATAGTTTGTGGCCATTTATAAGTGGTTATATTCCATACTTAGTTAAACATCTAATGCGTGTTCTCTAGGTACTGGTACTGTGCTGGGCATAGTCTTACAAAGAGGAATAAGTGGTTTCTATCCTCAGGGAATCACAGCCTTTGGATGGGGTGGCCCTGACCCAGATTTAACATACAGGGTATCAGTAGTCATGTACAGATGTGAGAATTGGACCATAAAGAAGGCTGAGCCCCGAAGAATTGATGCTTTTGAACTGTGGTGTTGGAGAAGACTCTTGAGAGTCCCTTGGACAGAAAGGAGATCAAATCAGCTAATTATAAAGGAAATAAACCTTAATTATGCATTGGAAGGACTGATGCTGAAGCTGAAGCTCGTCCTTTGGCTGCAAAGAGTAGATTCATTGGAAAAGGCCCTGATGCTGAGAAAGATTGAGGGCAGGAGGAGAAGGGGACGACAGAGGATGAGATGGTTGGATAGCATCACTAACTTGATGGACATGAGTTTGAGCAAACTCCAGGAGATAGTGAAGGACAGGGAAGCCTGGCGTGCTGCAGTCCATGGGGTTTTGAAGAGTCGGACACAACTTAGTGACTGAACAACAGCAATCACTTATACAAAATGAGCTATTTTTGTCATGAAACTTATTAATTTTATATTCTGATAATTAAAAGGATGACAATGACATTTTCCAGCTGGCCATGAAACCCACAAACTCCAGGGACATTTATATAAGTAGTCCTATAGAAATCTGGTATATCCTGACAAAAACATTCCATCAGTTAGGATACCCCATTAGCAAATACCATCACGAAGTCCAGCAAACATATCTACATGATCTGCTCAGGTCATTGTTCGCTGATGTGACCCCAGGGATTGCAGATCAGCTGTTAACTCTTTTCTTCCTACTTGCACAGATGTGTCAGGCTAGGAGCTGGCTGACGAAGTTCACTGTTTAGAGTGTGGGCTTTTCAGAGGCAGGACAGGAGAGGCAAATACCTTATTTGTAACAAAACATCCTGGAAATGTAGCATCTGAAGCAGGGGAGGCCCTCAAGAAATATTTGCTGAAGGAAAGAAAATGTAAATCTGCCTTAGGTCAAATAGCTTAGAATACTTACCCCAATACATCCCTGCACTGCTCTTGAGGAAACTGATGATTACCCTCTTCCATACCGGTGGCAGCACACCTCTTGGTCAGTGTTCGTCTTGCACAGTAGAACAAAAGAAGGCAGGGTATGGCCTGACCTCTACTTGGCAGGGTCAAGTTGTTAGAACTGTTGGTGGGATCACTAGTGATAAATGGCTCTAGGCTTAGTCTCATTTCAAAAACTACTTTGATATTCAGCCTTGCAAAACAAATTCTGATGTGTAATGTTCCCCTGAGAATTAATGGATTCATTTAATGTTTGAAACCCATTAGCAAAACAGAGTTTATTCTGGGGACCAATTATTCAATATGGTGAGGCTCTCCAAAGCGCCTATAAAAGAGACACCTCAGCAGGTGTCATTTACAACTTTCTCCCCCCTAAGATGGTCCTTGGAAACAGAAAATGCCAAGGAAACTCTCTCCTGGCAACGGTTCCTATTAAGCATGTTTCCTTTGGGTGCTAACGAAATGCATCTTGGCTTTGCTAGATCTGTGAAATGACTCTGTTTCTTGTTTAGCTCCTTTAGAAAACCCGTAACTCCACGACTTTGTCTCCTTTGTTTTCTTTATATTAAAAAAGGACTCCTGAATCTAGGACTAGCTACCAAGTATTTCCAGGGCTGGCGAGAAGGGTGGGGTTTTAGATTAAGATTAATGCCAAGGAATGTCACTGGATAGGGGAAGAAGAGTTGTTTTGGGTGGGAAAGCAACTCTGTCTGTCGCTCAAAAGGCAAGAGCAAAAGGGCAAGTTTACATCTACAAACAGGTTCTACAAATACCACTGAACAAAAGCAGTGACTCGAAGGCTTTGCTGCAACTTGACAATCAGATGCCTTCTTCACAAGTGAGGAAAGTGCTTGCTGTATTGGAAAGGGCTCTTGGCTCAAAAAGCCCTCTAAGTAGTTGGTGGGGTGTTCAGGATATCAGGGCTTTGCTGATAGCTCAACTGTTAAAGCATCTGCCTGCAATGCAGGAGACCCTGGTTCGATTCCTGGGTTGGGAAGATCCACTGGAGAAGGGAAAGGCTACCCACTCCAGTATTCTTGGGTGTCCCTTGTGGCTCAGCTGGTAAAGAATCTGCCTGCAATGTGAAAGGCCTGGCTTCGACCCCTGGGTTGGGAAGATCCCCTGGAGAAGGGAAAGGCTACCCACTCCAGTCTTCTGGCCTGGAGAATTTCATAGACTGTATAGTCCATGGGGTCCCAAAGAGTCAGACATGACTGAGCAACTTTCACTTTCACTTCTCAGGATATCAAGTCGGGGGCTTATCTCTCCAGGTGAGGAAATAGGGGACCTTTGAAATTCACTCGTCTGTGTAAATCCAGGCACCTCCAAGACATGCTCAGAATGGTTTTTAACTGTTTAAGACCTGACAGCAGGCCCCAAGCAGAGCTGCTTATGCTAAACCCCATGTCATCAAACCAAGATATAATTACAGTTTCAACTTTTCCAGAAACAGAATCTTAAACCAGTTGGTAAGAAAATCACCTGATCAGCACTAGTTAGGTAATCCACTTGATAGACCCCTCCTATCTCAGGTGGCGCTAGAGGTAAAGAACCTGTCTGCCAATGCAGGAGATGAAAGTGAGGCAGGTTCAATCCCTGTGTCAGGAAGATCCCCTGGAGGAGGGCATGGCAACCCACTCCAGTATTTTATGTTTCCAAGGACCCTCTTAGGGGGTAGGAAGTTGTAAATGCACCTGTTGAGGTGTCTCTTTTATAGGTGCTTTGGAGAGCCTCTCAATGTTGAATCCCATGGACAGAGGAGCCTGGAGGGCTACAGACCAGGGCGTTGCAAAGAGTCGGATGTAACTTAGCGCGCACACGCACACACACAGACACACACAGACACACAGACACACAGACACACACACACACACACACACCCCGAGGAAAGTAACTTTGCACTAACCAACCTGGTTTTTTGCCCAGAACAACTTCCTGTTCCTGCTGCCTTCTGCCTAAGTGAAAAGTCTTTCGCTAAGTACAGCTCCTCAGAGCTTCTTTCTTCCTGATAGACTGGGTGCCGCCCTTCGTGAATACCTGAATAAAGCCAAAAGATCTTTCAAATTTACTCAGATGAGTTTTACTTTTTTAACAGAACCCAAAATGAGGCAAAGATCATACAGTGACAAAGAATAAAGACAAAACAAAAACAAATTTTGACTTAGTTAAATAATTTTTTGACGCTTTAAAAGTGACATTCAAAAACGTTAACTGTCAATCATGAAAAACTCCAATGAAAAAGAGCTGTCACTGGGTATTAACAAGCAGCATAAACACAACTCTAGCACAAACTCTGACGTGTTGTAGACACTCCGTATTTCCACAGCTGTTCTCTTTCCTTTTCAAACAGGCACTAGTGCCCTTTCATTTTTTATTCATTATAGCCAAGATCTCAAAACCTGAATTACTATTTTGTTTCCTCAGTTAATGGAGCATAAATAATGATACACATGAAGTCTCAGAAGAACCCACCCCTGTAAACTTGCATTTGCTAGGTCAGTGATCTGGGTATGGTTTAAGATTTCCAGAATATTCTGCCTACTCCAGGAAGAGCTCCAGTCTGCCTCTGATTCCCCACATCCAACTTTCACCCACTCTTTATACCTCCCCGATGTCTTCTGGAGGATGTCCACTTTCTCCAACTCTACATGATACTCCTCTAGAGCAAGACTCAGCAAAGTTTGTCTGTCAAAGGCTGGATGATGAATGTTTTAGGGTAAGTTCCCATGGCCTCTGTTGAAACTACTCAACACTGAGAGGAAGCAGAGAGAAAGCAGCTGAAGGGGAGCAGGATGTGCCACCCCAAAATGGGCCTCTTGGGCCCGAGGATTATTTTAAGCTGGGTATTTTTGAGGCCTAAAATAATCAGCAGACACAGGACATTCTCTGCAAACATCGCAGAAGCTACTCTTATAAAGTAGCTTTACAAGTAAAGAACATTCCCATTTATAAAGGAAATCTCCATTTGTCTCCCTCTTGCACCAGGAAGAGAAGGATGACAAAATGTCCACAAACTCTCCTCCGTGAAGAAGGCACCCACTTGAATCCACTTAACCTGACCTTTGTTCACCATGCTTCATTTCCTGCTAACCTTCCATAACTGGTCTCCTCCCCTCTCCAACATCTGTGTTTTGTCTTTAACCAAATAGAAGACACCTAAAGCGTTGGCTTGGGTCATTTGGGGGAGTTTTTCTCAGTTTTCCTGGGTCTCTCCAATGTATACTGGAAGTATAGATGTTATTAAAGTATCTTTGATGACAAGGTTCCCAGCCAAGAAATCAGAAGGATACAGAGAAACAATGACTGCTCCCCCTCCACACAGCCACAGACAATGTCTAAGTATGTGACCTCACTCTGCTGCAATGAAACTTTAAAACAAGCAGGAGGCCAAATTTAGCTTATGGTCAGTAGTTTGTCC
The DNA here is from genome assembly GCF_019320065.1 of Cervus canadensis. Taxonomy (NCBI): domain Eukaryota; kingdom Metazoa; phylum Chordata; class Mammalia; order Artiodactyla; family Cervidae; genus Cervus; species Cervus canadensis. The sequence goes on from NC_057419.1 coordinate 18,206,340, forward strand.
AGAGAAGGCAATGGCACCCCACTCCAGTACTCTTGCCTGGAAAATCCCATGGATGGAGGAGCCTGGTAGGCTGCAGTCCATAGGGTCGCGAAGAGTTGGACATGACTGAGCGATTTCACTTTCACTTTTCACTTTTCACTTTCCTGCATTGGAGAAGGCAATGGCAACCCACTCCAGTGTTCTTGCCTGGGGAATCCCAGGGACGGCGGAGCCTGGTGGGCTGCCGTCTATGGGGTTGCACAGAGTCGGACACGACTGAAGCGACTTAGCAGCAGCAGCAGCAGTTTGTCACACCCCTGTCTTTGAGTATTCCACTGTCTCACCCACTGGTCTGCCTACCTCCAGTCTTTTTTCTCTAGAACCTGCCCTCCACACTGCTATCTGAATCATCTTCCTGAAATACAAACCTGACTGTGATGGAATTTTCTACAGAGATATGGCTATTAAGCATCTTTTTCCTCCCACTTACTCTGTCATGGAGTTCTAGTCTTTAGTTTAGCACATGGCCACCCAGAAAAACAAATACTAATAAATCACCTAGGACTTTCCTAGTGGTCCAGAGGTTAAAAATCTGCCTGCCAATGCAGGGAGCACAGGTTCGATCCCTGGGACAGGAAGATTACACGTGCTGCAGAGCAACTAGGCTCGTGCCCCGCAATGAGAGAAGCTCCCACAATGAGGGGCCTGCTCCCCGCAACTAGAGAGTAGCCCCCACTTGCTGCAACTAGAGAAAAGCCTGAGCAGCAATGAAGACCCAGCACAGTCCAAATAAATAAATACATCACCAAGTGTCCTTCACAGCAAAGTGCAAATATGTAACATAGTCCTAATCACTGAACTTTATGTAGGAGTATGATGTGAGACTTCAAGGGTGACTCCTGGCAAATTAAGAACTGGTCCATTGACCTGGGGGGCAGTTGTGATGGGTGGAATTTCAGCAAATATCATGATGAAAGAAGTCAAGCAGTGAAAAGGACAAAGAGAGAAAACAGAATTCCTGGGGTTTTATGGGCAGGAACTGCATATGAGCCTAGACTGCACACTGCTGATTTTCTCTGTGACAGTAGCGAATGTATTTATCTTTTTTAAGCAAATATTGTTTTGGATTTCGTGTATGTACAGACACAACACTGACTGATACATTAATGATATGCCATTCTGGGCTAGTCACAGGAGTGCTTTCAGCCCAGGGAACACAGCCTCATTCAAGGCAGAAAGAAACAGCCAAGAGAGCTGCCGGCCACATGTTTTATTTTCATCGGGGAAACAGTAGTTTTCTCGAACATTACTACAGTGCATCTCCAGTGAGGGGCTCTACCCTTCCTCCAGCCACAAAGGAGTCTGGGAAAGTCGATACTGAGCTCCATGCACATCTACCTGTGGTACCTGTGGCAAAGGCAGTGCCTAGGGATACCAGCTTAGCCAACCTCCAGTGCCTAAAACCCTTGTAATGGTTATCTGCACCCCACAAGATTAGTGTTAGTCGCTCAGTTGTGTACGACTCGTTGTGACCCCATGGACTGTAGCCCTCCAGGCTCCTGTGTCCACGGGATTGCCCAGGCAAGAACACTGGAATGAGTTGCCATTTCCTCCTCCAGGGGATCTTCCTGACCCTGGGATCTAACCTGCATCTCCTGCATTGCAGGCAGATCCTTTATCATCTGAGCCACCAGGGAAGGCCCATGCCTTTATCCTGAGGGATACAGGTAACAAAAAACCTTGTAATCTTTTCCTGTATCACTCAGGATAAAAGCACCATAAACAATCCAGCCTTCCTAAATCTCAGAACAGACTCTGATTCAGCAGATCTAGGGGTAGGGCCAGAAAGTCTGCATTTCCAATAAGTTCCCCAGTTGATACTAGTACTTGTCCCAGGCACCGGAGCTGGCATAGCAAGGGCCGACCAGGACTTCATGATCTGACCCTTGCTCTACTTTTATGGCAGCATCTTTTTGTCTTTTCCCCTTCCTCTCTCAGCTCCAGTCATATTTTACTTTCAGTTCCCTGGAAGGGTCGTGACTAGCTGCTGACTGCCTTACACACAGTACCTTCTGCCTGAAATTCACACTCTGCCTGCTCTGCTTCTTCCTGTGAATCGTTACTCCTGTCTTGGGACCTGCTGGGTATCACTTCCTCCAGGAAGGTTCTCTGAATGCCACACCCTCCCCTCAGGGATGGAATCTCTTCCTCACTCATCTTCGGATCCCCAGTCCCCAGTCCAATGCCTGGTACACTGTGGGGATGTTGAACAAATGCATGTTGAATTAATGAACCAATGAATGAATCACAGAAATGAGGACAGAAAGGGAGAATAAGAACTGGGAAACCTGTCTGCGAACTTTACAGAGTTATTTTATCTCATTTGAATCTAACCATAACAAATTGCTTTCTATTTTATGTTCTTTTGTTACTTCGCTTTTTTACAGTAATTAATTTTTACTGTGTTTCAAAATATATTGGTTCACAATGGATTGGAAATTTTTTCACAACTGGTTTTCCCTACAGATCATTAGGGGACCACTGCTCAAATTTCTCTCATCTGGGTCAGATCTAAAGCAGCAGTTCTCAACTGGGGGGGGGGGTCATCCTGCCTTCCAGGGGACCCCAGTCACCAACTGGAGGCATTTGTGACCCTCACAACTGCAGAGGAGGGGTAGGTTCTACTAGTATGTAGTGGGGAGACATCAGGGGTGCTGCTCAACAGCCCACCATGCCCAGGAGAGCACACCCCACCAAGAATGATCTGGCCCTAAATGTCAATACTGCAAGGGTGAGAAACCCTGATCTAAAGATCTAAACCCACAATCTGAAGCCAGTTTAGGGCCTCAGACTTTTTATTTCTTTTGCCTCTTCTTAGCTGGTGAGTTGCTTCTGCCCATCGTAAGCACCAATGGGAGAGTCACATGGTCAACCTGCTCACAGGGTGAGATTTGATAAGAATTCCCCTGGTTTTGTTTTCTTCTTTGGGTCAAAGATTCTTCCTCCTGACACCCCTGATTTCTCTAAGGCAGAGCAAAAAGAGAAGCACAATCTGATGATTTTGCAGTGAGAGGGTCTCATGACTCTTTCCCCCCTCTCATCACTTTTTCTGACAGCCGGTTCTTTGGTTTCTCAATCGTGTACTTAGAATATACGTGAACTCGAATGTGAAAGCAATGCTTAAATGTTCACGTTCCAAAGAGCCCTCTGCTGACCCTTCTGGCAACCATCTCAAAGGGGACTAAATGAAAACTCTTTTCATGCTGGACTTGAAATTACTGTTCAAAGTTCTTGGAACAGAACTTCTCAAACACATGTCCACAGGCTCTCTCAAGGTTTGCTGAAGAAAATAGGAAGCATTGGATCTAAAGTTGTTCATGCTTATTTGCACTACTCTAAAAAATAATTTCACCTCAGTTTTCTTTCAGTGACCTGATCCTTTTCCTTCATGTTGGCAGGGTCAACGACTCATTGGAGATAAACATACTCATTGGCCACTGGGCCAATGCACGTGAACAACTGAACCCAACAGATTTCCTGAAGTTTTTGGAAATGAGGTCTTTGCAATTTTGACTGAGGCGCTTCAGAAAAATAGTCTGTCCTCTGCTGTTGCCTGGTATTTTTTAAATAAAGAATGTGGTTGATTTTACATTGTTTATTTATTAAAATGCTGTTTATAAAGCTTATATTCCACTGGGATGACCCAGACGGATGGGAGGGGGAGGGAGGTGGGAAGGGGGTTCAAGATGGGGAACACATGTTAATCCATGGCTGATTCATAATCAATGTATGGCAAAAACCACTACAATATTGTAAAATAATTAGCCTCCAACTAATAAAAATAAATAAACACACACACACACAAAATAAACCTTATATTCCATAATAAGAGTTCTGATTGGGCTGCTATAACCATAAGAGCTAATACTTTTGGAAGGCTCACTTTGTGTAGGTTGGTCACAATGATTAAGTGAGATAAGTGCTTAGGGCTTTAAATATATTACTTCAATCATTGTGACCAACCTACACAATATGTACTACCATTGTTCCCACCTTATTGTTGACGAAAGTGAGGCACGCAGAGGTGACAAGACTAGGCCAAGCTTATAAAAGTAGTGAGCAAATGGGCTAAGATCCCAACTCAAGCACACTGGATCCCAAACTGTGATCCTACCCATCCTCCCTCTCTTACAAGATTGTTGTTGTTTAGTTGTTGTGTCTGATCCTTTGTGACCCCATGGACTGTAGCCCGCCAGGCTCCTCTGTCCATGGGATTTCCCAGGCAAGAATACTGGAGTGGGTTGCCATGCCCTTCTCCAGGGGATCTTCCCAACCGAGGGACTGAACCCATACCTCCTACATTGGCAGGTGGATTCTTTACCACTGAGCCACCAGGGAAACTCCCTTGAAGGATTAAAGTCATATAAGTAAGAAATGCTATAGAGAAAAAAAGAAAAAAAAAAAGAAAAGAAATGCCATAGAGGAGGAAATTGAAGGTTATGGTTTGTGTGCTCTCAGACTGGTCAGGAGAAGCATCAAGAAGAAACTAATGTAAATAAGTTCTGTACCTTAAGGAACTGCATCTTACCCATCTTTGTTTCTCCCAGGCTTGTTGGGTACCATGAGAGTGCTTCTCGCAGAAGGAACCAGTGGTCAGTATTAGGGGCTTTGACCCACACTAGAAGCTGGCCACCCACACCCCTGCTTTCCACTCACTTCATCTTTATCCCTCTGTAATGTGCAAGTCTTGTCTGGAAACAGTAGCTACGAAACCATGCATTCCTTCCCTGGGAAGCCCTCAATGATAACCCATGAGTCATAGTCACACATCTGTGCTACAGACTATCACTATCTCTAGCTGCCTGTTTGCTCTTGGAAGGGATCATGGGAGGTGATGTTCAAGATAGATTAAAAGACAAAATCTGCAGCAGCTTTGCTTTTTAGCCCTGGGATGGAATGTCTCAAATTCCTTTCCAAAGTGAAGGGGGGTGTAAATAGTTAGGACCAACTCCCCCCTCTCCTTCAAATCAAGGTATCTAAAACTTCCTTTTTGGGGGTCTTTTATTAAAAATGCTTCTTAAATTTTATATTGGAGTATGGATGATGAACAATGTTCTGTTAGTTTCAGGTATACAGCGAAGTGATTCACTTATACATATAGATTGCTGTTGTTGCTCAGTCACTCAGTTATTTCCGACTCTTTGTGACCCCATGGACTGTAGCACGCCAGGCTTCCCTGTCCTTCACCAGCTCCTGGAGCTTGCTCAAACTCATGTGCATTGAGTCAGTGATGCCATCCAAGCATCTTGTCCTCTGTCATCCCCTTCTCCTCCTTTCTTTCCCAGTATCAGGGTTTTTTCCAATGAGTCAGTTCTCCTCATCAGGTGGTCAAAGTATTGGAGCTTCAGTTTCAGCATCAGTCCTTCCAATGACTCTTCAGGGTTGATTTCCTTTAGAATTGACTGGTTTGAACTCCTTGTTGTCCAAGGGACTCTCAAGAGTCTTCTCCAACACCACAGTTCAAAAGCATCAACTCTTTGGCATTCATCCTGCTTTATGGTCCAACTCTCACATTCATACATGACCACTGGAAAAATCACAGCTTTGACTATACTGATCTTTGTTGGTAAAATAATGTCTCTGCTTTTCTTAATGCACTGTCTAGGTTTGTCATAGCTTTTCTTCCAAGGAGCAAGTATCTTTCAATTTCATGGCTGCAGTCACCATCTGTAGTGATTTTGGAGCCCACGAAAATAAATTATTTTACTGTTTCCATTGTTTCCCCATCTATTTGCCATGAAGTGATGGGACCAGATGCCATGATCTTAGTTTTTTGAATGTTGAGTTTTAAGCCAGCTTTTTCACTCCCCTCTTTTACCTTCACAAGAGGCTCTTTAGTTCTTCTTTGCTTTCTGCCATTATGTCATCTGCGTATCTGAGGTTATTGATATTTCTTCTGACAATCTTGATTCCAGCTTGTGCTTCATCCAGCCTAGCATTTTGCATGATGTACTCTGCATATAAGTTAAATAAGCAGGGTGACAGTATACAGCCTTGATGTACTCCTTTCCCAATTTTGAAGCAGTCTGTTGTTCCATGTCCAGTTTTAACCGTTGCTTCTTAATCTGCATATAGGTTTTGCAGGAGGCAGGTAAGGTGGTCTGGTATTCCCATTTCATAAATATACATGTATCTATTCTTTTTCAAATTCTTCTCCCGTTTAGGTTATTATTGAGTACTGAGCAGAGTTCCCTGCTTATTTAAAAAGCAGATTATTAAGCCCCAACAGGCCATGTGAATCAGAATCCTCCAGGAAATCAGGCAGCTTGTTACTGTCTACCATTCTGAAGTAGCTTCAAGTTCGAGGACCACTGAATCGAGTATTTCTTCTTAAAGGCAGATCAAACTGGACATTGGAATCGTGTTCTTGATCACACCTAGAAGTGAACTGACTCACATTTCTTCCCAATATTCCAGTTTAGTCAGACAGACCCACTTGCAGAGTTTCGCCATCTCCCTGATGCTCAGGGAGCAAAAGTAAAACTATAAAATTTCCATATAGTGACGGAAGTGTCACGTTTTGTATAAATGAGCTATTTCAGCATCTGCACAATAACTTTTTCTAGGGATTCTTGACTCTAAAGGACATTTATTGTGAGTGTTGATTCAGACATCTTGAGAGTCACAAATTATAGGGCAGAGAAGTTTGCAACATGGATTCCAGTTTACCGAAGGGGATGAACAGCACTGACGACCATTTTTCTTAGCTACCCTGGCCTTGGGTGTTCTCTGGAGGGAGGCTATCACTCTTCTTTATTTATTTTGTAATATTTTTGGAGAGCTGCTCGACCATGCTCTAAGGATGCATCTACTTCTGATTGCTTTTGCTCTCTCCATGTGTGTATATGAAGTGTGCTTCTTGGTTTATTAAGAGTTGGCTGTGATTGATCCATAATGTCACTTGACATCATTCCTTTATTCACTCACCATGAAGGCATGTCTGTAGGAATGAACAGATGCCTTTAGCCTAGCTTCAACAAAAAGCCAGGAGACTTTTGACAAAGGCACCATTTTTCTTGGAAAATTAGCAAAGACTTCACAAATGAGGTGGCATTTGGGCTGGCCTTACAGGATGAGTGAGAATTTGTCAAGCAGGGAATAGAGGTCTTTTTCAAAGATAAATCATATACTGAAGATTAGATGAGAATATGTCGTATTTCTGTGTCTAAATGAGCCATAGTACCACAGCCGGGAACTAAGGGTACCATTTTCTCAATGATTAAAGTCTGCTATAGCTTCCCTGATGGTTTAGACGGTAAAGAGTCTGCCTGCAGTGTGGGTGACCCAGGTTCGATCCCTGGGTTCGGAAGATCCCCTGGAGAAGGAAATGGCAACCCACTTGAGTATCCTTGCCTGGAAAATTCCAAGGACGGAGGAGCATGGCAGGCTACAGTGCGTGGGGTCACAAAGAGTCGGACATGACTGAGCAACTTCACTTTATAGGCACATTTAGAAAAGTAGGTTCCCCCAAAGAAGACAAACTGGTGAATGAAATATTCCATGAAATGAAGTGTTACCAAACCAGACCACAAGTCCCAAATGAAGTGGCTTAGACTAAGCCCCACGTCACCAAAGCAAGACTTAATTAGTCTTAGCTCTCCCCCAAATGGAATCTTAAACCAATCCATCAGGAATCACCCCATTAGCACTAGTTATGTCATCTGCCTGATAGGAAGTCACCCTGCAATAACCAACCTGCTCTTTCCCCCTATATAACTTCTTCATTTCCACTGCCTTCCTTCCACGAGTCTTTCTTTCTTTTTTTTTTCATTTTGTACAGCTCCTCAGAGCTCTTTTCTATCTGCTAAATTGGATGCTTGGTTTGAATCACTTTTGCTCCAATAAACTAAAATTCTTTAATAGGCCTCAGTTTATCTTTTTTTTTCTGAACCATATCTTCATCACTTTATTTTTTTTGTTTTTCTTTTTTCATTTATTTTTACTAGTTGGAGGCTAATTACTTTACAATATTGTAGTGGTTTTTGCCATACATTGACATGAATCAGCCATGGATTTACATGTGTTCCCCATCCCAATCCCCCCTCCCACCTCCCTCCCCATCCCATCCCTCTGGGTCATCCCAGTGCACCAGCCCTGAGCACTTGTCTCATGCATCCAACCTGGGCTGGTGGTCTGTTTCACCCTTGATAGTATACTTGTTTCAATGCTATTCTCTCAGAACATCCCACCCTCACCTTCTCCCACAGAGTCCAAAAGTCTGATCTGTACATCTGTGTCTCTTTTTCTGTTTGCATATAGGGTTATCGTTACCATCTTTTTAAATTCCATATATATGCATTAGTATACTGTATTGGTGTTTATCTTTCTGGCTTACTTTTAAGTTTATCTTTGAAGAGTTCAAATGTAGTTAGCCCTGTAAAATTGTCAATTAGGCCCAAAACAAAACAAAAAACCAAACACAAACCAAACTCACGAAAAAGCCCATACATGATGCAGAAATCCATTTCACTAGAGCCCAGTGACCCTTGACTGGACTGGGGGGGATTGTGAACCCCAGGAAATATCTGGTCCTGTCTGGAGACACTGTGAAGTCGCACCTGTGGAGTGTGTAGACCCTGGGGCCCAGAGACACTGCTAAACATCCTCCAGTGCACACAACAGCTCCGCCCCCCGACAAAGAGTGGTCCAATCCAAAACATCCACAGCGCGGAGGATGAGAAACTCTGTTCTGCTTGATGCCACATGACTAAGGGGATATTCACTGAAGCTGGTGTGCTTCCACTGGTGGAATGGAAATCAGTGCTGCTCTGCTCTTTCTTCCTTAGACAGTTTAAAGGATGACATGTAAGATTTACCTTGTCCTGCCCTCACTGCTGCGCGGCTCCATGTATAAACAGGGTCCTCATGAATTTAGAACAATGTGCACACTCATGTGAATTTAATAACTTGAGTTGAGGGGAAATTGTATAAGAATCCAAGTGTGGGGGAAGACCATCATGACTTCAAGGCCGGGGGCCCATTACTGTCAGTACAACATAAATATTTATGAAAGCACATTCCACCCAGAGTGCATCTGTCTAGAAGAGAAGTGTGTCATCAGGCTATAAGCAGAAGCAAGGTTTTCTAAATACAGCCTGTATTATTTGAAATGAGTAGCCCTACATTTGCTCCAGGGAGGAGTAGCGCAAGAATTTAACATTCAGTCAGCAAACATGCAAAGAACAGCGGGTGGGGAACAAGACTATTTTGGTTTAAAACTATTTATCAATTTGGTGGCTACTAACCACATGTGGCTGTTGAGTACGTGAAATGTGGTGAGTCCAGCTGACATGTGCTATTAATATAAAATACATAGGACCTCCCTGGTGGTCCAGTAAACAGGAATCTGCCTGTCAATGCAGGGGACATGGGTTTGATCCCTGGTCCAGGAAGATCTCACATGCTGCAGGGCAACTAAGCCCATGCGCTACAACTACTGAAGCCCGTGTGCCCTAGAGCCCATGCTCTGCAACAAGAGAAGCCACCGCAATGAGAAGCTCATGAACCACAAGTAGAGAGTAGCCCCTGCTCATTGCAACTAAAGAAAGCCTGTGCGTAGCAACAAAAACCCAGCACAGCCAAAAATAAAGAAGCAAACTAACTAAAAAAAAAAAAAAATACTGCCTTTCAAGGACCTATTATAGAAAAAAAGGAAAGCAAAATGTCTCAACAATTTCTAGCTTGGTTATGAGTTGAAGTAATTTTTCAATATACTGAGCTAAATAAAATATATTATCAAAATTAATTGTACCTAACTTTTAATTTTATAGTAGAAAATTTAAAATTTTGTATGTGTATATAATATATAGTTGTATATATTATGTATTTCTACCAGACAACATTGTTCTAAAAGCACACATTTCTGTTGTTCTTTTTAAATTTTATTATGATGCTCTGGAAAAATCTGAGGAAATTACACTGGAGACCTGTTAAAAAATATTGATGCTTGGACATCCATCAGCAAAACAAACCAAAAATCCCCCTAGACCTAAATCCCACATCTTATACAAAAATTAATTCAAAACAGATCATGGATTTAAGTGCAAAATATCAAACTATAAACTTGTAGAAAAGAAAACAGACGGGAAGAGCTTCAGGTTCTAGGGCTAGTCAGCAAATTCTTAGACTTTTATGTAAGTACCATCCATAAAGGAAAAAAATGGATAAAACTCCATGAAATTTAAAATCTTCTGTTCAAATGACACCAAAACAAAAACAAACACACACCAAAAATCCCATATCAGTTCAGTTCAGTTGCCCAGTCATGTCCAACTCTTTGCGACCCCATAGACTGCAGCATGCCAGGCTTCCTATCCATCACCAAATCTTGTAGCTTGCTCAAACTCATGTCCATTGAATCGGTGATGCCATCCAACCATCTCATCCTCTATCGTCCCCTTCTCTTCCCACCTTCAATCTTTCCCAGCATCAGGGTCTTTTCCAGAGTCAGTTCTTCGTATCAGGTAAAGTATTGGAGCTTCAGCATCAGTCCTTCCAATGACTCTTCAGGGTTGATTTCCTTTAGGATGGACCGTTTTTATCTCCTTGCAGTCCAAGGGACTCTCAAGAGTCTTCTCCAACACCACCGTTCAAAAGCATCAATTCTTTGACACAATGAGGGAGACCTGGGTTCGATCCCTAGGTTGGGAGAAGGGAAAAGCTACCCACTCCAGTATTCTGGCCTGGAGAATTCCATGGGATTGCAAAGAGTCAGAGACAACTAAGCGACTTTCACTTTCAAAATCCCATATATGACTCAGAAATTCATTTCACTGGAGTGAATCTCAATTGGGGGCAACCCCCAATAAGCTTCATCAAAGTCCATTGAGGAAGACAGACTACAGACTAGGAGAAAATACTGAGAAGCCGCATATGTAAGAAAGTATCTAGACTACCCAGAGAGGGCTCAAAGTCAACAGTAAACATACAAATCATCTAATGAGAGGATGGGCAAAAGACATGGACAGATATTTCACTGAATGAGCATACAGAGATGGCACATTAGCACGTGGGAAGATGTTCGACATCATTAGTGAGATGCAAATTAAAACACCACATTGGAATCCACAATGATCTCAATACAAATTTCAATTTTCAGAAGTACTACGATCCCCCTCTTCCCATCCTCCCACTCCTCTAGCCTCTGATTTAAGTGGTCCAGAGTATGGCCTGGGCATTGAGAGTTTAAAAATCCCCCCTCCACCATGATTTTCATGCACAGCCGAGGTTGAGGACAATTCTTTGGGGATAAAGAACATAGCTTAATAGGCAGGTGAGGGAAGCAACTGACTTGGGGCTTTTGGATTGAAGGTTATCTTCACACTCAGCCCCCAAATAGGAGAATGCAGCTTATTCTCAGGAGGTTTTATGTTCTAGCATAATGTCACGCCAGAGGTCCAGCTATTTCTAACCCCTGGAAAAAACAGGATTTGGGCAAAGTTAAGGTGGATTAAACACTGTGAGCTCTTCTTATAGGAAAAGCAGCTTTAAAAAATGTGGATACCTGGGTCCTGCTCCTGGCGATCCTCATTTCCTAGGTGTGGAGTGTGAGCAGGGCATCTCCCCTGGGGACTCGAATACAGAGAAGGGAAGCAGAATATGCCAACCCAAAATCTGCCTGCTTGGCACAAAGATTATTTTGAGAGACAGCAGGCACAGGGGAAGTTCTGAGAACAGAGTAGAAGTTACCCTCTTGGGAGGGACATTTACAAGGGAAAGCTCCATTTATCAGGGGGTCTCCCTCTCTGTACTGGGAAGAGGAAGATGACTAAATCAACCAGAAAGTCATCCATGGAGAAGGCACCAGCTTAGTCTTCATAACAAGCCTTACCCTGTTGACCCTGCTTTTCCTGGTCACTTCATCTCCCCACCACTTTTCTTTTGTCTTTAGGGAAAGATGGTATTTAAGGTGGTAACCTAGGTCATCTTGAGGCCACTTTAATGAGTTACTCATTTCCCCTGGGTATTTCCCATGTATACATGAGGTAAACATGTTAAAAAAAAAAACTCTCATTGTATTTCTCTTGTCAATCTTTCATCACAGGGGTCTCAGCTAAGAACTCGGAAGGGTTGAGGAAAATTACTTTTCCTTGCCTTCAGCAAGGACTTTTGAGGACCACTGTTTTACGCCACTGGCTCTCAACCTTGCCTGCAAGGTAGAATTACCTAGGGGAACTTTCCTATCTCCTGAGGCCTGATAGCCAAAGACCCTGATTGCTCTAGGGTGTGGCCAGGTCAGCAGATTTTTAGACCCCAATTGCTTCCAACATGGAGTCAAGATTGAAAACCACTGGTTTAGGTACTCACCTTCCCTAATCTTCTACAGCAATGTTGATACTAAGGGGTTGTTGGGCACAAAAGCCTTTCTATATCCCCCTTTCTTGATTATAGGAAATAGGCTTCATTCAGCCTCCAAGACCTTCCTGAGTTCCAAGGAACAGGTTCAAATGGATGCTTATTACGGAAGGGAGAGGATGAGGTAACAAGGGAATAACAGCCAAAAGAAACAATAGTGCAGCCTTGGGCAGGTCCTGGTCCACCCTCTCAAGGCATATACAGAAAATATTTGAGCTATTTCACAGATACTGAAAGCCCCACCAAGTGGGAGAAGTTAACTGCGTGCAGCCCACAAGCACTAGACCCCAGACGTGATGGAACCAGAAGGTTGCTGATGCTGACTACCACTTATCTCTTCACCAACCAATCAGAAGACTGCCCACGAGCTGACCACACCCTCTCTGAACCATTCCTGTAAAACTCCTCACTACCCTCTCCAGGTCTGGACACAGGGTTTTGAGGACAGGAGCCCGCTGAGGCCCTCTTTGCCTGGCAAAGCAGTTAAATTATTCTTTTCTGCTTCACCCAGAACTCTGCCTCAGAGATCTGATTCAGTGTCAAGGAACAGAAGCTGAATTCAACTGCAATATCAGTTGTGTTTTGGCACACAGGATTCAACAGTGAATGCTTCCATAGGAAGGAGAAAACTTTACAGGTTGGGGGGCGGTGGCTAGAACCCCATCTGTTTCTCCAAAATCACTGATCACTTTACCTGTTTTCAAGGCTGGTAAACTTGCCACTTACTCTCATTACCAGGGCATAGCACAGTATCTCCTTTCCCTCGTGAAATGGATTCATCTATCCTGAGTCCCCAAGACTCTTCCCAACCACCCATTCAACAGCCATGTCAATTGTCCAAGTCAGTGGTTCTCAGTTTGCTGTGTGTTAGAATTTCCTGGACACTTTTTTAAAAATACAAATGCCTGCGAGGGTGGGATGTTTCAAGAGAACAGCATCAAAACATGTATATTATCTATGGTGAAACAGATCACCAGCCCAGGTTGGATGCATGAGACAAGTGCTTGGGCCTGGTGCACTGGGAAGACCCAGAGGGATCGGGTAGAGAGGGAGGTGGGAGGGGGGATCGGGATGGGGAATACATGTAAATCCATGGCTGATTCATGTCAATGTATGACAAAAGCCACTACAATGTTGTGGAGTAATTGGCCTCCAACTGGTGAAAATAAATGAAAAAAAAGAAAAAAATAATAAAAATCAGTTATATTTCTACAAGAAAAAAAAAAAAAAAATACAAATGCCTGGGCCCCACCCAGATGGTCTGATGTAACTGGTCTAGGGTGCAACCTGGGTCTTGGGATTTTTTTTTTTGTCAAGCCATGGGGCTTGTGGGATCTTAGTTCCCTGACCAGGGATTGAACCCAAGTCCTGGAAAGTGGGAGTGTGGAGTCCTAACCACTGGACCACCAGGGAATTCCCAGGACCTTGGGATTTTTAAGAGTCTCTGCAGATCCTAATGTTCAACTGTTTGAAAACCACTGGTCCCAATGAGATTTGATTTAGTGTTGAGAAACTGACTTTTGCACCAAAAGATTCTAACAAAAATAGTCTATGAGACAAGCAGCTATGCAGAATTGTCATATTTTCAAACTAAGAACTCCTATACAATGCGATGAAGTGCTGTAAATGCAACAGAGAATGCTCGGAGATGAATCATTACTGGGAACACTGTATTCCAAATCTAAATTGCCCCTTCCCACAGTTAAGACCCCTACAGTGTCTTGGAGTCTCTGGCATGATCTATGCAGAGTTCATGGGCATGCCAGTTCTACAGATGTGAAGGCAAAGTACTTCTGCATAACAGCGTCTCTCAACTCATCAACTCTCTACCTCCTGGTGGGCCAACATTATACCAACATCAAATGCAAATTACAGATAAACTAATTTAAGTCCTAACTGCCTCTACCTCATCTCCCAAGGGGGGCTGCTGTTTGTGATCACACCTCCAAAGCAATGTGCCACCTGCGGACTGTCATTTTCATCAGATGTGCCTAATTACACAGCCTCATTCTGAAACTATCCTCCTGCATTCATTCCCAGGATCCCCAGTGGTGGAAGACATTTTCCCCAGTTTAAAATATCCTCTCTGCACATTTGCAGAGGACACTCTCGATGTCCAGAGGAGCATCTGAGAGGAGTTGCCACTCCTGGCAACAATCTTTAGGGAGCTTTGGAAGAGGAGTTTAAATAAATGTCAGAAGAGAGAAGTGGATGCTTTGTTCTGTGGTGAAAAGTCCATCCTCTGGCTGAAAGGGATGCATGCCAGACGATGAGTCACGCCGAGTGGGATGGAATGTGAAAAGCAAGGAACAGTACGTAACAGGGGCCTTCTGAACCATGGCTGAAGGCAGACAAGCAGGAGGAAAGCTTGTGGCCTCAGATTTTCTTAGGCTGAGCGATCTGGAAGCAAACAGACAAAACATCTGGGAGACACTGTGGTGGTTTGGCCTGGCAGATCCCCCTGGGAGTTCTCGCCACATGCAGATGGAGATACGAATTCAAGAAAATTGGGGGTTAAAAGGGAAACTGCTATTTGTCAACAACCCCCTGGTTAGACATGGTCCTCTTCCCACACCAAGGGCAGTCTGTCTGGTGAAGAGATGACTCAACCAGGAAGAAAAACCACTCTGTTAGGGAAGCGCAGGAGATTCTGCCCCCAAAGCTGTCTCTCCAGGTCACGGCCAGAAACAGAAATGAGAAGCAGTTGTGTTTCATTAAACCCACTGGCTTTTCCAGACTGAGTTTCAAATTCCAGTAAAAATACAATTCTGTACAAGTGGGTTTCACACTTCAGCCTGCATCAGAATCCCCTGGGGAGCCTGTGAAGAAACGCTCCCCCCCGCCAGGGTTTCCGTGTCTATGGTCCTGCAGGGCTGCGTGAGGGTCAGAGAATCTCCATCTCCAATCGGTTCCCAGGGACTCCAATGGGCCAGGGGTCATGTTCTGAGAGCCACTGCTTTGAGGATGATGCTGGGGGTGTTTAACCATAAAGGATGACTTACACGTGACTCTGAGCACTCATACCCAAGTACCTCTGTGTAAATATCTAGGTCCCCAGTAGGTCAAGTGAGCACAGGACCAGGAGTCACATGCAAGATGCTGACTGTGGCTGCCCAGGACGTGACTGGTGTGACAGCCACTTCTTGTTTCATATACTAAATAGCAGCTAAATGTCAAACAAGAAAAATACCATTAAAACACTGGTGGGAGCATAAAGGGAAATACCACACCCCACGCACAGAAAGCAGTGTGTGTGTGGGATGGAGTGGGGAGGGGGAGCAGTGCGGTGAGAGACTCAGAAGATGAAGGAATGTTATTTTGTGGATGAGATACTCATCTTTTATATGGAAGACAGACCAGCCTTCAGGGAAGGAGCAGGAGGGTGTTGGTTATTTATTTACTAATCTCATGACTATTAATGTCCACAGGGTGCATGGGCTTGTGGTGAGCTATACATCTGAAAGAATATCCTAGTCTAGAGGTCTGTGATGTTGGGGTAAGGAGCCAGTGAAAGTGGAGTCTGTCTTCCCTGAAGACTTAAATTTGGGACTCGACCATTGTTTATCGGGCAGCCAGGGCTGGTTTTAGTTAGACTCTCCTAGACGCAGGAGAATGGATATAATGATATCTCAAGTGCTGTTTCTTCTTTAGGTAAAGAAAGCATGTAAAGAAAAGTCAGTGCTTCAGTGGGAAGCTATGCACTGTCTATAGTTCACCCTTCCCTGTGACCTCATTCTGAGTCTATGAAAGCTATTTAACAACTCTGTAAGCTGGAAATAATTGATAGCAAAGTAATTATTGCCTATAGACATGCAAATGGAGGGCCCAGCACCTTCCCTCTCTCACGGGAAGAACGAAGAAGCAGGTTTCATCTCCACCATCCTGCAATACCACTGTGATGCCAGCCTGGAGGTAGGGCAGACTCAGCAGGCTAAGGGCACAGTCCGCAATGAGATCGCCCTCATTTCAGATGCCAGCTGCAAGTTTGGGGGTCCTCAAGCTACCAGCACTTCTGACCAATTGGCCACTAACTCAGGGGAGCCCACTACTCCTTTATGCTTGAGAATTCATGAGAATGACTCACAGAACTCAGGAAGTCTCTATAGTTATGATTGCAATTTTGTAATATATGGTACAAATGAGGATGGGTCAGATGAAAAGACATGCGGGGTGAGGTCCAGAAGGGTCTCAAACAGAGCTGCTGCATCCTTTTCCCGTGGAATCAGGGCATGTAAAACTCAGCACACGGGTGTTTACTAACCAGGAAGCTCTCTGGAGCCCACTGTTAAGAGTTTGTACAGGAGTCTCATTACATAGTTATGATCAGATGGATAATCAGCTACATGATGGAACTCAATATCCAGCACCAACCCCACTCCTTCCTGGAGGTCCAGGGGACATCACCTGGCTCATAGCCACAAACCTCTAATGACAAGGTTGTCTAATCACATGATTGGCCCCCATCCTGAGTTGTCTTCTAAGCATGAACACCAATGTGGTACAAGGACCCACCATGAATAATAATCCTTCTATCATTTGGGGCTTCCCTGGTTGTTTAGACTATAAAGAATCCGCCTGCAATGCAGGAGACCTTGCTTCAATCTCTGGGTCAGGAAGATCTCCTGGAGAAGGAAATGGCAACCCACTCCCGCATTCTTACCTGGGAAACCCCATGGAAAGAGGAGTCTAGAGGGCTACAGTCTATGTGGTGGCAAAGAGTCGGACGCGACTGAGTGACTCTCACTCACTTTCTATCACTCAGGAAATTCCAAGGATTTAACATTTTCCTCCCAGGAGCTACAGAGACAAAGGCCAACCAATTCTTTATTATACGTCAGTCCCCATTTTGAATATAAAAATATATGTTTTTGTATTCTCGATCCATATACATGTCTGTTTTTTTGGATGGATCGTTCAACTGGTTACAACATCACTGGGTTCCTTGGTTTTTATTTTTAAAACCAAGGTATCTACAGCAGGAGGAAAGCTAGGACTGCTCTCGGATAACCCCATCATTTTGTGGTTAAGAAGACAATGCCAAGAGATGAGGGATGTGCCCTGGAGTCTCATAGCCCGGTGGAGCCCACTTGGGATTGGAATTCGTGCTTCCAGACTCTAAGCTGTGTTTGTAGCAGAGAAAAATCATTTTCCCTCTACCTTTTCAGGTACTTGGCTGAGATGCCCATAATCAAAGAACAGAAGTTTAACAACATGAATACCTCCTGCATGTGTGGGAGAGACCCAGCAGAACTTAAAAGTGAAGTGTTAGTCACTCAGTTGTGTCCAACTCTTCACGAATCCATGAACTGTAGCCCGCCAGGCTCCTCTGTCCATGGAATTCTCCAGGAAAGAATGCTGGAGTGGGTTGCCATTTCCTTCTCCAGGGGATCTTCCTGACTCAGGGATCGAGCCTGGGCCTCCTGCATTTCTGGCTGATTCTTTACCATCTGAGCCACCAGGGAAGCCCTAGCAGAACTCATTATCTCCCCAAAAAGGTCCAAGACACCACTGTAAATACCATCTTCAGCTAAAGACAAAAGATGTTGGGTGGAGGGAAGTGGGTTCAGGCAAGGTTTTCAGGGAAAGCACAGTAAACAAGGGTAAGAATGTTAACCAGATTTAAACCGATGCCTTTACCACAGGTAGAATTTCTAGACATTAAGAATCATCCTTCTTTCCCTGGTACAGAGACGGAGTGTGCATGCATGCTCAGTCATGTCTGACTCTTTGTAACCCCATGGACTGCAGCCACTAGGCTCCTCTGTTCACGGGATTCTCCAGGCAAGAACACTGCAGTGGGTTGCCATTTCCTTCTCCAGGGGATCTTCCTGACCCAAATATCAAATTGCGTTTCCTTTATCTCCTGTATTGGCAGGCATTCTTTACCACTGAGCCACCTGGGAAGCCCACAGAGAGGGAGACGCCCTTACAAATGGAGATTTCACTTATAACCAAAGGGTAACTTCTTTTCTGTTTTCAGAGCTTCTCCTGTATAGGCTGTTTCTTAACAATAATCAGCTCAGAATAATCCGTATGCCAAAGAGGCATATTTGGAGAGGGGGTGGCGTGTCCTGCTCGCCTTCATGTTCCTCACCAACATGTATACCACGTAGCCAAACACTCTGTTCTCCTCCCTCCCCTGCCCTCGACTCCTGAAGATCACAGCATCCAAGCCCTGATTCACTCCCATCAGGAACTCTCTGCTTATCCTGTCTGGCTCTTCCTTTATAGCAGGATTTCCCTGGTGGTCCAGTGGTTGACTCTGCACTCCAGCGCAGGGGCCCTGGGTTCAGTCCCTGGTCAGGGAACTAGATCCCATGTGCTGCAACTAAGACCTGGCACGGCCTAATGAACAAATACTAAAAAAAAAAAGAACTCCTTGTGGCTGAGTGTAGAGCTTTGGCCCAACTGGCACCTACATTACCTAAGACAATTCCACCAGCATGTGCAATGTACTTACAACTGTTGGCAAATACATAAATGATACTTAGTGCAAAAGTATGTAAGTGAATAATAGCAAACAATGATGATTAACATTCATAGGACATTGACTTTCTGCCTGCAAATTACTTTCCTTGCACACATGTAAAACTCACATCAGCTCCACAGATTAGGTATTATTATTATTGCTACTTTACAGCTGAGGAAAATGAAGCTTATAAAGGTTGAAAACAGACAAGAAGATGGCACAAGACAGAAGATGGCAGAGTATGGTCTGTTTGCTTGTTGAGTTGAAGTCAATCCCTAGGCCAGCTTTCCTCAAGCTTGAGTGTGCGTCAGGATCAGCTCCTGGAGGGCTTGCTAAAACACCTGGGGTGGGATCGTGGAATTAGCATTTCTAGCAAGTTCTCAGGGGACAAGGATGATACAGGCTTTGAGTCCACAGGCCCACCACTGCTCTAGGCTTTGCTGGCCGACAGTGAACAGAAATAAACACAGGTCAACACAACCTAAGGAGAAATGTAGGCCACGTTTTATACACTGAGAGCAATCTGGTACATTTTTCATTTTTATCAGGAAGACATGAGTGACCCAGCTTTACTCTTTCACTGTTTATTAAGCATATGATGGGATTGGGGCAGAGTGTGAATGAAAGGAAGGGATGTCTTCTGGCAGTCTTAGGATCTTTCAAGAAATGGGGGTCGGGGGGGAATGCCAGTAAAGTTATCTATTTCTGTGCAGATTCCAAACTGAAATACAGTTTGAAAACTGTCTCCAAATCAGAACATCATATCAACTAGTGTGTTCTGAGAAAATGATACAGGGGAACAGAAAACAATTATGTGAAAAATTATGTGAAACTCTTTTTCTTTTTTTATCTATCCAAGCCTGTGCCAGCCAGGAAGAAGGTGGTGGTGGTAGGTACCTGCAGTAGCCTTTAGAGGAAAAAATACATTCATTGTTCATCAGCCCAGGCCTTCTGTGAGAACACAGCCCCTAGCTGTGACATCGTGGTCAGCTGCTGCTCTGTTGACCAAGACCCACACAATACCCCTTGTCTTTCTCATTTTAAGGTGAATGGATCTGGACTGTTGGATTGGCCATCAAACACACATTGGAACAATCCATTCAAGAAGCACCCACACTGATCAAGGAAGAATCTTTGGTGAGAAAGAATAGGCCATTTAAAGCAGAGGTTTTCAAAATTCACTGCAAAATGACATCACTTGGGGGAGCTTTTATAAATCTGAAGTCCAGGCCTTAGTTCAGACCCATTACAACAGAATCTGCAAGTAGATCCAAGCACTGGCATCTTTGAAGTTGCCCAGGCGACGCCAACGTGCAACTAAGCTTGAGTCACTGTCCTGAGAATTCCCTGGATGCCGAGTGGTGAGGACTCTGTACTTCCACTGCTGACAGCATGGGTTCAATCCCAGGCTGGGGAACTAAGATTCCACAAGGTGCACAGAGTGGCCAAAAAAACCCAAACAGTCAGTGTCTTGAAGAACTTCTGATCTATTAAGTTGAATAAGATTCCCCAGGGGATCTTGCTAAAAGGCAGACTCCTCTGACTTAGTAAGCCTAGAGTGGGGCCTAAGACACTGCATTTCTAACAAGCTCCTAGACAGAATGTATCTCAAGCATAAGAATAGCAGCAAAATGCCTAGCAAAGTTGTGCTCCACTGAATGCAAAGATATCCAGCTGCTGAGACCTTCTGGTTTGGCTGGAGTCACAGCAAGCACCAGATAAAATCAAGACATCAGCCATTCAGCCCCATTGAGAGTGTTATATCCTGTCTCTGGTGAGGCAACAGCTGAAATCCTAATTTCTCTTACCGGGCCTCACTACATGAAATGCTCAGCATTTCCTAGCATAGAATATTGTGCCCTCTGGACAGACTGTTGGATTTGATGAACCCTCAGTAATCCCATGTTTACCAGCATTGCTCAGTGAAATCAGATTTCAGAGGACAGCATGTTCTTCCATATGGTATGCATGGGACTAAGCCTTGCCAATAATTTTCTAAGTCATCAGGCATTCCCCTCTCCCTCCACCACCAGAATTCTGATTTGTACCAGGTATATGTTATTCAATGACATCCTCCCCTCTTCCTGCCCATGCTAGCAATTCACCAAACCCCACCATCTTCTTCCCTACTTGTCTACCAATCATAGCCTCCTGTGCTATTAGGTGTGGTCACGTGACTGGATTGTAGCCAATGGAATGTAAGTAGAAATAATGTGTGTGGCATGCAGACCAGGCCCATAAAAATCTCTCTCCATGTGATCTTCTATGTGCTTTCCCCTCTGCCAACTTTGTGCAAATATGCTCAGCAACTTGGAAGCCATGTGCTACAGATGGTAGAGCCACAAGATGGAGAGGGAGCTTCCTGCCAATTAGGAACACTTCTTTTTTGACTTTATGGAGAAATACAGTTGTTTTGTATTTGAATCATTCCACCATTTGTAAGTTTTGTTTTTTTTTAACAGCTGCTAAACATATTTTAATTACTATACCTTGTAACCATCACAGTCTACCTTCCATGGGCAAGCAGAACTTGGGGATATGGAGAGAGAACCATGAGTCACCCAGTTGACAGCACAGCCTGCACCCCATCCTAGACAGCAAAGTGTTTGTTTGAGGAATGAAAGAGTCTCCCTTCTTCTTCATGGATCCCTCTTACTATGCCTCTCTGCTGCTAGACTGTTGCAAGAGGGTTTGGAGAGTCTCTCTATGAAGAGAAGAGATATGGTGAGCCAAAGAAAGAACAAGGAGCAGCTGACTGCTGAGATCTACTTTTTGTGTTGGTTTTAAGAATGAGAATGATGAGACATGCACCCCAGTGTTCATAGAAGCACTATTTACAATAGGTAAGACATGGAGGCAACCTAAATGTCCACTGACAGTGGAATGGATAAAGAAGATGTGGTACATATATACAATGGAACATTACTCAGCCATGAAAAAGAATGAAACCATGCCATTTGCAGCAGCATGGATGGACAGACAGATTATCATATGAAGTGAAGTAAGACAAAGAAAGACAAATATATGATATTTGTCTAGGCGGAATCTAAAAGAAATGTTAGAAATGAACTTATTTACAATACAGAAATAGATCCACAGACATAGAAACCAAACTTATGGTTACCAAAAGGGAAAGGGGAGGACAAATTAGGAGTTTGGGATAACCAGATACAAACTAGTATATATAAAATAGATAATCAACAAGGCCCTACTGTATAGCACAGGGAACTATATTCAATACCCTGTAATAACTTATAATGGAAAAGAATCAGAAAAAGAATATATATAACTGAATCATTTTGCTGTACACTTGAAAGGAGAGAAGCTAGGGAGAATAAATGATGGTGATGATAAGTAACACGATTAACAATTTAACACATGCCATCACTGTTATACAGTTTTACACACACTACCTCATTCATTCTGCAGAACAATCCAATTATTAAGTACTATTAATATTCTCCTTTCACACAGGCAAAAATAGAGGCCCAGAGAGATGAACTTGATACTCTGTTAGAGGCAGAGCCAAGAGGCAAACCCAGGCAGCCTGCCTCCAGTTCTCTCACTGGTATCCACTGTACCGGACAGTTTCAGGGTCTGGTAGAGATCCAACCACCAGTGAAAGGTAATGTGTGTGTCTGTAGTTTCTTTGCTGTCTTAAGAGTGAAACTGCAGCTGGACAGAGCAAGAACCTGGCAGAATCAGGGAAGCCTAACAACTGGAGAACCCTCAATACATGTGGCATAGTATATGAAGAAGCCTTTTAGGTAGCTCACATTTTGGCCAACTACATAGTCTATTTTTCACCATTGCTCCTGGTTGAGACCCAAAATAACACATTCAAACATAACCTCATGGGGACCTTAAATGAATGAATACATGCATGCATGATAATAGGCTCTGTTTCTTTATTCTTTTTTTGCCACACTAGCAGTATGTGGGATTTTAGGTCCCCGACTAGGGATCGAATCCACGTCCCTAGCATTGTCTTAACCAGTGGCCCACGAGGGAAGTCCCTCAGTTTCTTCCATGCCTATTTCCTTACACTTATAACTTATTTGCATCCTCAAAAATTTTAATTATCTTGAAAAAAACTATACAGCCAAAAAGGGTATGCAATATATAAGTATATTGGAGGATAATAAAATGCACATCTCTGCATGTACAACCAAGCTGAAGATAAAAAACATTCTAGGATCTTTGAAGTGCCCTGTGTACTCCTTCTTAGTCTCATATTTTTACTCCCCCACCTCCAAAAGGTATTCAAAATCATTTTAATTATCCCTTTGCTATCTTTTTCACCTTACCCCAGAGTTCCTCAATAGTGGCACTACTGACATTTTTGATGGGATAATCTCTTGTTGTGAGGGGCTGTCCTATGCTGTTATGAGTTGAATTATACTCCCCCCCGCCACAAGATGTAGTGAAGTCCTAACTCCCAATATCTCAGATCTGACCTTATCTGAAAAATAGAGTGGTACTAGAGTAATTAGTTAAGATGAGGTTATACTGGAGTAGGATAGGTCTTTAATCCAACATGACTTGTGTCATATAACTCTATATATTAATACATGGAATTACACATGTGTCCTTCTATGACTTGCTGCCTTTTTGATCAGTGTTATGTGTCTGAGGTTTACCCAGGTTGGTGCATGGGGCTGGTGTGTATTCATTTTCTCTGCTGTATGGTATTCCATGCTGCCAATATGCCTAGTTCCCCACTCCTTCCATCCAGGGAAAAGACAGAGACAGGGAAGTTTCTCAGATGTCTCCTCTGTGTTGTGGGTACATTTCTTGTTCACCCTAACACCAAAGGTGAAACACTTCAGGATCATCGCCTTATGGAGGGTACTCCTATTAAGATCTCTACCTTAATGTTCCCTAGGCTTTATTGTCTCCCAACCCTTGTCCCCAGCCCCATGAAGCCTCTAAAACAGAACTTGAGGGTCACTTTCCCTTCCCCTTTGACCTTTGTAGATTTCCTTCCTGCTTGCCAGTTTAGGAAGTGCATTTGAAAAACTTATTTTTCCAGAACTCTTATCAGGACTCTTAGAACTGAAGAAATGTGTATTTCTCTTCCAAGAAAGAAGAAAACAAGTTATTGGAAATGAACTGATTAGTCTGGTAAATCTTAAGAAGTCTTAGAGTTGAACACTGAAACACCTCAAGAAACAGTATATTTACAGCTAACCACCATCTTTCATGAAACATAAGGAGATCTTGAACCATCTATGGAAGACTGCCCCTCCAGCATTTCACTCATCCACCACATCACTATTCATTACTTAACTGAATAATTTCACCATTAAGCACACATCCATCCCTGAGCCTAGTTCCAGGAGAATCCACTTTGATTTATGTACAGAATCAGAAACACTGAGCTTAGAAGCATGATCTGCATTCTTACTCCAAATTTATAGAGGTCATGTGCCCCCTCTGCATTTTGTTGAGCTTTCTAGGGCTGTTCCATAATTTTAGAGTCCAGTCATTTTCCTGCAGAAATTTCACTACTATGACTATGAGGCTTGCCTTGTAGAAGCTGCACAATCATGCCAGAAGCCACCTCTGGGGCATCCTTTCCTATCAAGAGATTTAAATCCAAAGCAAGAGGTGAACTTTTATGCAAAATGAATGAAACAAAACCAGGTTGGGGAGGAGGGGAATACTGCAAATATTCTGACATATTCCAAATGCCAAAAGCCCACAAGTCTATTTTCATGCATGCATGTATTCACTCATTTAAGGTCCCCACGAGGTTGTTTGAATGTGTTATTTTGGGTCTCAGTCAGAAGCAATGGTAAAAAATAGACTATGTATTCGACCAAGTGTGGGCTACTCCTTGTCAATTGCTTCCACCCCTGTCATTTGTCTCTCTCAACACCTTCACCCTGATTTATTGTCCTGTACTTAAAATTACATTGTTTACTTATTTTTATAATCTTATAGTAAAAATATTATATTAATTTTGATAATATATAAATTATTTATTTTAGCCTAATTACATTCTTTCTTCTTAGCAAGAAGATATTGGTTACCTCTGTATCCAAGCTTCTCTCAGAGTTTGGCATACAGTACATGCTCAATAAATATTTGCTGAATAGTGAATGGATATATGAATTCAGAATTGGAATTTGAAAGAAAAATAAATATATATATTTTTACTCAAAAGTATGTGCTATTATTTAACTATTTCAACTCATTTTCTGCATTTATAATTAGGGACCAGGTAACATTAATCTAGCATTTTGTGGGACCAGTACTCCCCACATGAACAAGACAGTATTAACATTAGAACACAGCTGACTTTTGAGCAAAGAACTTTTCTATTAGGTTTTGATCATGATCAAGTCTCCTTCATCTGGATAAAAAGAAAGAAAACTTCCTTTGAGTTCATTTTGACCCCATTTCCCACCCCCAGAAAATGCTCCCCTTTCCCTCTCCCTTTAAACTCACTCCGTGTCTGAACTTTCAACATGCTTTCACTTCCCAGCAAGCCTTTCACCAAGTACCTTTCATTCATGTCATCACAATCTCTAAGCCACTAAAACGCATAGAAACTCTTCTGCTCCCAACCTTCCTGAGCTCTTGGCATCATTAAATGCACCCCTTCCAAAAGCATCCTCGGGACTTCCCTGGTGCTCCAGTGGCTAAGATGCTGCACTCCCAATGCAGGGGGCCTGGGTTCAATATCCAGTCAGGGAACTAGATCCCATGCTACAACTACAAAATTCTGCATAATGCAATTAAAAGACCTCGTGTGCTGTAACTAAACATCTTGCATGCTGCAAGTAAGACTCAGGGTGGTCAAATAAATATGTAAATAAGTATTTTAAAAAACAGAAGCATCCTGTTTATGGTGCTAGCATGACACCAGTTTTTCTGCTTGTCTCCCTAAGGCTCTGAATGCTCCCTCAGAATCCCTTTGTCTCTTCTATTTCACCTTGAAGTCTAGTTCTTCCCCTTTGTTTCTCCCCTTTCTTCTTCCTCTCGATTTTCTACCCATGTCATTCATTCTCTGGCCTGTTTTAGCTATTGCACCTCCCTCGGCCATGAATAGAAGACTTGTATGCCTAACTCTTAACTCTCCATCTTCGTCCAGTTGTGGCAGAAGCACCTCCATCTTAACATGTCGCAAACCAGATGTGCACTCTTTCTCCCATCCTAGGGATTCCTCTCTTTGGGGATGGCCCCATCAACTACCCACACAGTTTATCAGGAATCATTTCTGATACTCTTTCTTCATGTCCACATCCCAACCAGGCAGTTAAACATCTGACACTGTATTTCACTCCATTCCCATGGCCCCATTCTAGTCCTCACTTGCTATAACCATCTAAGCTTCATTAAAAGCAATTTGTCCCCATCAATTAGTTTACTAAAGATATCATTTTAAAACCCAAATCTGTTCATGTATAAGCATTTCAATTTCTTCCAACTACTCTCTGTATAAGACTCAAAATTCTTACCTGGGTATTTCACATTCTCATTCTTCCCTCCAATCCTCTGCCCATACCTGACATAGAAAACTCTCATTATGAAACTCTCAGTTTAAGTATATTTTCCACCATAAACCCCTATCCTGATTCCCAGATAGGTGAGAGCTCCATTATTTGCTTTCTTAGCATCTAGTACTTCTTAGCACTTGTCACAAAGGTAATAAAGTGATTATAAATAATAACTGTACAAATTATTATTTTATGTATGTATGTCCTTGTAGGAGGTTGAAAATTCAATGAGGTCAGGGGTTTGTCTATGGTTTTTAATCACTTCCTAACCCTTTCCTGCATCAAAGCATGAGGAGAAAAATGATATTTACAAGAGAAATTGGAATAATGAGGGCAAGAGGCTATTTCCAGCCAAAGGCCACCAACCTGTGGTCTCTGGTTGGCTGAGACTCTGCCCTCCACCTTGGGCTGGAGTAATAAATGTGTCCGCACACATGGCTACTGAGCTAGTTGGGAAACTCACCTTTCCACTGACATTATATCCCTAGGGCTTGCATAGTTTTTCTACTCTTAACATATTGCTTCCCAACAGAGCTTTTTTCCCCCATTGCTAGAGATATTTAAGATGAGTCTAAAGGAAATTTATTCCAAGTCTAAAGTTTACCCAGTAATCATCCAGCAAGGCCTTGGAGACTTCACTAGTTTAGGAGATGAACCAGGGGATTGTAAGTACAAGCCCACATGGGAAGAGAGGAGGAGGGCAGCCACAAAAATGTCAGTGAGGGCTCTCCTGGTGGTTCAATGGTAAAGAATATGCTTGCCAATGCAGAGGACAAGGGTTCAATCCCTGGTCTGGGAAGATCCCACATGCCACAAAGGAACTAAGTTCAAAGGCTGCAACTACTGAGCCTGTGTGCTAGAGCCTGGGAGCTACAGCTACTGAAGCCCAAATGCCCTAGAGGCCTGTGCTCCACAAGAGGAGCCACCGCAATGGGAAGCCCGTGTACTGCAGCAAAGAGTACCGCTCACCACAACTCGAGAAAAGCGATGAAGACCCAGCACAGCCAAAAATAATTAAGCAGTTAATACAATTTTGAATAATTCCAGTGAATACAGGCATTACAAAAGGAGCTCCAGCATACAGAAGCCTGGACTTATGGCGCCCAGTTTTGATGTACTGCAGACTGCTCTAAGGGGAAATAAAAGGAAATGTAAGTACCCACCTACTGTTACATGCTTGGTTGTATATTTATAAATTATATACATATATTATAGTTCTGATACAGTACATACATTATAAAAGGAAGCAAAATTGCAAACTTAACATGATACAGATGAACTAAAACAGATCTTAAGTCTCGCTAATTAGGATGCTTCCTATTTTTATTTACCAATATTTTAAACACAATTTGAATCAGTTCTAATGAGATGGATGAAACTGGAGCCCATTATACAGAGTGAAGTAAGCCAGAAAGATAAAGACCATTACAGTATACATATATACACATATATATGGAATTTAGAAAGATGGTAATGATAACCCTATATGCAAAACAGAAAAAGAGACATAGATGTACAGAACAGACTTTTGGACTCTGTGGGAGAAGGCGAGGGTGGGATGTTTCGAGAGAACAGCATCGAAACATGTATATTATCTATAGTGAAACAGATCATCAGCCCAGGTTGGATGCATGAGACAAGTGCTCGGGCCTGGTGCACTGGGAAGACCCAGAGGGACCGGGTGGAGAGGGAGGTGTGAGGGGGGATAGGGATGGGGAATACATGTAAATCCATGGCTGATTCATGTCAATGTATGACAAAACCCACTACAATATTGTAAAGTAATCAGCCTCCAACTAATAAAAATAAATGAAAAAAAAAAAAGAGTAGGTACATAAAGAAGGCTGAGAACTGAAGAACTGATGCTTTCAAACTGTGGTGCTGGAGAAGATTCTTGAGAGTCTCTTGGACTGCAAGGAGATCAAACCAGTCAATCCTAAAGGAAATCAATTCTGACTATCCATTGGAAGGACTGATGCTGAAGCTCCAATACTTTGGCCACCGGATGCAAAGAGCCAACTCACTGGAAAAGACCCTGAGGTTGAGAAAGATTGAAGGCAAAAGGAGAAGGGGGTGGCAGAGGATGAGATGGTTGGATGGCATCACCAACTCAATGGACATGAATTTGAGCAAACTCTGGGAGATAGTGGAGGACAGAGGAACCTGGGGTGCTGCAGTCCATGGGGTCACAAAGAGTGGGACACAACTTAGCAACTGAACAACAAAAACTTTTTCTTGAGTCTATACTCTTTTGGTAGGGCTATAGTTAAAATATTTGGATGCATATGAATTTGAGCTTGGCACCAGCAGACTTTTGAGCCAGTCCCAGCCCACTGTGAAGGATTAAACAGGGGCCAGTGTACAGGGGTATACTTGGCTCACATATATAAAAATGAATCAAAATAAAACTACCCTTTTCCTGCTTTTCCAGAATGGTTCTTTTCCACAAATGGTTATATTTCCACATCTGATGGTATGGAAAGAGACTCTGGATTCTTTTCCGGCCATGAGACCATGGGCAAGGTATGTATTAATAAACAGCTTACATTTCATTTTCCTTACCAGGAAAATGTAAATACTGATAGTGACCTTAGAGGTTTGATAAGTAAAAGATTGTATGCATAATAGGGGCCCAGTGTCAAGAATGTAGCAAGCACTCAGTAAAAACTAATCATTATTATTTATATTTCTGCACATATGTATTAATATATAAATATATAATATACATACATTATATATATGTATATATATTATATATATATGTATATATAATTATATATATATAATGTACATATATATATATATATGTACAACGATAGGATGCTGCCATCTTTGCTTGCCAATAATGGTCAACTCAGTGAATTCTCTAGTGATCCAGTGGTTAGGACTACACATTTTCACTGCTCAGGACCTGGGTTCGATCCCTGGTCAGTGAACTAAAATCACGCAAGCCATGCTGCATGGCCAAAAGAAAAAGTCAACTATCAGCCCTTTCATACAGTCCAACATAACACACACCATGAGAGCCCCTCTGATCTTGGGGCCTGGTGGTTTACCCTCTAAGACTTTGATTCAGTGACCTACAAAGTTGGCACCTGCTTTCCTAACCTTAACCTATATTTAGAATTCTTGGAGCCTAAAAGTATTTATCACCTTGTACTATTTCTTGGGAGGAAGACTCTTCGTGTCAAATTCCCTTTGTGAGAGCCTGAGTTTTGACTGCCCTCATCAAGAGGGTGGGCAAATTACAGCCACAGGCCAAATGGGCTGCCATGTGTTATTGTAAATCAAGTTTTACTGGAGCAGAGCCAAGCTCATTGACTCATGTATTTTCTGCTTCTTCTCTGTAAGAGCCGAGTTGTGTAGATGTGAACACTGATTCAGAGAGCAAAGAATATTTACTCTTTGCCCTTTTATAGAGGAAGCTCACTACCCCCTGGTTGAAATTTGTTTTTGTTGCTTAGTCGTTTAGTCATATCTGACTCTTTGAGACCCCATGGACTGTAGCCTGCCAGGTGTCTCTGTCCATGGAATTCTCCAAGCAAGAACACTGGAGTTGGTTGCCATTCCCTTCTCAGAGGATCTTCCTGACCCAGGGATCAAACCCAGGTCTCCTGCATTGATGTGGATTCTCATACTGCTGAGAGACCAGGGAAGCCGCTAGTCGAGACTAGAGATCTGCAAAACAGAGTCCACTAGTATAGGGCAGAGGAAAGAAAACTTTTCTTGATGGTCATTTTTCTCATTATAAACCAAGGGAACAACTAGATCAGCAAGGAGCCAGTGGCTCCTCTGCCTTCATTTTCTGGCTGTCAACATATCATGAAATAGCGCACTTTATGAATACCTGTGCAGTGTGTCTCCAGATTGTGTTACTGAGCGGTAACTAACTTGAATCCCCCAAATGGACAAGTGACTTTAAAAGATACCAGTAAACAACAATAGTATCAATAATACTAATAATGCAAGCATGGGGCCGGGGTGGGAGGGATGAGATGTTTATCAGTCTTGTTAGAAATGAAAATCAATCAAATTTTTTAAAAAAGGTCAGCTAAGAGAAATTCAAAATGATCAAGAAGTTTACTTGAAATAAAGTTTTCATGCAGCACAAGTAAGAATAAAATGCACCTGAAACTAACACAACACTGTAAATCAACTATACTTCAATAAAAAATTTGTTAAAAAAAGAAAAAAATTCACAAGGGTGAAAGAGGAGTGTGAAAAAGCTGGCTTAAAACTCAACTTTCAGAAAACTAAGATCATGGCATCCGGTTCCATCACTTCATGGCAAATAGCTGGGGAAACAATGGAAACAAGGACAGACTTTATTTTCTTGGGCTACAAAATCATTGTAGATGGTGACTGCAGCCATGAAATTAAAAGACGCTTAGTCTTTGGAAATAAAGCTATGACAAACCTAGACAGTGTATTAAAAAGCAGAGACATTACTTTGCTGACAAAGGTCCAACAACAGGATATATATCCAAATCTTTTAAGTAGCTACGTCTGAAGAGGGAGGAACAGCAACGGCCTAGGGAAGGGAGCAGAGGAGAGTTCAACTTCTATCTCCATAATTTCATTTATATTAAAACAATGCACAAATTAACATATGTTTATTTTGAGAAATAAGTGGATGATATTTTAATATTATTTTAAACATCTTTACTGTATTTCAAAAAATATTTTTGAAATAGTCTTCAAAAGGAAAGTTTTTCCTCCTTTTTTTTTTTTAAAGATGTGGATACTTGCAAGCATGTTTTATAGTGCCTCTCTGTGCTTTTTAGTAAAAAGGGCCTTGATATATGCCTGTAGTAGTCAGCAGTGTAGCTGAGTTATTTACCATGAAATATCAAAGTTTTGTTTTGCTTTTTTTAAAAAGCACCCCTGCTTATATCAATAATCTTAGTATTTCATTTCCATGTTCATTTGGTAATTCATGAAGCTATGGGCAGAATGTACTTGGGTCATTACATTTTTTTCCCATTATTAAAACATCATACCTACACCTAGAATAGTAATGCAAATTCAGCAGAGATATTTTCTCACAGTTGAGACATTTCTTAATAGATGGCCTGTATCCTATTAGAGTTTGGCCCAATACAATCATCATATACAGACTCCAGCTCCAAGCAGAAATATAGATTATGCTGCTGACATCCAGTTTCATCAGGTTGATGAATGGATCCAATCAATTCCTAAGCTTTCAAAGACTCTCTATACATTTTCTGTCATGCTGAATTCATATGAGAACATTATATTTAAATCCATTATAAAATGTGTTCTCTGAAAATAAAGAGAAATAAAAAATCCAGTGCCCTAGAGCTACAGCAGTAAGTCAGAAGAAGTTACAAAAGCACTTCAGATGTTAGCCTTACGGGTCCTCATGTTGAGGATGGGGAACCTTTGATTTTCAAAGACCATTTATGATGAAAGGCTCCTGTAGGGCTCTAAGAGTGAGGGCATCTATCAAAGCACTGAGCATTTACATTTTGTAAAATACCTAAGAGGGTCACTTAGGCTGTAACTACTGAAGAGGCAGGTTCTGGAGTCCCTAAGTTTCCTATAGCACAGTTTCAAATGATGCCAAGGAGACATCAATCACTGGAGCCCGTGGTGTCTTTCTGTCCCAAGTGGGTTCTAAAGCAAACAGAAATTCTTCAGAAAGGATCAGAATAAATATGTTTCTCTGTTAGAACTCCTTTTCTTCAGGGATAGTTGCCAGAAATTGCTTTCCACAGCTAATACTAAAAATTTCTCATTTAGTCTTATAAGTTTCAGGCCTGATGAGTTGCAACATGATTAGAAATTTGTAATTTATTGCAATTGGAGTTATGTTTTCATTTATGCAAACATCTTTTTGCAATTTGTCATGTAGCCACAGGAGGCAGAGTTCCATATTAAACTGAGCCCTCTAGAGAACTGATAATGTTCTTAGATAAATGCTTCCTCTTTTGGTAGAGCTCAGAAGGAGGAAAAACAGAAAGAATGTTTGCAAAGATATAGGGTAGTTGGAGGTGCATTAAAATAAAATATTGTAAGTTAGATATAAAAGACTAAGTATTTTTCTCTTTTAGATTTCAAATGGTATGTGGTTATGCAATATTTCAGATGAAATAAAGTATTCTGGTTAATCAAAGCTCTGGTTCCTAAAACTTTCACAAGATATAGATTATCTCCTTTTAAGGAATCAAGATTGAGGAAGGTAATATTAAGATTATTCTTAAATACAATCTTATAACTAGTGTAATTGAGCTCTTAATGTGTGCTAATCACTTTAGAATACTATCTCTTTCAATTTATTACTACACATATTGTTAAACATGACTCCACTGGAAAAAATAATTTGTCCTTTACTTGGGAAAAATAAGATAGATTGATTGGTAGAGATTTTCAAGTGATTGAATGGTTGCTAAGTAAACCATTTCATTATAAATAATGAAAATGAAAGGAAAATATTAACAATTGAACTGCAAAAAACTTAGAACCATGTTGAATATTAAGCAATCCTAGCTTAATTATCTTAATCTTTTTCAACTTTACAGGTAGCCCACTATGAACCATCAAGGAAATTGATACCGTCAAGTATATATGGATAAAATGTATACATTAGCAACTCCAGTGCCTGGTGAAAGCAACCTTCCTATTGATATATAAAGACCTTTTATAAATGAATAAGAAAAAGACAATGCTAGGGGAAAATAGGAAAACCACC
The DNA here is from genome assembly GCF_019320065.1 of Cervus canadensis. Lineage (NCBI taxonomy): Eukaryota > Metazoa > Chordata > Mammalia > Artiodactyla > Cervidae > Cervus > Cervus canadensis. The sequence goes on from NC_057419.1 coordinate 18,239,419, forward strand.
TGAACAGGCACATTCCAATAGAGGAAATTCAAATGGTCAGTATCATATGAGAAGGTGTTCAACCTCATTGGCAACTAAGTAAACACAAGTTGAAACTATAAGATGCCACTACATACACATCAGAGTGGCATCTGCTATTACTCATGTATCAGAATGGCAAGATCTTTTTACATATATGGCTTTGATAGATATTAACAAGGATGGAGAGCAATGAGAACCCACACACTGTTGATGGGAGTAAATACTATAAAATCACTTTTGAGTGTGTCTGGCAATACAGCTGGAAATGTGTACAGTCTATGACCTAGTGATTCCAGTTCTGGCTCTCTAAACCCCACAGAAATGCATTCTTATGTGCACTAGGAAACATGCCCTTGAATGTCCCCAGTAGTATTGTTAATAGATGTTCCAAACAAGAGCATCAAATAGGAGAACTGGTAAGCAAGTAGAGGCAGGTCCACACCACGCTCTAGAGCAAGAAAATGAATGAACTACACCACCATACAACAGCAGGAAGAAATTTTAAGCACTGAAGACTGAGCTAAGGAAGCCAGATGACATATTGTATGATTCCATTAACATGTATTTCAAATGTAAGCCAAATTAAATTAAACCATTATTATACAGTGGGCTTTCCAGGTGACTCAGTGTTAAAGAATACGCCTGCCAATGCAGCAGACATGGGTTTGATCCCTGGGTCACTCCAATATTCTTGCCTGGAGAATCCCATGGACAGAGGAGCCTAGCAGGCTACAGTCCATAGGGTCACAAAGAGTCAGACACGACTGAGCACAGACACACATACAATATGTTAATTATAATATAGTTATATGATAATTATGCATAACTCCAAAGGATGCAAAAATAATACAAAGGAAGTCAGGACAGTGGTCTCTGGCAGGAGGTTGGGTGGGTTTAGGATTGGGAAGAACCAGGTGAAGGCCTTCTCAGGGGCAGATGCCATATTATGTTTTGACCTGCAAGGAAGACACACTGATGCTTTTCAATAATTTATTAAATTAAATCTTTACGTCTTATGCACATTTTGTATGTTGTCTTACAAGATAACGTAGTAAACTTATTTTACTGGTATTTCAGAAAGATGAGTTTATTTCTGCCATAAATATTTAGTAAATGCCTAGGGTACTCTGGGCTTGTGCTTGAGATAGTTCATGAATTAAACCAGGCGAGGCAAAAGGGAACCAAGAGAGACCAAGGGAATATCATTGATCTTATTTCATTAGAGTTATCAACCAGAGTATGACTGGGAGATGCTGCAGTTAAGAAGGAAAGGAACAGAAAAACTGGTGACTGAATAGAACCAACAGACTGTCAATGGTTCCAGGAATCTCTTACTCCTGGGAGGAAATTTATCCTCTAATGAATTTCCTCCTCTGCTTTGAGCACTGTCCTCGAGCTGATTTGAAAACTGCATGACCTCTCCCTCTGGTTCTTTGTGCTCTTTCCATATTGCCTGTAAGGATGTCTTTTTCTTTTTATTAATTTCCTTCAACTACTGACCATGCACTTATACCATTCATTATTTGGAGGAAAAGCAAAGAAATCAACTTTAATCAATTTGAAAGCCCCCATCTAAGTGTTGGAGCCTATGGGGTAAACACAAAAATCAAACTTGAGAACTTTTAACCTTCTTCTTACTGATATATGTTGAAAGCAATTACATGAATGTGTATTTCTGCCCTGGAAAAAGAACAAAACAAAACACGCAGCCAGGACTAAAGTTCCCACAAACGGCTAACTGAGCCATTTTTTGACAGCTTTCTCTACTACCATAATTTAAAACCTTGAGTGTGATAAGAGAGTTTTCAACAAAGGTTGTGACTCTTGAGTTAAGCAGTTTAGAAGTTGAACTCTGAACAAAGGAGTGGGGCTTTAGTCAGAACGCACTTGTGCATCAACCAGTATATTGGCTAGAAGAACAGTATTATAATGGATAACAACTTCCTAACATCTTATTGTGAGCAGCATAGGAGACCAAATTTCAATGCAAATCCCTTAATTAAAGCAAGCAAACCTGTGTTCTACCACTGCAACCAGGTAAGAGTGGGAAGTGAAGAAACGGAATAGATTTGTCATGAAGATGATGAATAAGGGATGACTACTGAGATGAAAGTACTCTTATCTCTGTTAAAATACCTTGCTATATCCTGTTTAAATACATTTCAAAAACACTCTCTGGGAAGCTTAGACAGTAACTTCAAATCTTTCCAGAAAAGCACATCTACTATCCACGCTAAATGTGTGAATCAGCTATGGTTGCTAAGAGACCAGAGCTTTTAAATTAGCTCTACCTTCAAAGGGCAAGGTTAGGAGGAAAAAAAATTCATTTTCTCCTAATTGGGGAAAAGAAGTATGCAGTTTCATGTTTAACACTATAGAATGTCTCTATTTGTCTCAGAATTCATTTGCATGTTGCTGGAAATCATTTAGAACCATGTGTCCACTAACTCCTGGCAAAACAATTTGCAGCAAGGGAATGTTAATTAAGAAAAACTAATGCTTGTTTCTGATTAAATGTATGCAGAGAGTTAAGCTTTTTCTAGAATGATGTAGAAACTTCCAACATGTTAATGTCAAAGCTGTCTTAACCTTCTCAATCTATGAGCTTCACTTTCCCATCCACTTAAGACTTCTACACTCCTAGTCATCTTTTAGAACATAACACTGCCTAAAAATTTTCCACCTCTAAAATCTTGGACTCTGAAGTATTGCTCGCAGTTCACAACCTTGTCTGGTATGGTTAGCGCATTCTTTGCCTCTCAGGTTTCTGCCTTTAGCATTTGGCAACATTATGGAAGGATTGTTACTAAGGTACAACACACTGAAGGATAAGCAGATTTTGGAGGTGAAAATGATGAGTTCAAGTTTCAATACAATTAGCCAAATATGCCCTTGAGACAATAAATGTATCTGGAGCTCAGGAGAGAGAGAGAGAACCAGTCTGAAGCCACCGACACACAGACAACAATGAGGTCATGGCAAGTGGTAAGATCATTCAGGCAGAGAGTAAGGATGAAGAAGAGAAGAGGGTTTAGAGTCAGTGTCTCAGGAACTCTAGCATTTAAGAGATGATTAAAAGGAGAGAGCCTTAGAGTGGCCAGAAAAGCATGGTACATATAAGCGAAAGAAAGATAAGCATTGAAACATGCACATTATCATATGCAAAACAGGTGACCAGTGCAAGTTTGATGCATGAAGCAGGGCACCCAAAGCCGGTGCTCTGGGACAACCTCAAGGGATGCGGTGGGAGAGGGAGGTGGGAGGGGGGCTCAGGATGGGGCTGTACACATGTGTACCTGTGGCCAATTCATGTTGAGGTATGACAAAAACTATTATAATATTGTAAAGTAATCATCTTCCAATTAAAATAAATAAATAAAAAATAATTTTTTTAATTTAAAGAAAGAGTACAACATCATCAAAGGTAGGAAGTGAGATATTAAGTCAGAAGTATGAAGATTGTCCATTGGATTTAGCAGCATGGAGGTCACCAATGATCTTGGTAAAAAGTAGTTTTGATGACATGGAAGTTGTAGAATAAAATGTGGAGTGAGAGAGGACAGTGAAGAAATGGAAAGTATTGAGCATCCTTTTGAGAAGTTTGTGTTGGAAGGGGAAGAAAAATAAAGCATCCATTAGACAAAAATTGGCTAGCAAGAGGGATTTTGAATTGGGAGAGGTGTGAATGAGTTTGAATGCTAATAGAGAGAGAGAAACCTGGATCCAGAGCATGGGTGACACCTAGGCTTAGAAAGGAAGAGACATTTTGCCACTGTAAATTTGGCTTGCAAATTTGCTGATGGGCTGTCTAATAATTTCGATTTGCTCCTTGAAATAAAAGGAAAATTATCTGTTGAGTTTACAGCAGAGAGCTCACCAGACTAAATGTCATGCTTTAGGTGTGGTCTGAGCAGTGCTCTGGCTCCATTTCTCGGTCATCTCCTCAGCTCTTCCCTTTTTCAAGAGTCGGCCTTCTTCCAAGACAGGCTTTCCCCATAATGGTAAGATGCAGAAGAAGTTCCAGTCTTCACATTTGCATACCACAGTACCCATAAGGAGAGTTGGTTTGTGTTTCAGATTTCCCCCAAAGAAGTCCTGAGATGCACTCAGATTGGACAGGCATAGGTGATACACCCACCCACGAGTAGATAGGCAGAAGGATGACTTGTTTTGACTAGCTTGTCTGAATTCATTTCTGACTCATGGGCACATGAGAAAAATAAGGACACCTTGGTTCAGTTCAGTTCAGTTCAGTCGCTCAGTCGTGTCCAACTCTTTGCGACCCCACGGACTACAGTATGCCAGGCCTCCCTGTCCATCAGCAACTCCCGGAGTTTACTCAAACTCATGTCCATTGAGTCTGTGATGCCATCCAACCATCTCATCCTCTGTCATCCCCTTCTACTCCCGCCTTCAATCTTTCCCAGCATCAGGGTCTTTTCAAATGAGTCAGTTCTTCACATCAGGTGGCTAAAGTATTGTAGTTTCAGCTTCAGCATCAGTCCTTCCAATGAATATTCAGGACTGATTTCCCTTAGGATTGACTGGTTGGATCTCCTTGCAGTCCAAGGGACTCTCAAGAGTCTTCTCCAACACCACAGTTCAAAAGCATCAATTCTTTAGTGCTCAGCTTTCTTTATAGTCCAACTCTCACATCCATATATGACTACTGGAAAAACTATAGCTTTGACTAGATGGATCTTTGTTGGCAATTTAATGTCTCTGCTTTTTAATATGCTATCTAGGTTTGTCATAGCTTTTCTTCAATGGAGCAAGCGTCTTTTCATTTCATGGCTGCAATCACCATCTGCACTGATTTTGGAGCCTAAAAAAATAAAGTCTGTCACTGTTTCCATTGCTTCCCCATCTATTTTCCATGAAGTGATGGGAGCAGATGCCATGATCTTAGCTTCCTGAATGTTGAGTTTTAAGCCAACTTTTTCACTCTCCTCTTTCACTTTCCTCAAGAGGCTCTTTAGTTCTTCTGAAATGCACCTAAAACCTGTGAATCTCCAAGGAAACAGAGGGTTGTTTGAAAGGTGGGAAGCAGAGGTAGAAGGAATGTCCTTGTGACCTGAGTGCTCTCTTGGATCAACTCTCCTACACTGGGTTGACAAAAGGGGCACCATCTAACAGAGTCTCAGAATCATCCATGGAACCCAGAATCATCCCCATCAATATTCAAGTCATAGAAAATAACTGTCAACAGGTGATGTTAAACCAGAGCAAGGACAAGAATGGGTTTGTGAAACAGGTAACTAATAAGGACCTACTGTATAGCACAGGGAACTCTACTCAACGCTCTGTAATGACCTATGTGGAGAAAGAATCCAAAAGAAGAGTGGATATATGTATAACATTCACTTTGCTGTAAGCAGAAACTAATGACATTGTAAATCAACTATATTCCAGTAAAAATTGATTAAAAAAAAAAAAAGAATGGGCCTGTGGTCAGCTAGCTGCATAGGCTTGCACCAAATGATTCATTCATAATGTGGTAACACAATTCAGCTTTTTGGACTCACTTATCGCTTTATGCTGGGGAGAAGTTCCCGTATTTTTTTATCCTTGGCTGTAATTGTGTGTCCTTCTCATAAATACTGTGATTTGTACTGCATCTTAAGATTGATATGCTATACTTAATTGACTTCCCCTCTTACTCAAATATCCCAACTCCCCCATATTATTCCCATTCTTCCTCCACCAGTTAGTATACATTTTTCTATGAGAAGTTTTGCCTTTTTAGATGGTAAGATATTATTACCTACCTGTTCAAAGTATAGTCCTGATACAGGTAAAATATATACACAGAAATAACTTGCACCAAATGACTGCACCATAGATCAGTGTTTATGCAAATTTAAATCTTCAGAGCAAAAGGAAATTCTATTCTATTACCAGTCCCAGCCTTAGTAGGGCTTAACCTTACTCTTCTCTCATCTCTTCCACTTGATGAGTATCCATGGTTACTGGAATAAAACTCCTATCAGGTATGAAAGTGGAGGCTGAATGTGCTGGAACTCACATTTCAACATCTTAAGACCTGTCTTAAGCTTGGACTTAAACTTGTCTTACAGCTTGGACTTGTCTCTACTGTTCTGCTTTATGTGACTTTCATCATCATTTGAAAAGCGTGTACTTCTTCATCTGAAGTACCTGCTGGTTCAATACTCGTCACACTTCCTTGATATCATATTTAGAGAAGATTCTCCTCCTGCCCTACTGTCTGATGTTTCTCCCCACCCTCATCCCCTGGAATCTATTTCCAAGTAAATAGAATAAGAAGTGGTTTTACGAGCATTAAACAAGTAATTCTCTGGCACATTAATTTTGAAAGCTTTGGATGGTAGCAACTCTCTGGAGAAAGAACAAAGCTCAAGGTTGACATTTTCTACTCTGGGGAAAAGAATGCTTTTATTCATAGATTACCTAAAGCAGGTAGCTGGACATTCAATGATTTAATAAAAATATAAACAAATATATGATTACTGAGTGCCAGATAGTGTATTAGACAAGGGAAAGAAATTTTCTCATTTCTAACATAACAACCTTGCAAAAAAGAATTTATCATCTCTATTAAACATCCCAACAAATAAGTCCCGGAGGCTGGAGTCCAAGACCAAAAATCCCACCCTCACCATGCATCATTTACTGTTTTTGAAAAATGATTACTAAAAGCCAATTTTTATGCTAGGTGCTTTTAAGACACTGTGATCTTTTGTTTTACAAAACTTATCCTTGAGAGATTTGATCTATCTCACCATGTTATGGTAGACCTTTGCATCACAATGACTTTTTAAATTCCCACTTATGAAATGTGGGTAAAATCATAATAAATGGCCACTATTAATCTTGATTTTATTTCATCTTCTATTTCCATAATAAATTCATGAATGTTTGTTGTCATTTTGATGAAAGTGGCATATCTAAGAAGAATGAATTAATATGTTGTATGTGTCAAAGCAATGATTATTGACATATTGCCAAGATTTTGCCTTACTACAATCTTCTCTCTTTAAGGACTCAAGGTAACATGAAATGATGGGATCTTAGCTTAGCCCACAACTAGTTGAATGAACTTGAGTCATTTCTTCACTTATAAAAAGAAAGGTAATAATACCAACTCACTGAGTTTTTGTGAGACTTGGAAGAAAACATGAATAAGAATATTTTGGAAATGGAAATGCCCTTTACAAATTTTACATTTATTACAATTGCTGCTAAATTTGGAAATGCCTTTCTTCAGTTTGATTATTTTCAGATCATAGTACAATGGAATCAAGAATCCAAGTTGTAATTTTCTCATTTAAGAGATTCAACCCACTTTCCATGAAAACCCAAGAAAGCCCGAGATATTAATGTGTTTTTAAAAGAAAATATGATCACCATTAGTATTCCCCATTTTCTTTGAGTCAGTCTAAATACGCCACCAGGGGATATAGTTTCAAGATTCAAAAAAAAAATCTTAACAGCATTCCCAAAGCCTGTAAATCTTTAAAGTCATTTTTCCATTTTAAAATGAAATATTTTGAAGAGGACAACAACTGGTGATGATCAACATTACTGTCCAACTACAGAGAACATATATTAAGGTAACACTCCCAAGGGTGCGAAATGATACTAAGTACAAAGTCAGTGTAAGTAAAGGTAACCTCAAGGATGGACAAAGGTCAAGAACTATCAGGAAAATATCTGTAAAGCCTAAGAAATTTTGAACTGCCATAAGCTCTGAGACAATCATGGGAATCCTGTTGGGCAACTAAACCAGCGACAAAATTTTTCTCTCTATTCAACTTTCAACCTGGGACCACAAATAGGTGCAATTAATTAATAGACGTCTTACCTGTTTTTGAGCTATTGAGGCTGAGTGAAAGTCAAAGAATTATCTTCTTTTCCACTTGATTTATTCAATCATTTACTAATAACAGTGTGGATGCATGCCTATTTATCTCACACTTGGGGTTAGAATCCAATACTACTTTGTTTTTCAAATGGTTCCTGTTTTGACCATTGAGAGTTCAGATTAGCTCCTGATATTCTATGTTTTGCTGAGCTTTGGAAAAGGAGAAATGACTGGATTGTGGTGCCTGGAAATAGGGGTAAAGCATTGAACTGGAAATGAAGAGACTTCAATTCTAGTCTCAGTCCTGAAAGAACTGGTTTTGTGACTTTGAGCCAATCAGTTAGTCTCTATGAGCCCCAAAGACTTAAAACACTATAGCTTAGTGGTTATGGGCAAGTCTTGGAGCCAACCACTTCCGCTCATAGTCAGGCTTCTCCACTCACTATGCTACCTTGGGCAAGTCAATTAACCTCTCTGTACCATAGAGTCCTCCTCTGGAAAACAGGGATGAAAACTGAAACTACCCTATAGGGTTGTTGTAAGGATTAAACAAGTAACATGATGTTCTAATCGAATCTGTTTAGGACTATGTCCAGTAAATTGCGAGCATTGAAATATATGGTAAATTGGGGCCAATATAACCTGCCTTACTTCACTTCTTCAGGTGTTGTGACACATAGGAAAGGCCAATATACTCCATCAAATTGTTGCTGCTTTGTAATGAAGAATAAACAGTAATACAGTGTTTTATAACCATTGTTCATCTTTCTTCAGATCACCACCCCACATACCCTCTCATTTTGCTTTCTTTTTTTTAAATTTGGATTTCCCCAGTATTTGGCTAATGTCTTTTTTTTTTTTTTTTTGCACTTCAGAATCCTGTCCAATATACCACATTGAATTAGCTGTCATGTCTCCTTAGGCTCTTGGTCTGTTTCTCACACTTTCCTTGCTCTTAATCCTCAATTTCAGTTTGTCTGTTTTCTCATAATTTGAACTAGAGATACAGATTCTGGAGGAAAGGACCACACAGGTGAAGTACCCTTCTCATCACATCACATCAGGGCATACATAATCCACATGACTTATCATGGGTGATGTTAACTTTGACCACTTGGATAAGGTGCTGTTCACCAGGTTTCTCCACCATAAAGTTATCACTTTTCCCTTTCCATCCTCTATTCATTAGAATGAGTCACTACACCCAGTCCACACCGGGGTAGGGGTCGGGGATTAAACTCCACCTCCAGGAGGGAGTGGGTATTTAAAAATATTATTTGAAACCCTTCTATAAGGAAAGTATGTCCTTTCTCCTCTATATATTTATTTGATCATTTCTTTCTATTTGTTTGGGTGCTTGGCTGTTTAATTTCTACCTTGGGTTATAACCCAATACTACTTTATTTAGTGGCTCAAATTTTTCCAGCTTTGGCCATCGAGAACATGTTCAGCTTGGCTCCCACGTCCCTTCACATGCCGCCATCTTTGTTTTTGACTACCTCCTTGCTCTGTGGCACTGCAAGACACTCCAGGCTCATCTTGTCTTACCTGGTCTTCCCTGCTCCAGTTCGAGAATCGGCAGTTTCTCTAAGAGGCTCTGGTACCTTTTAACGGAGAACAGTAGAGCTCTGATTCTTAACAGGATGGGAACAATACAGGGTCTGAGGTCCAGATCTGAGTCCTGACTCCCAGCACACAACAGCTGTGTAGCTGGGGACAAGCTCCCTGATTGTAACATGGGGTAAGGAGACAGGACACCTCCTAGCACTCAGCACAGTGCCTGGCACACAGGGCACACCCAATAAATGCTGCTTATTATATTAGTTTCTTAAGGCTGCTGTAATAAATGGCCACAAATTTCGTGGCTTAAAACAACACAAATTTATTATCTTATACTTTGCAGGTCAGAAGTCTGAAATGAGTTAAAAGGAGCAAAATGAAGGTGCTGACAAGGCTGGGACCTTCTGGAGGCTCCAGGGAGGAATCTGTTCCTAGCCTCTTTCTTACACCTTCTGGGAGCTTTCCTCTTTTCCTTGGCTCCTGGTTGCATCTCTCCTATCTCTGCCTCCTCCTTCACAGAACCTTGATCTCCCCCTGTCTCCCCCTTATAGGAACCCTTGTGGATCACGCTGAGTCCATCTGTCTAATTCAGGATGCTCTCCACACTCAAGAGTTTAAACTTAATCACACCCGTCCAATCCCTTTCTAATGTAAGGTGTTTCCAGGGATTCAGATAAGGACATCTTTGGAAGCTATTATTCAGCTTGCCGTCTTTGAAAGTGAAAGTTGCTCAGTCATGTCTGACTCTTTGCGACCCCATGGACTATATAGTCTATGGAATTCTCCAGGTCAGAATACTGGAGTGGGTAGCCTTCCCTTCTCCAGGGAATCTTCCCAGCCCAAGGATCGAACCCAGGTCTCCTGCATTGCAGGTGGATTCTTAATAGCTGAGCCACATTATTCTTGTTATTTCAGGCCTTGATTTGTTAAATTAAGGGTGTAGGAGAAGAGGACACTGAAAAGAAAGAGAGTGAAAAAATCAGATATTGATTTTCATGACAAAATTAACGATGATTAATAATTGTTACTATCTTAACTAATAATTAGCTTGGGATCTTGCCCCATAGGGCTTAGAAATGCATTTTTGAAGTTACTAGCCACACTTGGCATTCTCTTTTCAGCATTAGAGGTCCCTCAGCTAGAATGAACTCCCGCCTACTTAGGAAATGTTCTTTTGTAGCTAACCCCTCTCTTTTTGTCTTCATAATGGTTTTTCTTCTTTTCCACCAAAAAGTCACTTGTCTTTTCCATGATGCTCTCTGAATCTCTCCTCTGGCTCTGACCTGATCTCATTTTTCTCTCTGCCAAGCCCTGACAAAGAGCTGCACACACCAGCTGCCGAGTTATTACTTTTTAATAGTTTACTGTAATAAACACATACATGAATTATTATAATGCTATATTATGTGGTAAGTGCTTATTAGTTACTAATAAATTAATACATTAAAAGAATTCTACTAACTACCTAAAATCTTATTTTGGTCTCCTCTTCTCTGGTGCAAATACATGCTTGAAAGTAATCAGTAGCATCTTAAACCAGCAAGCACAATAGCTATGTCTTTGTTTTCTCTAGACATTTGTTACTATTCATTTTGAGGCTCTTCAATCTTTTCCTTGCTTGGAAAGAGTGTGTGGGAAATGCCATTACTGTTGACCAGGTAGTCACCTCCTCTGCCTCCTGCTCTATTTCCATGGGAGAAGCGGTATGCTTCCCATTCCCCTATAAGTACTGAACTTGACCACTGAAGAACAGGCCAGAGGGACAGGGAGTGAGTTCAAAGGTTAGGCCCTAGATGGCCTGGCGAGCTTTCTCCCACCCCTCTGGGAGTCTGTACCTCCTGCCCTGGGGAGAATGTGTCCACTAAGCCACTGTCCCTCTCAACTGAGTCAGGGAGTGAGGCGTGTGTCACAGCTCAAGACTGAGGCAGTGCAGTCGCCATTGTGGACCCTATGGGGATGAGATTGGAGATGGTGCCATGAAGGGCACCACCAGCTTCTACCTCTGTGGCTCTTTGCCAAAGAGCTTCCTCTGGCCACTGGAGTCCAACCTGCCATGCTCACACGGGCCAAAGATGCTGTGAAGTTTACATCTGTGAGAATAATTCTCAACTCATCACTGACGAGGATGCCTACAGAGCACTCATTTCCCTTCCCTCACGAGCAGGAAAACTCTAAGGCCCATATTCTACACTGGCTGGAAACTGAGCTCCAGCTGGCTTCGTTGCTCCATCACTTCCTACTCCTTTTCTGCATTTCTCATCTAAGAGTATGTTTTTGGGGACCTATACTAAGGCAGTAAGGGGACTGGACCCATCCTGTTGATATGCCAGACAAGCACTCAGCGAGGTGACCTCAGAACACCTGGGGTGGGGGGTGAGAGGCTGAACAGGGCTAAAGTTGAATGTGTCAACCTTTTCAGGGTTTTGGGCAGTGAGAGACGCCCTGAACTTTATCCCCAAGATCTCATACCCTTGAACTCCCAGTCCACAGAGAGCCAGGATCCGTCTCCTTTGGATGTCTACCACAGGGTTATCAAGGATCAGAGATATCTAGCGACGTTATGAGAGCCAGAGAGCATGACAACAGCCATCTTTTTTTTTTTTTTTAATTTTTTTATTAGTTGGAGGCTAATTACTTCACAACATTTCAGTGGGTTTTGTCATACATTGATATGAATCAGCCATAGATTTACACTTATTCCCCATCCCGATCCCCCCTCCCATCTCCCTCTCCACCCGATTCCTCTGGGTCTTCCCAGTGCACCAGGCCGGAGCACTTGTCTCATGCATCCCACCTGGGCTGGGGATCTGTTTCACCATAGATAGTATACATGCTGTTCTTTTGAAACATCCCACCCTCACCTTCTCCCACAGAGTTCAAAAGTCTGTTCTGTATTTCTGTGTCTCTTTTTCTGTTTTGCATATAGGGTTATCGTTACCATCTTTCTAAATTCCATATATATGTGTTAGTATGGACAACAGCCATCTTAAGTCAAGAGCACTTGTCTCCTTCCTTGTCTCTCCTCCTGTCTCTCTCTAGTTAGTTCTGGAAGGTTGAGTGGGGAAAACCATGTCTTCAGAGCTGATTAAGCTCCCATCCACTGGTTGTAATCATGATGCTGAAGGAGATGAGCTATATAAATGATGTCTGAGATTGAAGCTTTAACCTGGGCTGGTCTTGAAGTAACTGATAGGCCCCAGAAGGTAATTGCCCAGCCTACCAATAAGTGATTCATTATGTGCCAGGGAAGGGAGATATTACAGGACGTGGTTGAAAGTAGTGACTAGAGGGAAAAAAATCCAGTTGTATTTAAACCCTCTTCTCAAACTGGTTATGAGAGTAATTTCAGAGATGAATAAAACCCAAGTGCCTATGTCAGAATGGTTTTTACCTCAAGAAAAAAACTGTCTGGCAGAAACTCATCTAATAATATTGAAACATAAAGCCAGCTTGTGTCTCCCCATACACCATCCCTAAATGAAACTGAAAATGTTTGCCAGTGAAAATGTTTCCTGTCACATTGCCTGATGAAGACTCTGTACTGAGGAAAACCGTCTGTGGCATAGAGAAGTAGTTACTATGAAATCCTCAACATTTTATTGTTGAGTTACTCCAACTCCTGTGGGTCAAGAATAAAATCCTCTTGGAAAAACAAGATGGGAGAGTGTCCACAGGGGTATTCAGAGTTCTTAACTCCACAGAACAATATTAAGCCAAGAAAGCTTAGAATTATAGGGTTTAGTCAACTTAATGTTCCCACTATTCCTGGAAGAAGAGGGGTGTAATGGATGGATTGAAGGGAAGGGCCTTATGTTCTATAAAATGGGGGGTGGGCCTCACAAAAGTCTTTTCGCAAAATGAGGATTTTTTTTCCCCCTTCAAAACTGAGAATAAGAAGAGAGAAAATTCCTCCAAGAGGCACAGCTATATTGATCTAAAACATAAAATGTTACAGCTGGGAAAGACCTTACAATGATCTAATCTAAATTTTATAAATCTAGAGGCACAACCTCTTGATGCCAAGGCTATTTTTTTTATTAACCACCACATGGTCACTTCACAGGCAATAGAGACTTAGATCATAGCCTTATGATCATGTAACCAGAAACCCTCTGCCTCTGGGCCACCAGGCACCATGACAGTGACATTGGTATAGATGAATCTGCTTCTTTTGCACAGCCAGATTTCATGACACTGTGTTTTCTAAAGATAAGAAATTTCACATTGCTTTATAGATCCAACTCTATAACACTCTTTCACTAGCTAGAAAGATAAGAAGGTGTAAATTTTAAAGAAATGCATCATTGTGGGTAGAAGGAGGTAGTTCCCAGAATCCTTGGGAAAAGGTAAAGGAAACTTTTAGACTGGGTTTGTCTCCATTATTAACATTTTGTCTGTGCTCGTGTATATTCTTTATTTGTTTCATTGTAGTGATACTACCAAATTGTCCTTAAATTAAGATGCATACTGTACTTGCCTCCAGATGAAATGACTGAAAAGTCAACAAGTATTTTAAAAATCAGACAAGGCTCAAAGAAAAAATAATCAGACTGGGTTTAGCCGGGGAGTCATATTTTTGGAAAGATGGAAAAGAGAAATATTTAAAATGGAAAAATGCACCAAACATAAAAAGAAAAAAGTGGGATGAAGTCATACAAAAAAGACAGAGGGGCAGGAGGGGAGACAGGCAAGGACTGAAGGGTCCCCTTGGGGCTTAACCTTCAGGTGGTGATGTTTGAGGGGTGCCTGGTCCTTTTCTTCAGAATCTCTAAATGCATTGCCTCTTTTTGGTGACGCCCAGTTCCTTATTTAAATATTCTGGCCCTATAAGCAACTCCTGGCTCTGAGATAAGAGCCTATTTCTTGCTTTTTCGACACTTACTGTAGAGCATGAAACAATGAATGATCGTCTCTTTTTCCTCCAGTCCCAGGATCATGTGAGCATGCCCAGAGGCTCACATGTGATGGAATCAACTAGTAAAGATGATAAACACCATCTTTCCAATGTGTTCAGAATCAGGAAGGCTGATTAAACAAATCACTAAGAATATTTTTGACAGGAAAAACTGTTTCCAAGTAAAATCAGTCATTATTATGTGGCTTCTTTTTATGGACACAGAAAATGCATCAGGCCCTGTGGACAGAGAAGTGTGAGACACTCTCCACTGCTTTCCACAGCAACCTGATTTTGTAAGAATATGAAGTTTATGAGAGCTATCTTTAGAAGCCCTGGGAAGCTAAAGATATTTCATATTCAGACATGGCTCAAGAAAAAAAAAAGTATGATTATGATATTCTCAGTTCTCATTTCTCTTAGAGGAATCTAAACTGGAATTTGCGAAACAACAGATAGACTTCTCAAATTGAGAAGTTGACTTGTTACTATTTTATACTGAGACCTTAGAACATTTTCTGGTATTCAGTTAATGAATGCTCAGTGAATATTCTTTGAATCAATAAAGATTTCATATACAAAAAAAAAAAAAACAGAGAGAAAGAGAGAAGTTATCCACTATCTGCTAAAAAGAGTAACTGAAAACTGTGTAAGAAATATGAGTTTTAAAGTGGTAATATCAAAACAGTTGAACCCAGTAAATAAGGACATTATAAATAAGGAACGTTTGCCCTATTCTCACGAACAAGTCAAATGAGGAAACACTCCAAGATAAAGAGGCATTAATATACATGCCATCATGAGGAAATCAGTAAGAATGAAAAATAAGTAATCAGTGAATAATCTTGGGCACAATTTCTTCCTATTTAATAGCCAGGCAGTGAATGAGACCTTTGAGAAAGAGGAGGTAGCCCTCAGAGGAAATGTGAATCTATCATCATTGTTACTTGCAGATGGTATTTTTGTGTCTGTCCCCATGTAGTCATTCTCACTGTTGCTATATTGGACAGTGGCTGACACACTAGTGCTCAGAGGGTATATAAGCCATTATGAGAAAGCTGAAGTGAAATGATGAATAGTTGATGACCCTTTGCATATGCAGGTGGCATAAATTGTATTATTTTCAGGCGGACAGAGAAACATGGTGAAAGACATCGTATCTGTAAAAAAAATTCCGGTTCAAAGTCATAGAAACCCAACTCAGAATAATTTAAGCAAGAAAAAAACTCAAGGGGGTACGGTAACTAAAGTTAGGGAGGAGTCAAAAGATGTGTAATTAATCAGATCCAGGGCTGCGAGTGATGTCATCGACATTCTGTCTCCCCATCTTTTGAGATCTCTCTCTACGCATGGGTCAAGATGGCACCAGCAAATCAAAATTCACATCCTTCTAGCTTAGTAACACTGGGAATACAGAGTCATTTTTCCTAATCCTCAAGAGAATACACATCAACCCAGCGTAAGACAATATGCTCATCCCTGAATTAATCACTCATCCAGGGGGATGAGAGACTCTGATTGGCCAGAGCTTCTAATAAGTAACATACTTAATCTCACAATCTTAAGTATGAGTGTATATCAAGAATTACCAGATATCTGAGGAAAGTCTCTAACACACAATATTGAGACCAATACACCTACCAGAGAAAATGCCACCTAGATATGACAGTGGCTTTGTACGGAGAAGACAAATCAGAAAACCAAAAACCTTAAAAGTCTATTGTTAATACCACCAGAGAAGATATTGCAAGCATGAAACAAGAACAAGCTATCATAAAAACACAACATTAAGAAGGTAACTATGCCTCTTTAAAAAAAATTGTTTTTAAATGACAGCACAAATGAAAACCTTGATGGTTGGGTTGGGAGACATATTTCAAGAAGTCTTCCAGAAAGTAGCTTTAAAAAGTAATGAGACAGGAAAATAAGAAAATGAAAAGAGCAGTTCAGCACAACAAAAAGCCAAATCAGAGGTGCTCCAAAAGATAAAAACAGAGGCAAAACAACCGACATAATTAAAGAAAATGTTTAGAATCAAAGGACATATGCTTCTAAATGGAAAAAATTGACAGAGCAAATAGGGTCATGGATAAAAATAAACACACGAGGACCCATCATCAAGAAATTCAGCATCCTGAGTATAAAAAGATCCTAGATACATGCTGAGAGAAACAGAGACAGACTGAGAGCAAGAGAGAGAATAAACAGGTCACATTCCACTACTCAGAAACTGGGATAATTTCAGACTGTTTAACAGCATTCCTGGAAGCTCGAAAACAAAGGCACAATGCTTTAAAAACAATTTCCCACCGAGAATTCTGTACTCAGCCAAATTTATCAGTCAAATGAAAAGGTCTCAAAGACTTACCATCTCATCTTCATAATTTGGAAGCCACTTCAGGGTATGCTTTCCTGATGAAGGAATCTCTGAATACATGCCCTAGGAGATCGGTACAGGGCAGAGGCAGCAGTGTAGAAGGCGCAGAAGACAACACAACCAGAGAAGCACAGACGAGAAAGCTTCAGGAGAAATTTCTAGAAGAAAAATGAACATTGTAGAACAATGGGTGTGACTGGACCTCTTGAAAAGAGATTCAGACAGTTGCTAAAAAGTATGGTGTTTAATTAATATTTAATGCTAAGGACACAGAAAACTAAGCATGCCTATGCAAATTCCTATGCAATTACCAATCACAGGAGAATCAAAAGTATATACAAGGAAAAGTAACCATGTTTTACAACAAAGCTCACCACTGTATAGTATTTATATAGCCATAATAGAGGAGAACACTGGGGAAAGGGAGGATGTTAAATGCTCATTTTCCACAGTGGGAAGTCAGTTAATTATGCCTGAGCCAAAAAATCAAGAAGCAGCAATTACTGAGAGAAACATGCTATTTAGAGAAATAGAATAGTTAAATAAAAATAAATCAGCTAAGAAAAGGAGAAAGTGATTTCTCTCAAAGGGAGCAAATGGCAGGGGAGACATTTGGTTTTTATATAAATCTGTAAAAATATTATATGTGCATTTTATGCTCATTATAACTCTGCACACAGAAATATAACTTTGATAAATACAGAAGTTAAAGAAACAAATACAAATCTTGCATTCTACCTAGCTCATATTCTTTTCTTAGAAAGCCTAAGCTCTAAATGTCTTTGGAATTGTCATGTCAACCATAAGCTAAAAGAAGGTGACAACAAATAGATTTGGGGTTGTTTCTTTTTTGGTGACGTAAATTTAGTAAAAGTGACATAAATAAAAAGGAGGCTGAATAAGGCATGTTGACAGTAAAATCATTTTTACACCACAGTCCATTTATTTACACTAACAGTGAGATTTTATTTTTTTTAAAAGATCTATTTTCCCATAGTAGATAAGTATTGGAAGACTATCATACTTTTCCCTTGGGGGCAATCAATAGAATTTCCTTATAGAAACTATTTAATAACTTTTATATTTGTATCATATATAAAATCAGAACAATGCCTTCTGAAATTGGTATGTGCTTAATCAATAACAAACCAATTTTTTTTCCAGAATCAACTAATTTTTATCAGGATGATCAAAAACTGTGAAATTCAAAATAAGCTCTGCTATCATAGAAAGAGGGATTCCCAGTTGGCACAGTGGTAAAGAATCATGCAGGAGACAAAAGAGACGCAGGTTTGATCCCTGGGTCAGGAAGATCCCCTGGAGAAGGAAATGGCAACCCACTCCAGTATTCTTGCTGGGAAAATTCCATAGACAGAGAAGCCTGGCGGGCTATAATTCATGAGGTCACAAAGAGTCACGAATGAGCACATACACACATCACACATCATAGATAGAAAAATAAAATAACTTTCTAGCCCAACTATATACTAGTTGCAGCCCTCAAGTTGCTCACACTGAGGTACTGGCTGAAGAGACAGAAATGTAAGCAGATACAATGTGAAACGGACAATTATAAGATAACGTGGCGAGGGTCCAAATGGGGTTGTGGGAACTAAAGAGAGGGTATGTCTAACTTCCTGAAGATCAGGAGGGCACATTTCAGGCCGAGAACGCCTTCTGAAAGACTATGGGGCTGGAAGCACCGAAGCATGCGTGGCTGGTAGCCTCTGGTTCAGACACAGAGGGTCGCCTGGATGAGGGAGGTCCCACTCAAAGTAGATGCCAGCCCAAGGGGAGGCCGTTCACCAGGGAGTGAACACATTTACTGGGACGCAGAGGAGTAAGGTAGTCCTGAGAGATGGAATAAGAACAGCTGAGGTATGGGCTTGGGAATCAAGGTCAGAAGATTAGGAAGAAGACTGGGTCTGGGAGAAAGGAGCCATTCAGAGCAAGGAGGCTTTCTCTACAGCCCTCCTGCGAGCAGCAGCAGTCAGCAGGTCATTTGCTACCTCATGCTTGGCCTCGAGTCTCTGTCTTTTTCTAAAAATAGAGTAGAAGCACTAATATAAACATTAGCCTTTTAACTGTACAGTTCAAGTGGTGTTAATCGTATTCATAGTTGTGTAACAGACCCTAGAACTTTACAACTGGCAAAACTGAAACCGTCACCCATCTGGTTCTCTTCTTAGATTTTTCCCTCCATGTTGGGAGACCCACCAGATACTGGAAGGACCAGCATCTCCCACTTGACTTCTCCCACTTGGAGGAGTTCAGAACCCCAAGTCAGGTACTTTGAAGCTGCAAGTGTTGAGATTTTCCAAAATGTGTTAATGTACTAGGGAGGAATTTTCAAGATTATTCCCTTTTTTTTTTTTTTTTAATGAGCACTTCAGCAAAGATTTGCAAGGGGTAGCATCTGGTTTGAATCCACATCTGGTCTGAAAAATCAATATAGCTTAGAGTTCTCAACAAAATAAAAACCGAGAGCCAATTTAATTATTATGCATCTGCTGAGTTCTCTATCCTCAGAGCTAATTATTTCTTGGTAAGGATCTCCACCTTGATTACAGCCCATGTCATACAAAATTTATAATTCAATCATGTTGTACCCGGCTTTAGGGAGTCAGGCTCAGTAAACACATTTTTATTAGTTAAAAATTCTGGCAAAGGCAGAAACCTTGACAAAGAGAAAAACAAATGTCATCTGATATCACTTATATGTGGAATCTTAAAATGATACAAATGAACTTATATACAAAACAGAAAGAGACTCACAGACATAGAAAACAAATTTATGGTTGGTGGGGGAGGATAAATTAGGAGGTCAGGATTAATAAATACATACTACTATATATAAAACAGATAATCAACAAGGACCTATTAAATGGCAAAGGGAACTCTACCCAATATTCTGTAATAACCTAAATAGGAAAAGAATCTGAAAAAGAACAGATACATGAAAATGTATAATTGAATCACTTAGTTGTACATCTGAAAGTAACATGATATTGTAAACCAACTATACTCCAAAATAAAATAAAATTTTTTCGAAAAGAAAAAGGAAGGTGGCAGTGGGGGGAGACAGACAGACAGACTAGACTTTGGGGTAG
Organism: Cervus canadensis; assembly: GCF_019320065.1. Classification (NCBI taxonomy): domain Eukaryota; kingdom Metazoa; phylum Chordata; class Mammalia; order Artiodactyla; family Cervidae; genus Cervus; species Cervus canadensis. The sequence continues at coordinate 18,259,224 of NC_057419.1, forward strand.
AGAGTCTTTAAGAATTTATTTCAATATGAACACATTTCCCCACAAGTTAAAATTAGAAGTGTGCATTATAGCACAAGTTATTAATAGATTTACTCCACTCTGCTTCAGATACTGTGACTTCATCTCTGACAAATAGATTTCAACTACTGGAGATGCTGAGTGAATTCTGTATCTGGCTGTGATCCCCGTTAGCTTCATTTTGTCCATCCACTTTGGTACCATCTCTCTGGACTCATCCAATGAGTCTTTCAGCAGGTGAGGGGAGAAGGGTTAATTGCAGGAGGTGGCATTCTCGTCCAGCAGTTCCCCTAGTCTGGGGTGTCACAGGTGTTAGGGAAAACCTGACAGGTTCTCAGAAAAGCCTCAACAGCAGACTCTGAGATAGGGATCAACTTGAGGGAAATTTATTAGGAAATGGCCTAGAAATCAACACTTATGAGGGAAGGGAAGGGAAGGAAGCAGGTGGTGGGCAGGAGGAGAAGATGGACCTCAGACTGTCTCAGACAGAGACAAGGGGATCTCTTAGGGTGATCAACTTGTCCCAGTTTGCTCAAGTCTTAGCACTTCAAGTCTTGAGTCCTGGGAAACTCTTCAGGCCCAGGCAAGCCAGGGATGGCTGGTCACCCTAGGACCTCCAGATCTGGGATGACCTGGCAGAAATATCCTGATTGCGACCAGGAGTCTGGGCCTTTATGCCCTGGCAGCAACCAGTCATTGGTTAGGGGATGTCCTCCTAAATCCCAAAGAGGCATAGCCTTGGATGAAGTGTCTCTCTTCAGCCAAGGGCAATTTCTGGAGAAGGACACAGCTGTGAGCTGTCCCTGACCAACTTTTCACCATCGGGGAGAAGGTGTGTTACAGTCCTGAAGGGGGGCAGTATTGGGAGACACTTGATTTTGCAATAAGTTACTTTCTGGGCTCTGAGAAAGTCCCTGAAAATTGATGGATCCAAATGTGGGTCCAGTTGGTCCCTTACAGAGCAGTCATCCTAATCTGGAGGACCAAGGGCCCAACACTAAATGACACTTGGAGAAATTCTGGCCAATCTTCCGTCAATTTGAGGAGCTATTCCAGCCCTTTGGTGTGGGGACATTATCATTTAGGTGCTATGAATCCCGGTGGCCCCAACTCATCTTCCCCATTCATTTCAGCCATTTCGGAGAGGGGTTCTGGCCAGGTCAAGGGCTGCCAATGAGCCCTGGGAGGACAATGGCTGGTCTTACCTGCTGAAGCAAATATAATCTTTTATACACCAGAAGCATGTATTCAGGAATCAGCCAGCCTGCATTCCCATCCAACCCTGACCTGGTGGGCAAGTTGTTCATATTTCTAAACTTCAGCTGCCTCATCTATAGATGAGGCTAATAATGCTTACTTTTTAAGGTTCTTGGGAAGATTAAATGGAATTTAGATAGATCCAGAGGGTTTCCCAGGTGGCTCAGTGGTAAAGACTCTGCCTGCCAATTCGGGAGACACGGGTTCGATCCCTGGGTCAGGAAGATCCCCTGGTGAAGGGAACAGCTACCCACTCCAGTATTCTTGCTTGGAGAATCCCATGGACAGAAGGGCCTGGCAGGCTATGGTCCATGGGATCACAAAGAGTAAGACATGACTTAAGCAACTAAACAAGATACACAGACACAGACATATGTTGAAAGGTACTATATCTTAATGGTTAAGATCTCACACTTTCTTAGTTTCATATTTTTGGCTCCACTATTCACCAGCTATATATGTCTCTGCACAAGTTATCAGCATCTATATCCCTCAGTTTCCTCATCTGTAAAATGAACTCTAGTGAAAATCAAATGACCATTGAAATGACCATGACTACAGCTTAACCCACAGGCAAGCACTCAGTGTATGTTAACTCATTATTATTCAAAGTCCACCACAGTGTTTGGCATATAGTAAGTATTCAACAAGTAGTCAGTTATTAAGATGGAGATACAATTCCTACAATTAGTGATGAAGCCATAATAGAAGACCTCCACCTTCTGAGTATGCTTCTCTTTTCTTTTTCAAATGGGGATCTTGGGTGGTGACACGTGGAGGAGGTTCACGTGCCTTCTTGGAAGGTACCTTTGGGAACAAAAGAGCTGAGAGGGCCTGGAATGGTATGTGGAGAATAACAGGGTTCTGGTTGCTTGGGGCTATGTCTTGGCCCAGCGGTTCTAGAAGTCTGGATCTGAGGCCAACAGACCAACTGAGAATATGTTAAAAATGCAAATTCTCAGGCCTCGCCCCCAAACGACTGAATCTAAAACTCTAGGGCTGTGGCCTAGTAATCTGTTTTTTAACAAGTCCTTCAGGGGATTCTGATGCACAAGTTTTAAAGCTCATCTCCTAGTCTTCAGAAAAGAGAGGAAAGGGACCTTAATTTTTTTCATGCGAAATTGGGAGCAGTGCCTCTGGAGACAAGTAACTTCCAGAAAGTGCCGTCATGGATGCCCACAAATAGACATCAACCCTTCCAGCTGGCCTTCCATGGAGCGAGCAGTAAGAGAGGACCACAGCCACCTCTCTGTCCGCTACATCATAATGTGGAGATGCCGCTCAGGTACTCATGAGTGCTCGGCCCATGGGCCCACAGTAGGTGTTCAACAAATAGTTACTGAACTGGGGAATAAGGGAGGATATGCAGAGGACAAAAGTCCTCAATGTGTTCTACTGCTCAAGCTTCTATCACCTCTTCTTCACAGGAACCCTGGCACAAGCAACTTCTTGTGTATGGGCCTCCTTACCCCACACCTGTGTACCTCAGCATCGCTGTTGAACAGAAAAAGCATGTGATTTGTTTGAGACTAGAGATATGGCCGTCCATCACCTTAACAACCCATGTGGCCAGGCCCTCTGCCCCCACGCTCAACTTTCTAAAATATCAGAGATTTATGGAATCAGAAGAAAAACCACTGAAAAATCTCCCTCCATCCAGAGGTTTTGATGTTCAGTATAAACCCCTTGCTACTAACCACAGAAATGGAACCTCATTGTAATCATACACATGAAAACTGCGATAGCTGAGAAAAAGCTGAAACACTTGTTACTGTATTTTTAAGATGGGAAAGCATATGGGAGTCCTGTCGGCCACAAATGGCTCCATATTTTCTAAATCTCTAAAACAAAATGTGCAAGTTAGACTCTTCCGCTCTAAGTTCCATATGGCTTTAATTAATTCACAATGTGAGTAAATGTATTTCCATTTAATGGAAAAGCCTTTTGGCAGTAGGACCACTTACTTTGCAGTAGTTAATGGAGCATTAAGAAAAAGACAGAAATATTAATCACATGTGAAAACATGGCTAGCTTTGGGGTTAGGCTATTAACCATGTATAGTGCCACTTATAGAAGTGATACAAAATGTTCAAGGAAATGATTATCCTATTATTAATAGAATCTTACAAAAATTAATAAACCAAGAAGTAATATTCTCTAAAAATAAGCAAGTAGAAACCATTTTATTTCCTGCAACTGAAGAAATGCCTTCTTCCCAGTTAAATGTCTTATTATTTCAAACATGAGACTTTATCATTTGTCAGATCTACTCTGAGAAAAATGAATAGAAGGAGTGGACATATTAGAATTCTTGGTCACAAGATTTGTAGGAAATGGGATTTCCCTGATGGTACAGTGGGTAACAATCCACCTCCCAATGCAAGGGACAGGGGTTTGACACCTGGCCCAGGAAGATTCCACATGCCATGGGGCAACTAAGCCTATGAATCACAACTACTGAGCCCATACTCTAGAGATCAAGAACTTCAACTACTGAGTCCATGCACCTAGAGCCCATGCTCCGCAACAAGAAGCCTGCACACCACAACTAGAGAGTAGCCTCCACTCTCCACAACTGGAGAAAGCCCACAGGCAGCAACGAAGACCCAGTGCCACCAAAAGTAAAACAAATACCTAATTTGCAAAAAAAAAAAAAAAGAGTCCACAGGAAATGTTGTTCTTAAAAAAGATAGACTTCCCTGGCAGTCCAGTGGTTAAGACACTGTGCTTTCAACATAGAGGGTGCAGGTCCAATCTCTGGTCAGGGAACTAAGATCCCACATGCTGCATGGCACGATCAGGAAAGAAATACAATGATATAAAATAAAGAGATGGAAACTGTAAATTCCTCAACAACAAAGGTGTCATGAAAATCTCAAGAGCAGCTACCTTAAAAAGCACTGCCTTTTCCTTCCAAAAAGGCTGTCTTTCATATTATTGATTTCTACCCACGGAATGAGGGCACTGACTGAGCGATTGAGCATGTATGCACACAGAACACCAAGGTCATTTCATTCCCCAATTTATAAAAATTGGCTTTCAGGCTGAGCACATGGGACAATGATGAATGCTGCTTCATTTAGAGCAGACAGAACATCCTGGCAGCATCAAAAACTGTATTTGGTAAAGTGGCAAAGTATGTGAGCACAGTTTTTGAGGAATAAGATGGTGCTGGATGTACTCCAAGGTAGTATACACCAGCCCATTGAGACAGCCAAGATGTATTAGTTTGCTAGGGCTGCCACAATAGAATACCACAGACGGGGTGGCTTTAACAACAGAAATTAATTTTCTGACACTTCTGGAGGCTGGAAGTGCAAGATCAAGGAGCGAGCAGGTTTAGCCTCTTCTGAGGCGTCTCTCCTTGGCTTGCAGACAGCTGCTTTCTTGTTGTGTCTTCACATGGCTGTCCTTCTCTTCGCATTTTCTGGGTCCTAATCTACTCTTCTTATAAGGACACCAGTCAAACTGGAATGAAAGTGATGAAAAGTGAAAATCGCTCAGTCATGTCTGACTCTTTGCAACCCCATGTACTATACAGTCCATGGAGTTCTCCAGGCCAGAATACTGGAGTGGGTAGCTGTTTCCTTCTTCAGGGGATCTTCCCAACCCAGGGATCAAACCCAGGTCTCCCACATTGCAGGTGGATTCTTTACCAGCTGAGCCACCAGGGAATAGGGTGGCTATTTATATTGGAATAGGGTCACCCAAATGATCCAATTTTAACTAAATTACATCTTCAAAAGTTCCATTTCCAAATACAGTCACATTCTGAGGTACTGGGGGTTAGGACTTCAGTACACGAATTTTGAGGGGAGAACACAATTCAGCCTGTAACAGGAGACAACACAATTCTTCCACTTTGAGACTGGAGCTTTTCTTCCATTCTTCACTTAATGAGCAAATAACTGTTGTGAATCTCAACTGTAATCATTGTAATTCAAGAGGGACAGGCGGAGTAAACAAAGTTTATATTAGGAGGAATTAGCTTGGCAAGAGAGGTGAATGAAAACCATCCCTAAGCAAGTAACAATTCAATCAAGATCTGAAAAATTATTATTAGTTATGGAGCGAATGAAGGAGAGATGGAGGTGTTTTAGAACACAGTGTATACAAAGACACCCATGTTAGGCCACAATGTGTGAAGAAGGGGAAGTCTGGGACAAGACGAGGCTGGAGAAACAGGTAGAAGCCAGACAGGAAGGATCTAATGCTTTTGTGTCTAGTTGATGAGTACTGATGTTAATGTGTTTTAAACTTAGGGAGGACGACAAGGGTGGAAATGATCCTACCACTTTGATTAGAGTGTAAAGAATGGATCATAGGCTGCAGTAGAGAGGAAGTGGGCAAGCAAGTGAGGAGGTGTTTGTAGAGGTTCAGGGGATGGTGGAGAGGCAAAAGAAGCGGACAGGTTTTTCTTCTGTTTTAAAATTTTTTGGACAGGCTAAAAACTATTTAAGAAGTAAAATCAAAAGGATCCAATTGATGATAGATGGGGTGTGTGTTGGGGAATGGTGATGAAGAAGAGAGATGAACTGAGAATGATTACTAGGATTTGGCCTTTGAAAGCTGGATGAACAGTGTTAACATTCCCTGAAATAGAGATCAATAGGATCGTACAGGGTGTTGGAGGAAAGGTCATATTTTCCTTTGGATACAGTTGAGTTTGAGTTACCTTCAAGAGATCATATAAGTATGAAGTAGACAATTAGATATGCAAGTCTGGAGTACAGGCTAAAGGTTTGGGCTAGATGCACAAATGTGTCAGTTGTTTCCTTTTGATGGCAACTGAAAAGGAACACATAGATGAAATTATCCAGAGAGAGTGTATAGAGTGAGAAGAGGAGTAGGTGTAGAATCAAGCCATGAAGAACTTTAATATTTAATTGTTAGTTGGAGACTGTGAGCAAGACCAGGCAGCAGAGAAATAAAAGGTGAAAAAATGGTACGTAGTATCAAGGTGTCAAAAGAGTATTGCAAGAGGTTTATGCAGTCAATTTGTGTAATGTCACTGGGAGATTAAGATGAAAATGCCCTTTGTATTCACTGACACGGAAGTCTTCAGCGACGTGATGGGGCAGAACCCACATGGGAATGGTTGGAGAGTGATAAAAGGTGATGAAACAGAAATGAGTTGCTTCAGTCTAGCTCCCCCAGAAAGGGATCCTGAGACTAGGATCTGACTTAAAGTGTTTTATTTGGGAGAAATCCCAGGAAGCACCAGTAAGGAAAGCGGCAAGTGAGAAGGAAAGGGAAGGAAGCATGCAAAGGGTAAGGTACTGAGCACGTTAATGCTGTGAGTGATTGCCGTTCAGCCCTACTGGGGATCTCTGACAGAAATGCAAAAAAGAACTCAGTCATGCTCATTCCACCAGATGCTGGGATGTTGCATTTGTCCTCCAACTCCCAGCCATTGATGGCTGAGGGATATTCCCTAGGGCACGAGAGACGGCTGAGAGAAGTCTCAAGGGGAGTACACAGGGCGCTTAAAATAGGATGCCACTGGCCTGTACCATGAGCTGAGTGGAGGTAAGGGGGTCACTGACTGCATATGCCTCAGGGTACTATGGATAACTCAAGACATTTGGGGATGATGAATAGGAGGGAGATACTGAGTCAGCTAGAGTGAGATAGAAGGTTAAGAGATTATTTCGTTGTTTTAAATGGAGAGATTTAAGAGCTCGTGGTTGGATGGCATCACCTACTCAATGGACATGAGTTTGGGTGGACTCTGGGAATTGGTGATGGACAGGGAGGTCTGGCATGCTGCAGTTCATGGGGTCACAAAGAGTCAGACATGACTGAGTGACTGAACTGAACTGAAAAAGTACTAAACATTACTGTAAGTTATTAAAGATGATTTGAATCAGTGGAAAAGTACAAAAAAAAAAAAAGAGCTCATGGGAAGGGAATAATGACAGGGAGAGAGTAAGCATATTTTTTTAAAGGATAATCATCTAGATAAAGTAACTCTTTATTGTTTGCACCACTGTGGACAGATATGTCAACTTGCGTATTCCATATTTTATTTATTTTCATACCATGTGTAATCACAATTACTGCCTATACTGAAAGGTTGCCGCTATGCACTGTGAACAATGCTGCGATTCTTGGCCTCCGGAGGAAAGGAATTCCATCTGGGGCCAGTGATGAGGCTTGATCACTCAGAGCTTTTGTGTAATAAAGTCTTATTAAACTATAAAAGAGATAGAGCAAGTTTCTGACATAGATATTAGAAGGGGGCAGAAGGAGTGCACCCCTTGCTAGTTTAAAGCAAGAAATTCTATACCTATTAGCAAGCTGCTAATTAGAGAAAGGAAACGCCTCAGAACTGAGAGTGTCACCAGGCCCCTCACCCACAACATGCATTTTGAGATAGCATTGGCACAAGGTGAGTCATCCCCACCATGAAACAACTGCATGAATCTTGAAAAAAGCAGATTTTCAAGCAAATACATAGTTTCATTAACATAGCTTAAGAAAAACATTTCCATAAGAAAAACACAATGGTTAGCTCAAGAAAAGTTAAGGTGGAACCAGGTGTTGTCGTGGCAACACAGAATTTTATTTTTTTTCCATTTGTTTATATTAGTTGGAGGCTAATTACTTTACAATATTGTAGTGGTTTTTGCCATACATTGACATGAATCAGCCATGGATTTACATGTGTTCCCCATCCCAATCCCCCCTCCCGCCTCCCTCTCCATCCCATCCCTCTGGGTCTTCCCAGTGCACCAGCCCTGAGCACCCGTCTCATGCATCCAGCCTGGGCTGGGGATCTGTTTCACCCTGAATACTTGTTTCAATGCTGTTCTCTCGAGAACATCCCACCCTACCTTCTCCCACAGAGTCTAAAAGTTGTTCTTGTACATCTGTGTCTTCTTTTCTGTTTTGCATAAAGGTTATTGTTGCCATCTTTAAGTTCCATATATATGCGTAGTATCTGTTCTGGGTCTTTATCTTTCTGGCTACTTCACTCTGTATAATGGGCTCCAGCTTCATCCATCTCATTAGGACTGGTTCAAATGAATTCTTTTTAATGGCTGAGTAATATTCCATGGTGTATATGTACCACAGCTTCCTTATCCAGTCATCTGCTGATGGGCATCTAGGTTGCTTCCATGTCCTGGCTATTATAAACAGTGCTGTGATGAACATTGGGGTGCACGTGTCTCTTTCAGATCTGGTTTCCTCAGTGTGTATGCCCAGAAGTGGGATTGCTGGGTCATATGGCAGTTCTATTTCCAGTGTTTTAAGGAATCTCCGCACTGTTCTCCATAGCGGCTGTACTAGTTTGCATTCCCACCAACAGTGTAAGAGGGTTCCCTTTTCTCCACACCCTCTCCAGCATTTATTGCTTGTAGACTTTTGGATAGCAGCCATTCTGACTGGCGTGTAATGGTGCCTCA